>NC_089267.1:40710607-41013638 GCF_963930625.1 Muntiacus reevesi | reverse complement strand
AGTTGCCCTGCAGTATGCGGTATCTTCCCAGAGCAGGGATTGAACTTGTATCCCCTGCATTGGCAGGCAGATTTTTTTTTACCACTGGACTCCCAGGGATGTAAGTCCTTATTGTAATATTTTTAAAAGCAAAAGTTCATGAAAAACATCCATGATGAACAAAATGTCAGTTTTTAAAATGAACACAGAATCTGCACCGCAGTGGTTAACTGCTCTCTTGACTGTTAGAATCATTGTGTGTGCTTGCTAAGTCACTTCAGTTGTGTCTGACTCTGTGACCGTATGGGTTATAGCCCGCTAGGCTTTTCTGTCCTTGGGATTCTTGAGGCAAGAACACTGGAGTGGGTTGCCATGCCCTTCTCCAGGGGATCTTCCCAACCCAGGGATGGAACCTCTGTCTCAGTCTCCTACATTGACAGGCAGCTTCTTTACCACTAATGCCGCCTGTCAAAATCAACATAGCTCTCTCTGCTTTTCTTTCTGATTTTACCACCTATGAGTATATCCCAAGACAGTGCAAAGTAACTTACCTGTTCTTGAATTTCATAGGAATGTAATTATATACTATGTTTTCATGGGGGTCTGGATTCTTTCAGTCGGCTTTCTGTTTATAAAATTCATCCATGGATTGTGCCACTGATGTGTTCATCCCTTTCTGTTGTTGTATTCTGTTTTATGAATGAACCACAGGGAATTTATTCATCTTGCTGTGGATGGGATCTGGGTCCGTTTCTTGTTGAGGGACTTGTACGGGCAGCCTGCTGGGAGCACCCTAGTGCACGTGTCCCAGAACAATGTGCATGAGCCTCTCGAGGGACAGCAGTTCTCAAAGTGAGGTCTGGGGACACTCCCAGGGGAGTCCTTAGTGTCAAAACTATTTTCATAAAAATGCTAAGATGCTGTTTGCCTTTTACTTTCATCCTCTCGTGAGTGTACACTGGAGATCCAGAGGTAATATGGCATGCAGTGCTGCCTTGCTCTGATGGCTGGTGGAATGTGTGTTGTGAGTATTGTTGAACTTTAAAAATGGCTCAGTTTTCATTTCTAACCCTGAGAAGTGTTGATGGATATAACCCATATAAACAATGGCTCTTGGGGGCCTTAATTTTTAAGAGTGTCAAGGAGTCCTGAAAGGAGAATTTTGAGAACTGCTTGCTGCTCTAGGGAATATACTGATAATGCTCATAGGATATGCATACCTTCTGTTCTATTAGCTAAATGCCAAGGTGTTTTCCAAAGTAGGAGTACCAATTTACACTCACAGCAGCAGTGTGTGTGTTCCTACTGCTCCAAAGCCTCTCTCATATTGGAATTATCACTCTTTCTAATTATTTTCCAATCTGATGGGTTTGTAAAGATATCTCATTGTGGTTTTGCTTTTCATTCCCTTGATTACTAATTAGGAACATATCCTGTGGGAATAATTAAGGATGTGTGTAGAGATAAGGTACAAATATTTTTTTCAGCAGCCTGCAATGCATTGAAAATAACATAAATAAACTGTAGGCATTGTGGTACATTGACATGATGGAATTTAGTGCAAGCATTAAAATATTATTATAGAAATTTATTTATTGGGGCACTAGTGGTAAAGAACCCACCTGCCAATTCAGGAGAGTTAAGAGATGCTGGCTCGATCCCTAGGTGGGGAAGGTCCCCTGGAGAAGGAAATGGCAACCAATTCCAGTATCCTTGCCTGGAGAATCCCATAGACAGAGGAGCCTGGCAGAGTACAGTCTATAGGGTCACAAAGAGTCAGGCATGACTAAAGTGACTTAGCACACACACATTTATTGGCATGAATTCAGTGAAAGAATAATACACCAAATAGGAAGTACAAAATGCTATTATACAATGCCCTGACAAACAGCCAGACAGAGAAGGAAAAAAGAGCCAGACAGAAAGAACAGTAATAGTAGTATTTTAGGATAGAAAAGATAAAGGATAATTTATATTTTCCTTGTTGTACTTGTTTATATATTATGAGTTTCAAATACGAATATATATGTGTGTGTATATATACACACACATGCACAATATGCTGTATGTGTGTGTGTGTGTGTATGTACTTTAAGGCTTCCCTTCCTGTTCCCTGTCTCTTCCCCAGAGACAGACATTTCATTTAATCCTCAAACAGTCCAGAAGATGAGCATTTTGAAAACTGGATTTGGGGGGAGTCATTTGAGAAGAGGGCCAAGACTAGAGACAGGCCTTCTCTCCTCCTGAGAACTAACTGAGGGCCCCCCAGATTACTTCTGAGAACTAACTGAGGGCCCCCAGGTTACTGGCTGTTCCCTCGCCCAATGTTGTCTGGCATTGTTGCTCGTAGGAGACTGAGCAATTTCTGGAAAATATGGTTGATGTGTTCCTTCGATAAGTATTTTTTGAGTGCCTATTAGTACCCTACATTGAGGAAGGAATAGGGACATAGTGGTGAACAAAGCTACATTCTTATTTTCATGAAACTTATACATTCTGTGAGGAAAGACAGACAATGCAGTAAACAAATAAATACTAAGTACGTTCAGTTCAGGTAATAATAAGTGCTATAAAGAAAAATGAAGGAGCATGAGCTTATAGGAAGTGAGGTGCTTATTTACATAGAGTGATCGAGAGGTGTTCACGCTACCTAGTTGCGTATCTCCTGTACATTATGATCTGGAAAGGATAATGTTTATAGGAGAGGGCAGACTTCAGTTTTTCTTTATTCTGGTTATGACACATTGAAGACAAGTGCTTATAAGCAATGATATGCCCAGTCCTGCTTATCTATCATATGCTATTTTCATCTCCATCTCACTGAGAATCATAAATTAATCCTGTTAGTTATCTACTCAGCTACTATAATTTAAACTTGGACTATGAAACATCAGCAAAATATCAGACTATTAATTATGGCAGCCATCACTTTCTTAGGCACTTGGTGTTTTTCAAAACATGTTTGCATGTATCACTTCATGTGAATTTCTCAATATCCTCAATGACACAAGAGGAATTTTGGAGAAGGTAAATCATTTGATCCCTGTTTAGTAGTAGTCCTGAGTTCTTTTCATGAAAGCATGCATTTTACTTCTTAATTTGAAATGAATTACCAGGAAGTCAATAATTCTCACTAGAAATTGCAGAAAACTGAGATATTTCTGGGAAGTACACATGAACTGGAAATTTATTTTCTAGGAGTAAGTCTATTTTCTGCCATACTTTTAAGTGTGGTTACAATAACCTCAGGTTATGAGGTTTCAAGGTCACTAGAAGTCTCGGAGGCAACCTGGAGTCAACAGTGCTGAGTGGGAAAGGCTTCTTCATTCTTTACGGAGCTATGCTCCGAGTTCCTCCCCTCCTGGTCCCAGCCACCATGGTGGGCTTGGCTACCAGTGTTCCTGGTAGAGGCAGGCATGTTGTGCCAGTCTCCCCTTGGCTGCCTCACCCTCGTCTCCCCAATGTCTCTATCCCCCTCATCACATCATTGATGCATGAATGACCTAACGAGAAGTTAGCCCTTGGGAGCTGAGTGCTTGCATTCTGCAGTACACTGATGGTTTTCTCATGTTTTAAAGTACTTATTCTTGATCTCTGATCTGATTGTATAAGTCATTCTTTTTTTTAAAATACATAAAGAACCTGAGAATATGCTTTCTTGGTTCTGAGTCAATAAGAAAGGAACTAATTTGATAATATACACTTCCATTTTTCAGTTTGGCTAAGCTTCTTTACTCCAGTTTGGAACTAGTTAGCCAGTGATTTGATTATACACTAATCAAGATGTGGGGCTTCCCTCATAGCTCAGTTGGTAAAGAATCTGCCTGCAAAGCAGGAGACCCTGGTTCGATTCCTGAGTTGGGAAGATCCGCTGGAGAAAGAGTAGGCTGCCCACTCCAGTGTTCTTGGGCTTCCCTTGTGACTCAGCTGGTAAAGAATCCACCTGCAATGCGGGAGATCTGGGTTTGATTCCTGGGTTGGGAAAATCCCCTGGAGAAGGGAAAGGCTACCCACTCCAGTATTCTGGCCTGGAGAATTCCATGTACTATACAGTCTATGGGGTCACAAAGAGTCAGACACAACTGAGCGACTTTCACTTTCAATCAAGATATGTGCACAATCCAGGAGGTAGCAAGAAACAATTGCTATCCATTTCAAATTCCCATATCTTCTGTAAGTTATACATTATACACATTTAGGAAAAATATTCACCAAATTAGGATTATACATCTCTACTGTAAAGCAAATTAATTCAGCATGATGGAGAAAAAGAAAATATTCAGGAAGCTGTTCAGTTTACACAGAGAGAAGCATTGTGAGCTATCTATTACTCATGGTTGAACATGTAGTAATTATTAGTCAGGATCCCCACATGGGCAAAGGCAGTCACATTCAACCTGGTTGATTGAGTAAAGCAAGAGGGGCTGTATACAAAATGTGGCAGAGTTTTAAGGAGACCACGGTTTCTTCCCTTGCAAGCCCTCTTCCAAGTCTGTGTCCCCAAATCTGTAATCCAATATTATGTCATCTTCTTAAAGAAAGCTCTCAAAATCATATGCTTCACGCGCTCCCCCACCCCGGTTCCACACCAAGCAAAGGATGGCGAAGCACTGCTGGGCCAGCGCCAGAGAGACGCTTTCCATCGCGGGGCTAGAGGGGCAAGAGAAGGAAGCAATTCCTGGGATCTGAAAACAGAGTGTATCTGCAGAGGTGGTTCCTGACAGAGACCTTGGTCAGGCTGGACCACACCCAACCCAGAGCCTAACCAGGAGAGGGAGAGGTGGGAAGAAAACAGCTTGACTTCACTCTAGTCCCTCCCTTTGATCTCCTGTCAGTGCCTTTTAAAGGCCGAACCTACCGAAGTCAAAGGGTAAAGCAGTCTGTCTCTATATTCTTCATGGTCAAAGGCCTGAGGCACAGAGAAGGGTGAGGAAAGGCACATAAACAGAAGTGCCCGCTGTTTACAGAGGTACCTGATTCTACAGCCAGTACTCCATCATAAGTGAGAGTTCGATCCCCACCATTGTTATATTGCAGGGTCCAGGCAGAAGCATGTCACACAAGTGTAACATACTCTGTGTGGTCAGTACAAACTTAAAGTGGTACCTTAGTCATATTCTGGGCTTCTCTTGAGGCTCAGCCGGTAAAGAATCTGCCTGCAAAGTGGAAGACCTGGGTTTGATCCCTGGGTTGGGAACATCTCCTGGAGAAGGGGAAGGCTACCCACTCCAATATTTGGCCTGGAGAATTCCATGGACTATATAATCCATGGGGTACAGTCCATGGGGTTGCAAAGAGTTGGACATGACTGAGTGACTTTCACTTCACAAGTCATATTCTAGGAAACGGAATCTTGTTTTCCTGAAAGTGAACCTGTTAGCTTCTCAGTTGTGTCCAACTCTTTTGACCTGATGGACCATAGTCTGCCAGAGTCCTCTGTCCATGGAGTTTTCCAGGCAAGGATACTGGAGTGGGTTGCCTTTCCTTCTCCAGGGGAACTTCCCGACCCAGGGATCAAACTTGGGTCTCCTGCACTGCAGGCAGATTCTTTACCGTCTGAGCTCATATACAATCAATTCAAATGGGAAAGTTACTGAACTAACTTTAAAAAGCCTGACTCATGTCTTAGGAATATTATCTAGATGTTTTAGACTGTGGTTTGCTTCTTTAAGATTAAGAAGAAAATCTGGAAAAAGGCAGATTCTCAATAATTACTAGTGGAATGAATGAGTAAAATACACCCACACTTTAAGATCTTACCTTCCTTTCTCATTAAATGTGTCAGTGGCTTTAAACAACCAGGTTTCACTTTGTTTCTGACAAATAGTAAATGACCTAAAGACAATTCTTAGCTGAAACTGGGAGTAACTTTTTAAACGAAACTCTTTATTTCTTCAAATCCTCTGAAAGGGTAGAAAATACTTTTGGAGTAATGAACTTGCAACCATTTCCTAAATTATGACTTTCATATTCAGTAATGAGTCTTTTTCAGGACACTGTTAAACCTGGAAGTTTAAGAAAAAAGTCTGCTCCTATTCTTTTACACAATAGTATACCTATAATTCTATTAATATACAACAGGATATGATTGTCATTTGTTTTGAAGTGACATCATTAGAAAAAATAAATATATTGAGGTTGTAAGTAGAAAAGTATGTGTCACATGAAGTTGAAAGGACAGAGACATTAAAGAAGAACCAAGAAAAAAAAAAAAAAGAAGAACCAAGGAGAACAGTGGTGAGCAGCAGATATGGGGTGGGCACTGGGATGCTGACAAGTATTGGAAACGCACAGGGGCAGGTTAGCACTGCACCCCAAGAGACTGGGTAGCAGCGAGAGGCTCTGAAGTTCTGATGCAGTGTATTGTTGGTTGCATCATATGAAATTGTACACAGATCAAAACTGAATGCAGTAACTTTCTACGCCTTTTTGAAAGAGCCCTGCTTATGACTAAACAGTATTATAGTCTGTGGGTCATTTAGTGCAAACCTTAGTCTACGGCCGTATCAGCCATGGAAGAAATCACTATTATAGTGCAAATATAGTAACAGGGGTCCATAGTTTGGTCTCCAGAACCCTTAAGCTGTAGCTTAATTATACTTAGTATACTATAAGAGAGGAAACTTGATAGCCTATGGAAAAAATATTTTAAAAGATAAAATGAAAAGTTTCAGTGTTTAATAGATCAAGGTGTACCATGTGAACATGTCTTCCTTTGCATTTTGTTTGAGTGTGTTCTATTATTTAGAATGGGCCGTATATATTAGCACAAGCATTATAAAAAAAGATAGAGTGATGAAGAGGAGAGCAGATTTCTCCCCCCAGGAGAATGATTGCTTTACAGTGTTGTATAATGCTTGCCATTGTACAAAGAAGTGAATCAGCTATATGTACACACATATCTCCTCCCTCTTGGACCTCCCTCCCACTCATCCCACCCATCTAGGTCATCTCAGAACAGAGAGTGGAGCTTCATGCTTCTTTGTCTTGTAACCTAATTCAACGTCAGATTTTCTATTCAGCTTTGACTATTTCTTTTTTCTCCCCCTTCCGCACTCCTCATTTTTGTTCTTTACTGATCACAAGGTTCAAAAGTATCTCTTGCTTTTATTGAACAGAATTTTCTAACTCTTGTTTTTACATTTAAAAGTTGGTGGGTGAAGTGGTTTAAATTCCCTTATTTTTTAAGTGACACGACTAAGGCTGTTTTTACAAAACCTATGCTGAAAAAAAGTACCTTGCCAATGCAAACACATACACACAGGTGCTGTGAACCTAAAATATTATCAAAGTGACAAGGCGAATTTTATCTTTCATAATAATGACCATTGATTCATTCCTCCTCATGGCTGAACTGGAGTTAAAGAGCTAAAGTATCTTTCAGAATCAACAAAGTGAGCTCATAGGGAATCACAGTGTTTTCCCCCAAAAAAGTTACTTGTGTACATCACTGACCACATTTAGCAGGAGGCACATGTGAATACATGTAAAAAGATCTCGATCAAGTCAGACGCTGGCTGGGAGCCAGCAGTAAACCTGAAGAAATTCAAGTTTGTGTGCCAGCAGTCATTCTGCATCACTGGGCAGAATCCTCACATGGATGGAACAGAGCTGCACATTCTTGACCAGGCTGAGTCTTGTGCAGAAAAAGGTTTCCATTCTGTTCTTGTTTTGTTTAGACCCGACTGTGTTTATTGTTGCAAGGGTGTTGGTGACTCCCTTTTGGAAGGGAGGGGGATGTTACTAATTCTTCAGTAGCATCAAATAGTTTATGTCCGCCTCTACTGTAAATCCCTGGGCTAGGTGTTGGGAATACAATTAGATCTTTCTCTTGCAAAAGGAGCTATTCCACTGGGCAAGGAAAAGGTGGGAAATATATGACATTTTCAAACAGTATAATGTGTTAGCTACATTTTCAAATAATATGCTCAACATATTTTTCTTCAACCTTCAAACATGGTTTCAGGTACATGCATGCATGCTCAGTCCTGTGATCCTATGGACTGTAGTCCGGCAGGCTCCTCTGTCCATGGGATTGGGGACTGGCAGATAAGATACTGCAGGCTCTGCACCAGTAACTGAGATCAAAGAAAATTGCTGTTTGTGTCAGCTTTTGTCCCCTACAAAATTTAAAAATTAGGTAATATTTCTAGGGATTGTAACTTTCCATAAACTGAATGCTTCTGAGTTTCAGACTCAAATTGCTAATTGCCCACAGCATTCTGTATATTTAAAAATACACTAGTGATGTAAGTTTGATTTCAGGTGGTTTCTAAATTTAAAGCAATGCCTTCAAGGTAATCTGAAAAAAATAAGAAAGCAACAAACTATTTTGCTTGTAAGTCCGGACATTTTGGCATATTAACAATGTATCCTGTATCTCCTGACTTCTGGTTCCCCACCAGCAAGGAGATAGAGATCTCTGAAATTATGTGTAACAATACAATGTAGCTCTTATTTAGTGGCAGCTGCTGATGACAGGTGCTGCCATACCAAGGAGGTTGAGAATCAGAGAACAGCACTGCAGTCTCCTTGCAGACACACACCCCTCCTGATGAGCCGCAGGTAATGTTTGCCAACAAGAACACTAAAACAGATCCCGGCACACAGTCCATGGGCCGTTTCTAACACTGTCCTTCTGTGGACTGTGCTCATCCCAGTAGGGCAAGGCTGGCAGGAGGAGTCCAAGGGCACAGGCAGGTGGGCAGAAAGGACAGAGTGAAAAGCTCTCCAAAGGAGATTGCAGGATTGCAAGGCTCTGCTACAGTCTGAGAATGCTCAGGACTCTAAGTGAGGAAGAGAGCCCTGTGGAAGCAGGAAGGAGTATGATGGACTCCCATGGCCTCTTTGCAAAACATTTCCCTTCGTAACAGGTGACCATCAAGGTCGAGGCGGAAGATGCTGGGTCCCTGGCTTCCCATTCTGTAGGTTTAGGACTCTAGGTGCAAAGACTCCTACTCAAGGAGGCACTACTCTCTAGACAATCCCAGGACATCTCATTTTGTCTTCTATCTACCATACTCATTCTTCCTCCATTAACACTGGGGTGAAATCACCCCTGGCTGAAAACAAACGTGTGTCCTATTTTAAGAAGAGGTGTTTGTTCCTGAAAGATGTAACTGTGAACTTAGAATGATTCACTCTGCACTCTTCTCAGAAGATCCTGCATAGAGATCTGATGCTGGAGATGCAGGGCCCCTTGGGGGAAGACAGCATTCCCCTGCAAATAAAGAAGTAGCTTTTGAAACAACTTGAGGCCCCATTGATTAAGAACTATGAAATGTGCCCCTGAGCCAGATGGACCCTGTTCCTGCTCTTTACTTCCCAGGGAAAAAGCTTCATTTTTAAGTCAACATCATTAAGATAATTTATATATGAAAAGTGTACAGTTTGAGTTTTGAAAGATATGTGCACATGTGTAACCATCACCACAATCAAGATATAGAACACTGCTCTTATCCCTGGGAGTTCTTTGTGCCTGTTTCCAGTCACACCCCTTGCCTACCCCACCCTCAGACAACCTTTGATTTCTTGGTACTTTCTATGATTATAGATTGGATTTGCCTAGACATTGCCTAGAATGTTATGTAAATGGAACCATTCTATACCTTTTGAGTCTGGCCTCTTCCAGTTAGCATAATGCTAATGAGATTCATCCATGTCATTACATGTTTTTAAAGTTCCGTCCCTTTTATTGCTGAGTAGCATTCTGTGTCCAGGTGTGCCACAATTAGTTTATCCTTTCACTGGCTGATAGACATTTAAGTTGTTTTCAGTTTATTATTATGAATGAAGCTATTGTGAACATTCATGTCAAAAGTTTAGAATTCAAGTACATTCAATAAACAGAGCAGCTTGACAGTTGACAAACTGGCTGCTCCTCTGGGGGAAGGAGGAGTCGAGTAGTTGATGAGACCAAGTTACAAAGAACAATTGATTTTGTAAAAAGCAGCTATAGCCAAAAATGAAAAAAAAAAAAGTACTGAACAGAGAAGACTGCTGATCAGACACCTTTCAACTGTATGGGAAAAATGGATTGATTGCAACATCATTGGCAGGACAGAATAATTTGTACCCTAGTTTTCTTTGGACCTGGGCTAGAATTAAGCCAATGAGACTCAAACCTCTTCCTGGCCACTTCTTTGTGCTGTGTTTTAGTTGCTCAGTCGTGTCCGACTCTTTTCGACCCCATGGACTGTAGCCCACCAGTAGCCCTCTTCTGTCCATGAGGATTCTCCAGGCAAGAATACTAGAGTGGGTTGCCACGCCCTCCTCCAAGGGATCTTCCCAACCCAGGGATCGAACCCAGGTCCTGGGAGCATTGCAGGAGCATTGCAGACGGATTCTTTAACTGTCTGAGCCACCAGGGAAGTCCATGAAAAGTGAAAGTGAAAGTCGCTCAGTCATGTCAACTCTTTGCAACCCCATGTTCTATACAGAACATCGAATTCTCCAGGCCAGAATACTGAGGTGGGTAGCCTATCCCTTCTCCAGTGGATCTTCCTGACCTAGGAATTGAACTGGGGTCTCCTGCATTGTGGGTGGATTCTTTACCACCTGAGCTATCAAGGAAGTCCATAGGATATGTTTAAAGGCCTGTCCAGGCACCAGAGACAAAGAACTCCATTTCCAGAGTTAAAAAGACTACTGACTGTGGGACCTTAGCAGGGATAAGAAACCTTGGCAAATGAGCATAAAAACGTTACCTTTCTTAAGGAATGTCTCTGAGAAGAATCTATATAAATCACTTAGCAAGTCTAGCACATAAGGAAGGATTTATTATGTTTAAAAATCACATAATACCTTTGACACATAGTGAAAGAGTCCAAACATATTCCTTAAGAAACAAATATTTTAATGTTCTTTTTTCCCTTAAATTACACTGTGAAAAAAAAAAAAATTACACTGTGAATTCTTCCTATGTTGTTTATATAACCACTGAATAATTGAATTATTAATCAATTTGGTTAGATTTTAAAAGCATATCAACTCAATCACAAAATCTCTCTGTGGCCACAACATGCCACTGTCCATCTTCTCACACTACAGCTGTTTAGTTCCAAAGTTCCCACCAGGTGCTTCTCCAGCCTGAAGAATCCCCTCTGGGGTTTGTCAGTAAATCTGATTAAGGAGCACTTCCTCATGAGCCAATTCTGGGAAAGTGTGGTCTGCAATCTACTCCCCTGGGCTAACTCTGGCTCAGGGGTGCCTATTGCACCATCATGTCCTCTAGGGTGGGGTTGAGGGAGCTGGGGTTGGAAGATGAGGACCTGGGCTTGAATCCTGATATTGCCCCCACACGTAACATACCTGAAGTCTCTCAGCTCGGACCTTTCCTCCTTTTGGCTGTAGGGTAACAAGCACCTCACATTGCTGTTACAGAATTATATGATGTTACAGTAACAGGGGGCTTCCCTGGTTTCTTAGTAAAGAATCTGTCTGCGATGCAGGAGACCCGGGTTTGATCCCTGGGTCGGGAAGATCCCCTGGAGAAGGGCATGGCAACCCACTCCAGTATTCTTGCCTGGAGAATTCCATGGATGGAGGAGCCTGGCGGGCTACAGTCCATGGGGTCACAGAGAGTCAGACACGAATGAATGACTAAGCCCAGCACAGCAGATGGTAACAGGGCTGTCTCAGTAAGTGCCTGTGGACCCTGTTAATTCCATGCTTTATCTTAGCCTTTCCTGTTCACCACTATCTCCAAAGCCCACTGGCTGCATATACCTCAAATGAAATGGAGCAACCTTTAGAGAGTGATTCGGGAACCTCTTTTGTAAACAGTCAGTATTGTAAAAACTGCCCTGCATGTTCACCTTTCAGAAAAGGTGGGGCTCAAGCTAGCTCCTGGGTTTCAGGTGGAAGAGGTAATCTTAATATTAAATCTATTGTAGCCAGACGTGTGTGGGGTTGGGTTTCAATGGGCTTGTCACCAGGAATAGACTTCCCTCCGCTGGGAGCCAGGCTGGGTTCCCGCTTGAGCTCCCTCCCTCGGTCCCGCAGGCGGTCCGCCTCTTCTCCCTGCCCTCCCCGCCCCTCAGCTAGCAGCTCTGGGCGCGCCGGGCGCCCATTGGCGGTTTTGCTTTTATTGATTTGTTCTGAGCGCGCTCCTGGCTTCCCGCGCCGGTGCCAGGTGCCGGCCGTTTTGCCCCAGGCTATGGAATAGGAACGGGTTTTCCCCTTTACGGGCGCAGGGCGGCTGTCGCTGGTGGCCGGGGGTGGAGGGGCGGTGATGCCCTTCCCATGGATAGGTCGGACCCCGAGCCCATTGGGTTGCTGAGGGACCGATCCCTGGCCGAGGTCGGCGTGGGAGAGTCCCGCGCTCTTCTGTCCTCCGTGACCCATGGCGGGGGGCCTACAAAAGCGGTCATCCCGCAACTTTGCCCTTCCTCCAGCACCTGTCCCATGTTGACACCCAGGAACCCCGCGGAAAGAGCCCGCGGTGAGCTGGGCGGTGGCCAGCTGGGTTCCTGGGGACCAGCAGGCGTTTGAATGTCCCTGTGCTGCTCCCACTGGACGGGCGCAGCCTGGCCCGCTGAGAACCTCTGACTTGGCGGGGGCACACCCAGGTACTTGAACTCGATTTCTTAAGGTTTTTCAGTTGAACCCAAGTGGCTCCTTTCTGTTCTGGAAGAGAAGACTGTTTTCCTTGTTCTTCTTCCTGCCTACAGAAAGAAGTGTCGGTATTTCAGGGGGAAAAAACTTCCACTTTTAACATACTTTAGCGTGTTTGCTGCTGCCCTGTAGGCTGACATGGCTGTTTGAAATGACATCTTTATGGGATTCCTTGGTGGCTCAGAGGGTAAAGAATCTGCGTGCAATGCGGGAGACCCTGGTTCAACCCCTGGGTCAGAAAGATCCCCTGGAGAAGGGAATGGCTACCCACTCCAGTATTCTTGCCTGGAGAATCCCATGGACAGAAGAGCCTGGCGGGCTACAGCGGAAGGGATCACAAAGAGTCAGACACTACTGAGAGACTGAGCTATAAAGCAAAACAGAGAAAGAACTGGGAGTTATGTATTTTGCATGGGTGATTATTTGGACGTTCCAAATTTTCTCTCATGATTTTCTTCCTATAGATGAAGGAAATGTTCCTCTTCGGTAGCGCCAAGCATAAACAGTGTTTGAGAAAAATTCAAAAAGTGAAAAAAAATTATTTTGTTGGAATGAAGGCCAAACTACAACTCTCACTTTCAATTAGAAACCCTAGCCTATTATCATTTTGGCTTGTAGTTCCATAATGTACTATTAATACTAAATGGAAAACCAGGATTCTCACATCTGTCTCTACCATCCCCTTTTATTTTTCAGTCCAGAGCACAACCACCAGAAGAGAACAAAAGGAAACCGGTTTTGGGAAAACTTGGCACTCTGTTCACGGCCGGAAGGAGAAGGAACAGCAGAAATGGGTTAGAGAGTCCCACCAGCTCAAATACCAAACCAGGCTCTCCCAAAGAAGTAACCTCTTCCAGACTCCCGGAAAGAGAGACAGAGAAGAGTCAACCTCTGGGCGGCCAACCAGGGCCGACAGACCCATGCGAGGAGGGCTCCCCGCAGGAGAAGCGCCAGGAGCCGGAGGGTGAACACCCCGAGGGCTGCGTGCAGGCGGCCCCCCCGGACGCCAAGCGGTCACCTGGCGGCGGCAGCCCTGCAGCGGCGGCTGTGCCCCAAGGCAGTGAAAGTGATTCACCCCAATTAGAACCTCTGGAGGCAGAGGGAGAGACCTTCCCAGATGCCACCGCCACTGCCAAGCAGCTGCGTTCCTCATTAGAGAACTCCTCCAGGCGGGAGAACGCAGAGGCGCTCATCCGGAGTCCCGGGGAGCACGCTTCGCCCGGCGCTGGCGGCGAGCAGGAGCCCACCCAGGGATCGAGGGGCGTGCCGGACTCGCCCGCCGGGGAGCATCCTGCCAACGGGAACCCTGGCGTGTGTGCCCACGGAGGCTCTCCCGAACCCCAGGGCGCGCCGAGTCAAGCCCCGGAGCACTCATCGGCTCCGCCCGGCGACCCGCCCGCTGAGGGTGCGGAGAACCGGGCGGGCTCAGCACCAGTCAAAGCCGAGCCCCCGGGGCAAGACTGCCGGCCCCGCCAGCGCGCCCACCCGGCTAAAGTGCTGACTCTGGACATCTACTTGAGTAAGACCGAGGTGGCACAGGTGGACGAGCCGGTCGTGATCAGCCCCGGGGCTGGAGACGGCGGCGATTGCGACGACATGGAAAAGAGGTCGAGTGGCCGCAGGTCTGGGAGACGGAGGCGGTCGCAGAGATCCACCGACTCCCCCGGAGCCGACCCGCCGCTGCCCGACTGCGCGCCCCGGGACGACACGGTGTTCGAGGACGAGGTGGCGCCAGGCGCGGCCGCTGAGAATGGCTGTGCGGAAAAGAAAGTGAAATCTCCTCCGCAGGCGGCCCCCGATGGGGGCGTTGCCTCCGTTGCCGGCCTCGAGTCCAAGCCCAGCCCCAGCCCCAAAGGGCAGCTCCGAGGGGAGCCGGAGCGGAGCAAACAGCCGCCGCCCGCCTCGTCCCCCACCAAGCGGAGGGGCCGAAGCCGCGTCCCCGAGGCCGTGCCCACCTCGCCCGCCGGCGGCCCCCGGGCTCCGGCCAAGGACTCCCCTCTCAAGAGGGCGCCAGACCCCGGCCCCAATCCGGCCGCCAAGGAAAGCGGGGAGGAGGCGGCCCGGATCATCCCCCGCGAGCTCACAGTTAAGAGCAGCTCGCTACTGCCTGAGATCAAGCCCGAGCACAAGAGGGGGCCGCTCCCCCACCTCTTGGACGGCCGGGGAGAGGGAGGCCGAAGCAGAGACTTGGGCAGATCGGCTGGAGGTTCTGACGCCTCCGAAGGCTTGAAGCCCAGGAACCACTTCGGTGTGGGCAGGTCGACGGTGACCACGAAAGTGACCCTGTAAGTAACTGCGGGGTTACTTGCAACATTATCATTCATAAACTGAACAGATTCATTCTATTTGAGTTCTTGGATAAGTAAGCTTAAGAGTTGGGTTGGGCCAGCCCAGCGGCTCTTGAGGGGCTCAGAGTCTTTGCATTTGTGGAAGAACTGTAAGTGCATTGAATTTTCTCCTGGGTGGTGAAATTGAGATGGTGAAGGACTAGTTAACACAATTAAGGTTTAAGATGACCCATTCCAGACCCTAGTCTGTTGTTACTAATAAGTCCTATTAATATAAGGCTTTTAAGTTCAATGAATGTAAAAGTAAGATATCTCTTGAGGTTCAGTATTTACATAACTAATAGACGAGCATGTGGCTTGATTGGAGCTCATTCTATTCTTTATTCAAAATAAACACCAGCATTCCTAGGTGGAACATTCTTAAAACACAAATGCAGTGAATTTGAAAACAGGGAGCAAACTCTAGTGTGTACAATATACCCAGTAGCTTTGACATGTGTGAGTTTACAAGAATTCATAGAACCTTTTATGGAACTTAGTGCATTATTGGCCTAAAGCTTTAAAAACAAAAACCTCTAATACAAGTATCTTGGTTGTTTCTTCCCCTTTATGATGTTAGGAAGTTTGGTGATATTTTTGCTCCCAGATTGAAAAGTATTTTTCTGTTATTGAAATGAAGAAAGATCAGTGTTTTTTACTGGGAGGCTGTTTGACAAATGACACACATAATGACAAAGGACACATTAGAAGGATCAAGTTCAACAGCTGACTGTGACCACTGTGCTGTTAAGTTTATTGATTTTTCAAATATTTATTGAGCACCTTCTGTGCATGGTAGGGTGCTGGGAACTACGCAGGGAAAGCCACAACTGTGATTCAGTATATATTGCCTTTGAACAGTTTATGGCACAGTCTGGCACCCAAGATGCCGACAAATCAAATAACTATATGAGGTGATAATCTGATTAAACTGCCACATGACTGTTATCATCCCTAAGGCTGGGGGTGTGGAAAGGAGGAGGAAATCACTGTTGACTTTTTTTTTTTTTTTTTTTTTTTTGAGGAAATGGGTTTGTGCCTTGATGGTGAGTGAAGTCTGATTGGCAGACAGGACAAGGAGGGCATCCTATAAAACTCAAGACTCTCCCCCTTTCCCCACCAACTCGCCCCTGTCTCTCAGTCAGCAAATGTGAAAATGAGTATCTAAACTGCTCAAGGTGTTTTCCTATATTCACACATTTTTTAAAGAAAGCTGAGACTTTGCCAACATTATGATTCATAAACTGAACAGATTCGTTCTGTTTGAATTCTTGGATAAGTAAGCTTAAGAGTAGGAGGTCTGCTTGGTAAACACTCGGGAGGAAAACCTGCTTAATGAATAACTTGAGCTACCTCACCCAGCTGCCAACCTGGAGAACTTTGATAGAGTCAGCAATTTATTCTGTAAGAGCAGCCTTGGAGAAATAACCTGAGTGAATGATGCCCATTATTTGTAGAAGGCCAGTGAGACTGAACATTCAGCCCTCCTAAGTGTGAGCCTTAGAGACAGGTTGTTGTGTACTGATTAAGGATGCTTCTTGTCTTCCAATCAGAATACACCAGTGGAAAAACCAGAAATGTTACACTGTTAAGGGATAGGGTAAACAAACAAAGTCTTTTTCATATGCTGTTTGCTGTAATAGAACTAAACCAAATGGCCTTTTCTAAGGAATAATTATTTTCTACCTAAAATTTTCCTTTCCCAGAGGCTCAGTTTAATTCTGTTTTCTGCATGGCCTTGCATTTGGTGAACTGGCCACCTATTGTAATGGAGACTTAATAATTCTTTCTAGTCCTTTGACCCATTTCCATTTGACTGATGGATTTTTTTTTTTCTGATCCTTTAGTTTTTCCTCTGATTGTATTTCAAGTAGAAGTGTTACTCAGATTATTTATAAAAACAACTTGAATCTGAAATTTTAGAGTTAAAACTATTTTATATTCCCTGAAAAATAATCACTATGAAGAAGCATGTTTCTTGATCCTTTTAGAGGAATTATGTTTTCCATTCTCTACCAAGTATTGAATGTTGAGATTCTTAAAATGGTATGTTTAGAATAAGGAGAATTTTCTTTTCGTATTTTAGCCACAGGTTCTTAGACTTCAGGGTATTTTCCCTTCTTACATCTTAATGAAGGCATTACAACATGAATTATAGGAGCCTTCCTTTTAATCAGTTTGAACCAGGTTAATTGTAGTGACTCTCGGTAGCAGAAGTTAATAGCACAGAAAATTTGGTTGTAAAATGTATTTTGATCTTCATGTAAATCTTTAATGCTCAGGTATGTGTGTCCTGTCCTTAATGTAGCTTATTGGCTAACCTAGAGTATTTTCCATTTACATCATAAGGTCTGCTTTGATGTTTGACTAAGTTCCTTGAGCTGATCAGTGAGAATTTTTATTTTTTTATTTTATTCTTTAAAATATATTTTTATTGGAGTATAGTTGATTTACAAAATTGTGTTTCAGATGTACAGCAAAGTGAACCAGGTACATATATATCCACTTCTTTTAAGATCTTTTTCCCATGTAGGTCATTACATGGTACTGTACTATACAGTATCTATTTTATATATAGTAGTGCATATATGCCAATTCCAGACTCCAAATTTATCCCTTCTGCACTTCCCCTTTGGTAAATATAGGTTTGTTTTCTACATCTGTGACTCTATTTCTGTTTTGTAAATAAGTTCATCTGTGCCATTATTTTAGATTCCACATATAAAGTGATACTATATATTTATCCTTCTGTCTGACTTCTTCACTCAGTATGACAGTCTCTAGGTCCATTCATGTTGTTGCAAATGGGAAAATGCCTCATTCCTGCACAATATAGTATTATAAGAAGGTCACTGTAGAACTACCATTTCTAAATGATTTTGTGTGGAATACTGAATGGTTTTGTAAAAAAAAATTTGCAGTTCAGTTACTAGAAGTATATAATTTTGCTACATGTTGGTCAGGAAAAAAACTATAAAGGATTATGAAAAGGATCTGTTTTAGCACTGTATGTCTAGGTTTCCAGGATCTTATTCTAAGTTCTATGGACAAAAATAAATACATCTGAACTAGGATTATGAACTGACTAGTCTTGTTAATGTTTACTTGTCAAAGTAAATCTTAACCTGAGAATACTGGTTTCTTACACTTACTGAAAAAAAATGCAAATTAGACAAATGTAGAAAGTTGTGGACTTGGAAAATGAGATATACAAAACCAGAAAATAATAAAAAAGACTTTCAGTGAGTTTATGCAACTCAGTAGTCCTTTCTCCTTTCTTCTACTCTTCTGTTGCTAAGTCACTTCAGTCGTGTCTGACTCTGTGCGACCCCATAGACGGCAGCCCACCAGGCTACCCCATCCCTGGGATTCTCCAGGCAAGAACACTGGAGTGGGTTGCCATTTCCTTCTCTATCAGTGAGAATTTTTAAAATGTATATTCCCTGATATGTGAACATCCCTTATTAACTGATAGCATTTGTAAGTTCTCTTACTTATACTCATCTCACTGGTTTTAGAACTTAATCTTTAAGGAAGTGCTTATAAGTTAATTTTGCTTTTAAATTTCAGATATGGGTCCACCATGGGGGACCCTAGATATCTCAAGGAGATACTGGAAAAAGCAATGCCTGGGAGAAATTCATGAGAATATAGCAAATTTAGTATTTAATTAAAAAATTAAAAAAGAAAATCTAATTCTAAATGCTGTATTTAGGAAGAACTTCTCGAGTTTTCTCAGTCTTCTCATTTTATCTGGAAGGATAAGGTGTCTTCATCCAAAGTCATCCTGCCTGCTCCTTCGAAAGGCTCATCAGGGCCAACCTTCTTGAAGGCCAGTGAGTCCATGTAGGAGACAGTGTGAGATCTTCATACTTCTTTCTTTGTGTTCTCTTTATCAAGATGGCCTCTAAAGTTTGATTATCTTATAGATCTCATGATAATTTATTGGCTCCTTGGCTCATAAAACTGGAGAGAACCAGAGGAGGTTACTGAGGTTACTGTTTTCCTGGGAAAACAGGATAGAAGAGTTGTTAGGAACATGATATCTGAAACAAGAACACCTACCTTCCGTCACTTAATAGCTGTGTGACTTCGGGCAAATTACTTACCTTTTCTAGACCTCAATTTCCTCATCTTAAGAGAGAATGTGTAAAATTGCACATGATGCAGGCTATAGAAAGTGCTTGGCCATTAGTGAATATTAGTGGCTGTTATCTCTTACCTTTTATAAACCACTAGACCAATTATTTAGACATTTTTTGTTTTTAGTATTGGAGCCTGTTCTTCTTGGAAAGCTTATATAAAAGTGGCATGTAATAGATAAGTCGGAGTGATTCTAGTTGAAAGGAGGATTGCTGGCCAGCAGTTCCATCCCCCAGTCTCTACTGTCCCCAGCTGCAACCCTTGAAGAGAACTACAAGGATGCCTTCAACCATAACGTGTGTGTGTGTGAACCAACTCTGTTCTAAACTATGATAGTGTTTCGTTTGTTTTTATAGATAGAGAAGGTAGAGTCCAGACAGCTAAAGTAACTTGACCAAGTTCACACAGATAATTAGCATAAGAGCCAGAGCACATTTTTTTTCCTCAGAGAGAAAACTGTATACATTCAAAGACTTTTAATTTCATGGGCTTCCCAGGTGGTGCTAGTGATAAGAACCCACCTGCCAATGCAGGAGATGTAAGGGACGTGGGTCGATCCCTGGGTCGGGAAGACCCACTTCAGTATTCTCGCCTGGAGAATCCCGTGGACAGAGGAGCTTAGCGGGCCATGGTCCAAGAGGTCACAAAGAGTCAGACATGACTGAAATGACTTAGCGCTGCACAACACAATTATACCCAAGAAATGTGAGAAAGAGAGGAGAACCAACAACTGAGTAATTATAAGTAAATTATGGTACATCCATATGCTGGACTTTTATGTGCAGACGTTATAAAGATTTTTCAAATAAATTTTTAGTAACTTGAAAAATGTTAAATTCAAGGTGAGATGCCAAACTCTATGAACAGACTAATCTCAATGCATACGAAAAAGACAGGAAGTGTACTAGAATGCTGACAGGGATATTGTTTGAGTGGTTAGGATTTTTTCCAAATGGTCTATAGTGAACACGCTTTATGTAATCAGAAAACTTTTATGGAGGAAGGAGGGAGGGAATAAACTGTTCAAAGAGGTAAATAATAAATATTTTTAATAATCCAGCTCTTTGAGATAATGTAAATTAAAAAGTTATGATAAGTAGCACAGTTGGTTCTGGGGGAAATCATTTACATATTTAAAATATGGGAGTGCATGAAGTATTCAAATTTGTTCTAATGTTCTTTGGGCCAACTCTAGTGCCAAGCACTGTACTTATGATAAACTTGTTAACCTCTCACCTCTAGAGCTTCTTAGCTGTATAAGTTTCTCATCTCTCATAAGAAAGAGAAACATCCATTAAAGATAATTGACAGTATATATAGAGTGGTTTAAAACTTATTTCATAAAAAATGTTACCTACCAGAAAGATGTTGGCTTTTCAGTTTTGTAGTAAATTGCTATGTTCGCTTTAAAACCTAGGTCAATAAATTTATCTTGATACTGTTTTATTCTTGCAGCCCTGCCAGGCCCAAACACGTGGAACTAAATCTTAAAAACCCTAAGAATCTTGACAGCTTGGGAAATGAACATAATCCATTCAGCCAGCCGGTTCACAAAGGAAACACTGCCACCAAAATCTCCTTATTTGAAAACAAGCGGGCAAACAGCAGCCCGAGACACCCTGACATTCGAGGTGTGAGGAACACTCCTGCCTCTAATAAAACCTTTGTCGAGAGGGCAAAGCTGAATTTAGCCAAAAAAGCCAAGGAAATGGAGCAGCCTGAAAAGAAGGTGATGCCAAGTAGTCACCAGAACGGTGTGCCGGGGAAGCCAGCGTCCGCAGAAGCCAAAGTGACTCCTCCTGAAGAGGAGACTCCTGTTTCTCAGCTTCCCCAAGGTGATAAAGTAGATGTGCAAACAGATGCTGGCTGCCCTTCTGAACCAGTGGTTGCTGCTCTGATTCCCGTTAAGGACCACGAGCTTTTAGGAGAGAATGACTCCAAGGCTGCTAACAGCAAAAGACTTGAACTTGAAAATATGACTAATATGGCAGAAGACACCCCCGCCATTCTTGATACCAAAGATCCACCTCCAACAGCCATACCAAAGCCACAGCCTGGATTTTCTGACTCACAGCCCCCAGCTGAGTCATCTAATGGGCCTTCTCTGTCGCTGGCTGCCCCCATTCCTGCAGATGATACCAAAGACACATGTGCTCAAGCTCCTGTAAGCAGTTCTCCGTGCACTGATCTCAGAGTGTCAGAAAGCCATAATGGATGTGCTCTGCCTGTATCTCATCAGAATAATGAGACAGTGCCCCCCTCCAAACTTGCAGGAGGAGGGGGAGGGGATACAAGTCCTCCTTTGTCCCCAGAGCACAGCCGAGAAGCTGTGGGAGATGAGTGTCCATCCAAGATCCTAGTCCAGGTCAGGTCCTTCATGCTCCCCGTGGAGAGCGCGGAGGGGGTCTGCTCCCGGATCATCACAGATAGCTCTGAAGTTAGAGAAGCACAGTTGCCAAGCTGTCACAATAATGAACTCCAAGTGGTTTCCGTTGCAAGTGGTGCTCCCCAGAAAGAGGAAGTACAGGGCAATAAGGGCACATCACCCAAACACATTCACTGCAAAGAGGAACACGTAGTAAAATCTGGCGCACAAGTCATGCCGCCCGAATCAGAAGCAGCTCTGCCTGTCCAGGCTCAAAGTGAGGACGACGGAAAACCCCTGAAGGCCGAATCCACCGCCACCAACTTCCCAGACAACAGAAGTCATTTAGAAACCCCTCAAAGACCCAGTCAGAGTGTTGTGAATGGCCAGGGCAGTCCTGCCAGTCTTTTGAACATCTCTGCTGGTAGTGATGATAGTGTATTCGATTCTTCTTCTGACATGGAAAAATTCACTGAGATTATAAAAAAGATGGACAGCACCGTGTGTGTACCCCAGAAGAAAAAGAAGGCCAGGCTGCCAAATTCCCCCGCCCCTCACTTTGCCATGCCACCTATTCACGAGGACAATTTAGAAAAGGTGTTTGATCCCAACGTGTTTACCTTTGGTCTGGGGAAGAAAAAGGAAGGCCAGCTGGAGATGTCACCAGCTTTACAGTTGATGCAGAATCTTGACACCAAATCCAAACTGAGGCCCAAACGTTCATCCACTGAACAGAGTGTCCTCTTCAAGTCCTTGCAGACTCACACTAATGGGAAAGACGAGCCCCTGGCAGCTCCAGAAGTCCATGACAAAGAGAACAAGGATGTCCCAAATGGTGGAGTCAAGAGATCGAGGCTAGAAAAAAGTGCACTTTTCTCAAGTTTGTTATCTTCTCTACCACAAGACAAAATCTTTTCTCCCTCTGTAACATCAGTCAATACCATGACCACATCTTTCGGTACCGCTCATAGCAGTTCTCTTTCTCGACCTTCCGTGTTGCAGCCCGTGGCTGAGAGTGCCACACCCTGTGGTTCAGAGAAAGACCAACCAAGTCTGCCAGCCAGTAACGTAAAGGTCTTCAATTTCAACTCGTCAGATACGTCTCATTCGGGATTGAAAAGTCTGAGCCCCATGGAAAAGTGCCTGCAAAAAGAGGAAACCAAAAAGGATCTGGATCTGAGAAGCAACCTTCCCATGCCAGAAACTAAATTTTCTGAATTTTCAACACTGAAGACCAACGGTGATACGTCTAATCATACTGAAAGTGTTCTTAAATCGAACTTGCCGAGCTATGGAAGCAGTGACACAGACTTCACTGGTCTCTTCAAAGCCAGCCGGTTTGACCCAAGCATTTCTTTTTCTGGAATGGCATTATCAGATACAACAGTAAGTAGCAACATAGTATCATTTATTTGAGGTAGTTAAAAAGTCAGAGGGAAAGTGGGGTGATGAGCAATTCATGTTATTTGTTTAAAAATGGTTATGTTCCTATACAATAATTTCTTATTCATCACATTTGAAAACCTACTATGTACAATGGAGGTTAAAGTTCAAGAGAAAAGGTACTTGGAAGGCATTCATACTCTAGCAGGGAAAAATAAGCTACAAATACTTTAAGGCACTTATAAATTTATATGTTATATTGTGAAAGGTATAGATAAGGTACCTTGAGAATTCAGAGACAGGGTGTTTTTTCTTCCCTAGTTCTGTGTAAAGATGCTCTTTAACACTATACTTAGAATTTAGTGAAGATTTGTGAAGGCTTCCTTTATCTTGAACCCCCCCCCCCCCACAAAAGAATCTTATTCCTAATCCTTTCTTTTGCACTTTGAGATTCACTCTTTCTTCCCCTACATAGGAGTCCATGTTTATCCCACATGGCTGAGAAAGTGTTTTCTTTTTATTTGGAATTAGTTTTCATTAGGGAAATATTTTTTCTTGCAAAGCTGTTGGGGAATAAAGAATTTGGTTTACGTTGGTGCTTTCCTGTAATATAGTAGAGAGGATGGCAAAATATGATTTTGGGAAACGATTATGATTTCTCCCATCTTTTTTCTGACTGCTATAAGTTGTTTTCTTTACTCAATTTTTAACGTAAATTTGTGGTTTTCACTTATGATGTTTGATACTCAAGTTGAAAGAGGGAAGATGATGATAAAGTTTAGAAGTCAGCTCTGCTAAGCCCAGAAACAGAAGTGGCAACTGTATTCCTGTTGCCCACTCTATGAACCAGGCTACCTGGCAAGTGAAGATGAGAACCAGACAGAAAATATCCTGCCCCCTTCCTCATTTGTTCAGGTCACTGCTCCATTTGAATTTGTTGTATTGTTTTTTTGCTACAAGCCTATCATGGAATATAATTCTGGAACCTCTTTCAAAAGGGTAGTTGAACTTTCAGCAGAGGCTCAGATCCCTTTTTTCAAAAGATTTCAAATTTTTTACTCCTAGGATGCCATACCCACCCACGCGCGTGCGCACCCACACACACATACACATCTGGATGTAGATATACAATAAAACTTATTGAGGACCCCAAAGAGCTTTTGTTCACATGAGTTATGCCTACTGGAATCTCTTATATTAGAAATTAATACTGAGGACTTCCCTAGTGGTCCAGTGGTCAAGATTTCACGCTTCTACAGCATGGGGCATGGGTTTGATACTTGGTTAGAAAGTAGGATCCCATATGCCATGTAAAGGAAAGTTACATGGCTCAAAATTGCCTGGAGTTAAAACTCCCCTCCAGGTCCTCCCCACCATTCTATGCAAAACAAAGAACTCTCTCACCCAAAGGAAAAAATGGACATGAAGGTTGATTAAGACCAGCTCCCAGCCAGTCCAGCCTCTGGCCGATCTCCAGAATTCCTTGCCCCAGCTGTTTAAGACATAACTACTCCGAACAACCTTGGAGAAGAACAGGCCCCTTGAGACAGCAGATTTCCACATATATGCCTGTATGTACTTACTCTTTTCTTGGCTTAGTGCAGCCGCTCACTAATCTGACTGCAGCCCCTTCTCACCTCATTAAAGGTGATCTGTTCCTGTAAAGTGCCGGTCTCATTCTTTTTCCAAACCTCGCTTTCTCTAACTCCCTTACCCTACACCATGCAGTCCAGCCAGTAAAAAAAAAAAAAATAATCAAGTAATTAATACTGAGAAAAATTTAAAACAGAACACACAAATGCACATTCCAGTATCCACCAGAACAATGATGTCATCACATGTCATGGACCCTCTGGAAAATTCTGCTCTATACCTTGTGAGAGAAAGTGAAAAAGACAAATAACCTTTTCTAATTATGAAAATAATTTTGACCTCCTGGACTCTCTGCAAGGGAACTGGGGACCCTCCAGAGACCCCTGGATTGCACTTTGAGAACGACTGTGGTAAACAAATAAAACTGAATCAGCCTATAGCACTTAGAAATCATGTGGTTTTTAAGAATTGGTCTCAAGCACAAAATCGCCACTGGTCCGCTTCTCATTCATTACAGTCTTATTCTCTCTCCTTAATCATTCTTAGATCACTTCTCTCATTTAACAACAATCCGGTAAGTCTGACAACAGGGTACACAGTTTCACTCTGGAATCTCTTGAAAAACCCAGTCAAGTGGAGTGAAAAAGAGAAACAGAGTACTTTATACTTTCTCTAGGCCTTTTTATGATTAAAAAAAAAAATTTGTTTTTGTTTTTCTTTAGGCCTTGGGCTTTGTTGACTGTATAAGTATTCTCTTTTTAATGTCTGAAGTTTTGTTTTAATATCAGGCGTCTTCTTTAGCGTATCTTCATGAAGTGTGCACATATAAATAAGCATATGCCACTTTAATCTGTAATGATGCTCTGCTGAGGCCCTTACTGTGGCCTTTCAGTCACAGTCCACCCTGGTGTGATACCAGAGCCATCCGATCACAGGCAGTCCTTAGAATGGGCATCTTGGTCAGCAATGAAAGTAGTCCATGTTTTACTATATTTTTACCAGTGTAATTCTATTTTTATCATCTTAAACATTTCTAGTTTTACTGGTCTTGTCAGATGGGCTTGAAAATGATTAGTTTTGTAGTTGTATAAAAATACATTTTGCTCCTCTAAAAGGGATTAAGAAGCCCTGTGCAATGAGCATTGTGAGATATACCATAAACGTTTTATTTAGACTAGTAGTTATGTGATGAAAAAACAGTATTTATAGATTCAGATAAGATGTGTATAGGTACACACAGAATTGATTCAGCTCATTCTGGGTAAGTGATTGATCCATTATAATTTCTCTGTTTATTTGAAGTTATCCTGGGATGGTTTGAATTATGATCTCTTAGCTGAATTCTGGTTCTGTGAACTGGTGTAAAACATAGGTCTGACTCTTGGGCCCTGAACTTCCCAGGTTGGTGAAAATCTCCTAAGCATATAAATGAGGAGACACTGAAATGGCAAAATCAGTTAGAGGGGGGGAAAAAAGCCCTTACCTTTAATAGATTCAAGTTTTAATATGACTTTGGTATAGATCAAAGTAGATATGTAGATATGTTTCCAAATTGACAAGTGTGAGGCAAATATGACCTTACTTAAAGGATCATGGGAGGGGGAAAGAGGACTTTCCATGAAGTTTAATTATTTGTTGTGTTTTTGTTCATCTGACTACAGACACTTAGAGGAAGCATCCAGAATAAAATCAATCCCCGACCTGGAAAAGTAAGATTCTTTTCTGTTCCTCGTTTAGAATCATTTTGGCCTGACAAAGTGCAGCAGCAGCATTTGACAGCACTCTCGCTTTCTTAGGTGGTGATATACAGCGAGCCTGACGTCTCAGAGGCGTGTGTGGAAGTGTTCAGTGACGTGGAGGACTGTAGCGCCTGGAGCCTCTCTCCTGTGATACTAGTAAAAGTCGTCAGAGGATGGTAAGAGAGGCACTTTGTGTTCCTGACTCGGAGGGTGTGTGGTTCACATTTTTAATTGTCTGTCTGGTCCTCAGTACTTATTTTAATATTATGCCCTTAACAATGAAAAGGGCAAACAAGACTAGTCTTAGTGAATACTAAAAGTGTATCTAAGAAAAACGTTTTTTGACATTTCTGATTCTAGGAATGATGCATGTTGATGCTAGAGGAATCAAAAAAATGCAGCAGTATAAATTTCTTTTCCCCATTTTCCCACATAATGTTGGTTTGGACTAATGATCACCAGCGTCCGTAATATACTTTTGGTTTTTAATTTTCCATGAGGTTGATAAGAATTGCACTACTCATGTTGATAGGCCATGCACTAAGCATGCTAATAGGAATTTTTTTTAATTTTATAAGGGAAAACATCTTGGCTAACTTTTTAAGTGACAGTTCAGTGAAGGACTAACCTAAAATTTATTTTCTAACTTTTTGACATCAGATAGTTTTTGTTAAGTAAAGAAACTGGTGAAAAAAAATTGTATTACCAGCTTAACTGCTTCAAGGAAATACACAGGAAATTGAATAAAGAAAAGCGGTTTAAAAAAAATCACTTACTTGGCATAAATATGAATCTTTGTACCTATTTATAAACTTTAAAAAAAAGATGTAGGACTATAGGCATTTATGGTTTAAAAAATTAATAAGCTTTTCTTTGGGTCTCCATTTGATTAAATATGTAGCATCTTTTCTCTTAGGCTTTAGATATTTTAATATATTTTTCTGTATATTCAACATGTTCATTGGAAAAATACAATTAGCTTTTGTTCTTAAATTTGAAAACTGAAAATTGTAATTTTGTTTTTAATGAAATACTGATTCTTCAACTTGTTAGCTTCTCTCTTTTCTTAGAAGTATGAGCACTTAAGACTAGTACTGTCATATATTGTCACGAGGTTTTTATTTAGTGTTTGTATGTTGCTGAGAAGAATAAATGTGCTTTCTGGATCATTAAAAAAGTATTACATAGTATATTTGAAAGTTGCTTAAAGAATGAATCATAAAAATTCTCATCACAGGAAGAAAGATTGTTTAACTGTGAGGTGGTGGGTTTATTAAATAAACTTACTATGGTGATCATTTCATAATATACACACATATCAAATGGTCATGTTGGTCATATACACACATCAAATGGTCAAAACTAATACAATATTATATGTCAGTTAAATCTCAATAAAACTGGAAAAATGCTTTCCATTAGCATGCATG
Organism: Muntiacus reevesi; assembly: GCF_963930625.1. Lineage (NCBI taxonomy): Eukaryota > Metazoa > Chordata > Mammalia > Artiodactyla > Cervidae > Muntiacus > Muntiacus reevesi. The sequence continues at coordinate 40,986,064 of NC_089267.1, read as the reverse complement.
TAGTAGTCCTTTGTATCAGTATATCCATTGATATGGTGCTAATATGTAAGTTAAAACCCTCAAAAGTGTTTTTGACATATATAAGAAGAAAAAAATTGCAATAAAAGTCCATTTATCTGACATTACTATGTTTCCACCAACTGGCAAACTTTCTATGCTATAGAGCTACTATAAGAATTAGCAGCTCAATAATGTTCATACTGATAGTCAAAATTCTCTAAAATCCTGATTGTTGTTTTATTTTAGTTGCTAAGTCATGTCTTACTCTTATGCAACTCCATGAACTGTAGCCTGCCAGGCTCCTCTGTCCACTGGGATTCTCCAGGCAAATATACTGGAGTGGGTTGCCGTTGCCTTCTCCAGGGGATCTTTCTGACTCAGGGATCAAACTTGCATCTCCTGTTGTATCTCCTGCATTGGCAGGCAGATTCATTACCACTGAGCTACTGGGAGAGAATTGGCCACTAATATATTATTTATAAGGGGTTCCCTGGTGACTTAGATGATAAAGAATCTACCTGCAATATAGGAGACCCAGGTTTGATCATTGGGTCAGGATGATCCCCTGAATAAGGGAATGGCTACCCACTCCACTATTCTTGCCTGGAGAATTCCATGGACAGAGGAGCCAGGTGGACTGTAGCTGATGGGGTTGCAGAGTTGGACATGACTGAGCAACTAACACACACACACACACACATTCACACTCACACTCACACACTCTATTGGCCAGAATATTTGACTAATCAAAATCTCTCTTACCAAGACTGGCTAATAGTTTTGCTGTGTTTTATTCTTAGTTGGATTTTGTATGAGAAACCAAATTTTGAAGGGCACTCCATCCCCTTAGAAGAAGGAGAATTGGAACTCTCTGGTCTCTGGGGTATAGAAGATACTTTGGAAGGAAATGAGGATGAGGCAGTGTCGACTAAGCCCATGGTGATTGGTTCAATCAGACTTGTGGTCCAGGTGGGTAAAATTAGTAAGCTTTTAATAAAGGCAAACTGGATTTCATCGTTCATTCAGCAAATACTTATTGAATACTGGGTGTGATTCTTTTGAGAGTTTCATTTTGTGATAAAAGTGATTGGGAAAAGTATTTTGTGTTTTATGGATAGGTTTTCTATATTTAAAATATTTGTACATGTTAATTAGAAAAGAAACATTCTAATTAGTCTATTTTTTCCAGAATGAATCCTGAAACATGAATTTCTCTTTCCTGGCCCCCATTGCCATCTGCAAATGTATTTTATTTAATAACCTAGTTTGGATGAACTCTGTAAGAACAGATTTTTCTTTTACTTATTTTTTTGGTTGCTCTGTGAGTTCTTATTACCTTGAGTGGCTTACAGGAGTATTTTGAAAGCTAAATAATCCAAAGATAATTCAGTTATTAACTCTGGGATTTCATGTGGGTTTTAAGAAAATAAGTATTTAAGGCCACTTTATGGATTGGGTAAACATTTCTTGGTTATTCATTAATGAGGAACTTGAATCAGTTCTTTGTGTCTCTTGGAATTTGATTCTTTACCATTTAAAAATGTAAAAGTTATCTCCCAAGTCAAAAAGCTCCATTTGTGTATTAGACTTGGGTATCAGAGTGCAACAGGGGAAAAAGACATGTTCCAGAATGAAAATGAGTAAGAATGACTAACAGTTTTTGGCAGAAGAAAATGTTATTTCCTGGGTCAACATTTCTGAGTGACTTAGATGGTAATTGGTATTCTGAATGATTTATCTCTTAATAATTTTTTTTAAATTTCTATCTCTTAATAATTTTAAGTACATAATGTGATAGACTTTATGTAAGATGTAACAGACACCATTTTGAAATGTCATAGTGGAATAATTTATCTGCAGTTTTTATTTATTACTCATAATAAAGCAATGTTTTAAAATATCTTTCAAATATTATCTCTTATGTAATGTCTCTCCTTCATTTTTCTGAATTCTATACTCTTTCTTGGTCATATTATAATCTGCTTTTTCTGTAATTGTAATCATTATACAAGTACATGTTGTTTTCCTTTAACACTGACTCTCAATCTCTTTTTTACTCTCTCTGTACCACTTGCTGATGGTTAAACTCCCACTTGTAACATCTCTCAAGGATTTGCAACTATGAGATATACTAGAATCTGGTGGGGTGGGGATTTAGGGTCCAGGAAGGGGGGCTGAGGGGAATGAAGCATACTGGTGCAGACCTCCTGTTTTGGCTGATGACAGCAGGCCTCATGCGATTAGTGCTTTTCATGGTATTACATGGTGTGGGGTTTTACTGGGCATCATATCCCATTGATATGATGTGCTTTCCATTATTTTACCTTTCTTCTTACTATGGGATTTAAGTTTTTTTCCTCTCTTAAATAATGGTTCATGAATATTTTTGTGCATTTAACAATGTATACATTTTATGATTCATTTCCTTGTGATAAGCTTTTCAGAATGGTGTCATGTTAAAGAGAAGGAACACTTTTATGGTTCCTAATACATGATGGATTTTTTTTTTAACAGATTGTGTTTATAGTTCCTTGACACATAAAAGTCATGACATATATTCAAGGGAGTCACCTTTTCAGTTCACTAACTTTCTTGCTTTTGTTAATATTTGAAAGAGTGGCCCCTGAGCTGACCCGAGTGTTACCATTTTTTCTGTACATCAGTTCACCTCGCTCTGCATCATGGAAGAGGTTCAATAAGCATTCGATCAGGGCTCAGGCGCTCAGCCAGGAGGGCCTTTTGCAGTGTGTCTGATGGACACGCAGGGCATGGAGCAGTGACCAAAGTGCAGAGATCTGTAAATCACCGCAGACGATTGCCTTCATGACTTAGACCAAACCCACATCATAGCCAAGGAGTGCTAGCACAGGGGCCCAGAACAACAACTGAGGAGGCGGCCACTCTGTGACCAGTGTCTCTGGATATGGGTGGTCACAGGAGAGCAAGGAACTAAAACTCAGGTTGCCGAGGAAAGCCAGGCAGGTTTTTCAGTGAAGACAAGGGAAATAAATAATGTTCCAAAACTAGAGATGCGTTTCCGGTGGTGGTTGCTTGAATGTCATGCTGAGATACATGACTAATGCAATGTGTATGCCCCAGAAGATCACATATTAGGTCATGAGTGCAAACAGGAAAGGGATAAAGTACCAGATGATCTGTGCAACGTATATGTATATTTAAAGCTTATTTTAATTATTTAAAAAAAGGAATAATGAGCTCACTGTAGAGTTTAATACATGGTGTTACTATTATACATATATACTATATTCATGTAATTTTTTTTCTTTTTTAGGATTACAGAGTTAGTCAGATTGACTTATTTACTGAACCAGAAGGGTTAGGACTTCTGAATTCCTACTTTGATGATACTGAAGAAATGCAGGGGTTTGGCATAATGCAGAAGACTTGTTCCATTAAAGTACATTGGGGCACGTGAGTATTTTATTTGCAACACAGTTTTAATGAAGCTCTTTTCTGAGTGTGAAAAGAGGACTTCACATAATCTATCTCTAATTTGTTATCCTGTTAAGTAATTATTGACTAAAAGCTTTTATTATTATTTTTATAAGGCACATAAAAATCTGATTTTTTTGGTTACTGTGTTACTCAGCTTTCTTGTAAACGATAATGATTTCTTGGAGGAAGTGCAGGGAGAAAGCTGCATTTTTAATGTGGAGATTTCCTTATCACAAAGGAACCTGATTCATTCAGAGCTGAGTTGCAGATTATGCCTACACGGTAATTCAGAGGAGGTGATTCAAAGTGTGTGTGTCCCTGATACTTCAGGTGGGATGGAGGCCAACACGCATACTACTTCCTTTAACAGTTTCACACAATGCTTTCCAAAGCCCCTAGGATGTTGATTTCAAAAATTACAGGAAACTGCAAGGGTATTTTGAAGGAAGCGGGAATATTTCAGATAGGGGAGAAATTAGGCTAGAAAGTGCAGGCCGCAGAACTGAAGCTGGTGGCCTCTGCAGTGGAGTGCACAGCCCCGGGCATGTGACAGACATGCACCGAAATGCAGGAAAAAGCACCAAAGCTTCTGTATATTTTATTTAAAATCTCCTTTTCAGATGTTATCTTTGTGTATGTTTTCTAATAAGTTTATAGTATATTCAGTTATATATGCATAATTTATAAGTATTCATATATTCAGAGACTGCTCAAGAGTTTATATTAATGGAATATGAGTAAGATGGTACATATGTAATGAATCCAAAGGTAAAATTCTACAAGAAACATAAATTATGGAGAGGGACCGTGGAAGTGCTACTTTAGAGAGTAGTCAGGAAAGTTCCTGGTGACTTTCAAGCAGAGATCCGAGGACATGAGGGAGTCAGCTGTGGGACATCCCAGGGAGGCAGGGTAGAGAAGTGTCCTAAGCTGGAAGCCCAGTGTTTGCAAAGCCCTCCAGGGGGTGTTTGAGCAATTGAGGGGAGGTCTGGCTGCAGTAGAGTGAGCCAGGAGGACTGGTGGTGGAGAGGGCTCGTATCATATCAGACCTTGTAGGACTCTGGAGGGATTTTAGGTGACTCCAAGGAACATAAGAAATCATTGGAGGACTTTAATCTAACTTGCGTTTTAGGAGGATCACTCTAGCTTCTGTGAAAAAGTAAATTGTAAAGAGCTAAGAGTGGAAGCAAAGATCTGCAGTTACATAGGCAAGAAGTGTTTTGGTGACTTGGTGTGATGGTGGTGGTAGAAGAACAATCGGATTCTGCATACATTTTGAAGACAGAACCAACAACATTGGTTGACAGATTTTATGTGGGGTATGAGGGGCAGAGAAATGTCCAGGGTTTGGGACCACAGCATTTATTGGAATAGGAAAAATGGGGAGGGGGAGTGAAATCCAGGTGTTTTGTTTTGGAGGTTAAGTGGGAGATGGCAACTACCCATCCAAGCATTCAGGTAAGAGGTCAGGAAGGTGACTGGATACATGACACTGGAATCTTAGGTGGGGTAGGGAGGCTGGAGATCTGGAGTTGTGGGCATGGAGAACATATCTAAACCCCACACTGGATGAGATCTCCATGCCTAACCTCAGTCATTATTAGAGAAATGCAAACAAAACCACAATAAGGTATCTTCTCACACCCGTCAGAGTAGCCATCATCAAAAAGTCTACAAACAATAAATGCTGGAGAGGATGTGGAGAAAACAGAACTCTCTAACACTGTTGGTGGGAATGCAAACTGGAATGGCCATGATGGAGAACAGTGTGGAGATTCCTTAAAAAACTGGGAATAGAACTGCCGTATCACCCAGCAATCCCATTGCTGGGCATACATCCGAGGAAACCAGAACTGAAAGAGGCACATGTACCCCAATATTCATTGCAGCACTGTTTATAATAGCCAGGACATGGAAGTAACCTAGATGTCCATCGGCAGATAAATGGATAAAGAAGTTGTGGTACATATATGCAATGGAATATTACTCAGCTATAAAAAGGAACATACTTGAATCAGTTCTAATGAGGTGAGTGAACCTGGAGCCTATTATACAGAGTGAAGTAAGTCAGAAATAGAAAGACAAATACTGTATATGATGCATATATATGGAATTTAGAAAGATGGTACCAACAATTCTACATGCAAGGCAGCAGAGGAGACAGAGATGTAAAGAACAGACTTTTGGACTCAGTGGGAGAAGGCAAGGGTGGGATGATTTGAGAGAACACCACTGAAACATGTATATTGTCATATGTAAAATAGACAACCAGTGCAAGTTCGACGCATGAAGCAGGGCACCCAAAGCCGGTGCTGGGACAACCCAGAGGGATAGGGTGGGGAGGGTTCAGGATGGAGGGACACAGGTACACCCACGGCTGATTCATGTTGATGTATGGCAAAAACCATCACAAAATTGTAAGGTAATTATTCTCCAATTAAAATAAATTAATTAAAGAGCAGGAAGGTCATCTGAGCTTTGGGCACTTTTATATTTAGAGATTAGGAAGAAAGGGAGGAATCTAAACAAAGGTTTCTTCATCTCTTGCTGCTTTTGAGTTTTTCAACATCAGAGAAACCTGTAAGTCTTTCTTCTCAAAGTATTTAAGGCTGAGAACTATCACTAACTCACTCCAGTATTCATCCCTGGAAAATTCTATGGACAGAGGAGCCTGGCGGGCTGCAGTCCACAGAATTGGAAGGAGTTGGACATAACTGAGTGACTGAGCTTGCACACATGCATTATATTTTTATCTCCATGTCTGGATGATTTCGTGACTCAGGCTTGGGCTATGTGGAAGCGTAATGAGCTACAGTTAAATAGCGTTTCTTACCTTGACAGTGAGTTTAACCTGGTCTTACAGGTGGTAGTTACAAACCAGTCATATTTTTACACATTTTGATGGGCTTGCATGGTGGCAGACACTTTTCTTCTGGTTCTTCGTTGCCATCAGGGTAATAGAAAGCTGCCTTAGAAGTCAGTTCAGAGCTTGGGCTCATTGAACTCAGTCAGCTTGGTGCCAGGTCAGTACTTTTACAGATCTCCAAGGGGAGTCTTGATGGGTTGGGAGACTCCAGCTGCTCACAAGTATTCAAGCTGACACGGCCTCTGCTGGTGCAGCAGTCCTGTGAGCTGATGGAAGGGGAGACTTCACTGTGCGGGGTGCTTCTTCAGATTCCATGAGGGGATTTACTCCAGGGCCTGTTCAGTCTGCATCAGGCTTTTCTGCACGTACATACATTCAGAGTGAAGTGAAAGGGGCTGTGCTGTGTTCGACTCTCTGCGACCCCGTGGACTAGACAGTCCATGGGATTCTCCGGGCTGGGATACTGGAGTGGGTAGCCTTTCCGCTCCTCAGGGATCTTCCCAACCCAGGGATCAAACCCAGTGTGTTACTTGCTAATTTCTTATTTGGGAAAATGAGAACTTTCTAACAAAAATTTCCTCTCACACTGTGTTGAGTGTAAAGTTTTTAAGCAGCTGGCAATGCCAGCACCCATCCTTGCAGAAGTGACTTATCTTGAGTCTATTTCTAATAAATAAAATTAAGGAGTTTTAAGACTTTAAAGGCAGCATAAAGAACATCTGTTCCAATATCATCATTTAATCAAGGAAGACAGGTTTTGGCCACTTTATCAAGTTGGATTAATTGTTAGGATTAGTTGTCAGAAGAACAGGTACTAGAATGCAGGTGTTCTGAAGTCAAGGGACATTTTTTTAATAGCCACATATTCTTTGATCAATGCTAACATGAAATACTTGATATATAAAAATATACATACGTATGTGAACTATGAAACCTAGTAATCAAACAAGCCCCTCATCACGCAACTGAGAACTTCACCATTACTGACACTGCCGTAGCCCCCAGCACAGCCCACCTGTTCCCACCCCCCTGACTTCACATGTGAGACCCCTCTCTGGAATTTTGTGTTTTCCTCAGCCCCTTGTTTTGTCGTGTTACCGTATAGTATCTGTCCTTGCACTGTTGTAGTTGTGCTTGCTTTTGAAATTTATAGAAATGTTATTAAACTTTTAAAATAAGGAACTGTGGCTTGTTCCTTTTTCTCCACATTGTTTCTGAGAGTCCCCATATTGATAAGTATCTGTACTTATTCTTTTTCATTGCTATTTAATATTCACTGCATATATTTCCTTACAGAGTATACTAAAGCCCAACTTTTTATTATGAAAGTTTTTAGACATAAGCACAAAAGTAGAAAGGATAGCAAACACCCATATGCCCTCCACTTTGATTCAGTAATTGTTAACATTTTGCCATATTTGCTTTATCTTTTTTTCTGAGCAGTTGAAAGTAAGTTGCAGATATTGTTATCCTTCTTTCCTATAATAATAAACTTCATCCCAAATCTCTCTATAATGACATTTTCCTACAAAACTACCATTATCACACCTGAGTAATTTTCAATATGGCCATGATAATATCTACCCAATAGTCCATAAATAAAATTTCCCCATTGTTTCAGGAATGTCTTTTATAGATGTTTTTAATTAGCATCCAATCAAGGCTCATATATTTGGTTGTCCTGTCTCTTTGAAAAGTCTCTTTTAATCTCTAAAATACCCCCATCTTTGTTTCCCATGCCACTGACTTTTTTGAAGAACTTAGGTCAACTGCTTAGCGTATGTGCCATAGTCTGGATTTTCTGAGTGCTTTTTCATGGTATCATTTAACTTGTTCTTCTGTCACCTGAAATGTCTACATACAGGTCATTAGGTCTTCAGGTATAATCAGATGCAGATTGAAGGGTTTTGTCAAGGATGTTACTGCTATAGGCAGTGGCACATACTTGTGCTGCATTAATCAAACCAAGTTTGGTTGCTCGGTTACACTGGCGCTTCCCACTCCTCCCCACGGTAAAGGTACCAGTCCCCCCTTGAGATTCAGAGCCTGCTCTCGTTTGAATAACCTCCAAGTTGGCACATTCACATTTAAATCTTCTGACTATCCCCTTGGTTTCTGTATGCAGCCAGCATTCATGTGCAGCCAAATCTAGAGAATAACACTTAGGATCCAGCTGGAAAAACTGTTTTTGGTTTAAGAACAAGTGAACAAGATAAGAACGGTTTTTCTTGTCTGATTCAGAGGGTGTTTCTGAAAGAGTAATTACATGAATGATTTTCATGAATGTATGGATGACCATTGTTATTTGTTCAACATTAGCTCAACAGTATTCCTTTGTATGTATATATTTGTTATTTTTTTTTATAAACATGTTTTTATTCATTTGTTTATGGCTGTGCTGGATCTCTGTTGCTGCACAGGCTTTTCTCTAGTTGTGGCACGAGGGCTTCTCACTGCAGTGGCTTCTCCTGCGGCAGAGGACAGGCTCTAGGGCACGTGGCTCCGCACTTGTGTCTCCTCGGCTCTAGAGCACGGGCTCAGTCATCGGGGCACACAGGCTCAGCTGCCGGGCGGCCAGGTGGGATCTTCCCAGATCCGGGATCGAACCCGCGTCTCCTGCACTGGCAGGCAGATTCTTTCCTACTGACACCAGGGAAGCCACATTTGTCATCTTTTTTCAAACTCATACTTTATAGACATACAGTTTATTCATAATATAGGCAAAGGTTGAATACATGAGAAAATAAAAAAATACCTTTAGAAAGTGAAATAACACTGCCTGAAGGTAGTTTATCTCCTGATGGCCTTGTGAAGAATGTATCTCATTGGAGTAGAATTTAGGGGAAATGGATCACACTCCGTATATGAGTTTTCAGATTCTGAAGTCCACCCACATTCACAAATGTCTGTCTGAGTTACCCAGCAGGCCCTCAGCACTCACTGAGGAAGGACTCTGAGAACATCAGTCTTCAGGTGTGACAGTTTACGTGTTCAGGTTTTTGGACAAAACCCTCTTTATCCCAGATTACCTTCCTTCTACTAAGCCATATGCTTCAAGGAAAGTGAGATGTTTAGTATCAGATGAACACATACCCTTAGAACTCAAACTATAGAAGAAAAGACCTAATGAAAGAGTACTTCAGTAAGCACCATGTCAGAATCTCAGAATCACTTCTTGATGAGCCATCCTCTGTGTTTATAAAAAATTCAGATTGCTCATTTGTGAAGAGTCAGACCTCAAGGCCCTTGGCTTGTTATTGGCCTAATAGCACACTTTGTAATAAACTGCTGTTATTTAGCTAGGGCATGAAATCACTGTGTGATGTGCCTTTGAGAGCTTTGGGCTCCCAAAAAAAGATGTAGTGCATTCTCTTTTTTTAATTCATTTTTAATTGGAGAATAATTCTTTACAATGACATGTTGGTTTCTGCCCCACAGCGGGAATGAGCCGTAGTATATATGTGTCCCCTCCCTCCTGAACCTCCGTCTCACCCCCGCACCCCGCCCCACCCCTCTAGGGTGTCTGAGAGCAGTGGGTTGGGCTCCCTGTGTTACCCAGCAATTCCCCACCTACCTGTTTCACATATGGTAAACAATGTTTCCGTGCTACTCTCCTAATTTGTCCCATCCTCTCCTTTCCCTGCTGTGTCCACAACTCTGTTCTTTCTGTCTGCATCTCTGTTCTTTCTGTCTGCATCTCTGTTCCTGCCTTGAAAATAGGTTCATCAGTGATGTAATGCGTTAACTGTCATGCTTTAAACAGAGAGGTTTAAAGACTCCACTCTTAGCCTCTGGTTTCTTGTGGTTTAGGGGTATTGCAGCAGTATTTGAAAGATTTCTCTTTTTTCCCTTAATTTATTACTGAAGTACATATAGCATTTGTCTTCAAAGGTACATAACAAATCATACCTGCGTAAGCTGAGTGAATTTTCAAAGGGTAACCATCACTCAGATCAAGAACTAGCACATAACCAATATCTTAGAAGCCTCCTCATTCCCAACTCCTCCCAGTCGTCCCTGTAACTACTATCCTGACTTCTAACACTGTGGATTAGCTTTGATTCCCCCACCCATACACCACACACAGCCTCAGCATTGTGTGTGTGTGTGTGTTGATAGGTCTCCAGTAGGATTTTGACTGTAAATCCCTGTATAATTTGTAAGTCTAAAGAAGTTACTGATTTATCCAGGGGAATCTGAAACAGAAACCATCACCAAAAATGTGCCCTTGGGCCAAAACTGTGAACAAGAGAAAAGCAAAGAGGGGAGAATCAGAATCATTTTGTAGGTAAAAGATTACCTTTACAGCCAGGTTCCTCTTGGCTTGTGCTCTGAGGAACTTGGCACAGTTAGCCCAGCTAGGATGCTTTAGCAAGACTAATAATTGGTGAGTATAAGTGATCACCAAAAGTTCCACATTTGCTTGTCAAGAGGGTATATTACCATCTCTCTTATAAAGAAATCACTTCTCCAGCAACAGCAACTTCACCAGAACCCTCCAAGGAACCAAGAATTGATAAGACTGCACAGTCTTTAGGCACAGTTCACGTGAGGCATGGTTTGCTGGTTTCCTGGTTTCCAGCTCATTAGGGGAGGGTGAGGCTTCTGGTTGCCTGACCACAGCAGAAGTGATAGCTGACAAGCCTGATAGAAGGGTGTGGTACTGAAAAACCGTAAAAATCAAGTCCAAGAACTCAGAAAGCATTGGGCCTGTGAACAAGCAGTCTTGACAGACTTTCAGAGCCCCCACAGACATTATTGTGCATTAAGTCACGCTCCCAGTGATGATCCTGAGTGACTGTGAAAGCAGAAATTATGTTCAGTGCACTCTCTGGAATGAGAAAGACTGCTGTCCAAGAATGGCTGGGAGCTTGGCTTTGGGTTCAGCTTGGATCAGCCCTGCATTTAGTACTTGTAGCTGTGTGTCCCTGGGCAATTTAACTTCACCTGTAAAATGGGGACTGTATCTTTTCCTTGTAGCCCTGTTGTAAGGATCAGATGGAATTCCTTGTAAGCTCTAGATATTTGTTAGCTGTTACTAATTTTTGATACTATGACATGATTACGTGGAACATCCTATTTTTGGTTACAAATGAGATATAACCTTTTAAAGTGTGAAATCTCCTGGCTGGAGCCTTTCTAAATATATACACAGTGCAAAAAATAACTACTTTTATTACTTGGAAGTAACAGACATTTAAACTTTGAAACAGTTCATAATAGAAAGTAAAATCCGTGGACAAAGCTAGCCAAGCCAAGGAAACAAATAAAAGCTCAAGAAGAGGTGCATATAATGGCTTATTCCTCCTGGAGTCCAACATTACTCTACGAAGTGCACCCCCACATCATCCGGACCCACATCCTCCCCTGTTCTGGTCCCCTCTCATCTGTGGGGTGCAGTGTTCCACTGACAGAAATGATGAATTATCTGTTTCTTCCTTGGTACTTATTTAGATGGCTGATTTATGAAGAGCCTGGATTTCAAGGTCCCCCTTTTATCCTGGAACCTGGTGAATACCCTGACTTATCCTTCTGGGATACAGAGGAGGCATACATTGGATCCATGCGGCCACTGAAAATGGTAAAGATGGAATCCGATCATGTGTTCTTAGAATCAGTAATTCTTTGCTTGACTTTGATAATTCATGGGAATGTGACTTTAAAGCAATAAAGCAGAGTTTTAAAAGGTAAATATGTAGAGGATGGGACTTATTGCTAGATAGAAATAATAGAAAGGATAACTTGATAGTTGCTACAGATGGGAAAAAAAAATGTGGATAAGCCCATAGGTGTTCTTGGCCATGCAGAGTCACTGATGTGTGTGCACAGCTCAGCCCAGGGCAGATGTGAGAAGTGAGGAAGTGAAGAATTAAATCAGGAGGACAGACAAGGTCCAGCTTGTAGGTGTTAGAGAAGGGGATAATTAGGAGAGCATCACGATAAGTCAGGGCTTCTCTGGTGACTCAGATGGTAAAGAATCCGCCTGCAATGTGGGAGACCCGGGTTTGATCCCTGGGTTGGGAAGATCCCCTGGAGAAGAGAATGGTAACCTACTCCAGTATTCTTGCCTGGAGAATCCCCATGGGCAGAAGAGTCTGGCGGGCTACAGCCCATGGGGTTGCAGAGAGTCCGACACAACTAAGTGACCAACCACAGCACAGCACAATAAGTCAGGTGGATCTTAACAACCAAGCAGGATTATTTTAGATGGCGATGTCGGAGCTAGACGGCATGAGCCAGGTCAGAGCTGGCAAGGGCAGGGCTTGCTGAGGACCAGCTTGCTGTAATGACAGGGGGCCAGGCTGGGTGACTGCACTGGGGGCCCTGGAGTCAGATGTCCAGGTGAGTGCTGTCCTTCAAAGCCCTCCCTTTAGGAAGGATCCCGTGCTTCCTCCCCCTGTATTTTGCCTGGTTCTTTGTTTCTTCTGCAAGACTCTAAGCGTTGGCAGGCTCCAAGCTGCACCTGTCTTGACTTCATGTTGAGCTGCATCATAGGAAGTGTTCACTAAACACGTACAGCATGAGTGAGGCTCCTGTTAGAAATGTGCTCTTGAAATTCCACTTTGTGGTTGTCTTCTGAGTCAGTTTGAAACAAATTAGAAGGTCAGGAAGATAATTTTTTATCTTAATTTTATCCCTCCTGCCACAGGTTGTAGCTTAATTATCTAAATGTCTGCTTGTCTTCATGCAAATAATTCTGGGCTTTTTTTTCCTAAAATTAAATCCTCTTTCAAAGACTAAGGTTTTTTAAGTTTTCCGAATATGTAAAACAATTGCCTCAAGTTTTGAAGGCAGTTTTTAATGATAACCTACAGAATTGTAAAGTTCACAGAATTTGAAAAGGATTCCTTTTGAAAAGCATACTTAGTTGATTGTATGAACCCTGCTTTGTTGATTACAATCAGCCACATTCCTTTATAATTATAGTTCATTTGCTGTATTCAAGATCTTTGGCTATACTTTATTTTTCACTTATATATGTAACAACCTTTTAAAAAAAAGCCTTCTGACTTTCCCACTGCTGATTTAAACTCTTACCTTATTTAATACTTCTGTGTGACACCTCTTCTATGATTTTAATGAGATTTTTCTATTAAAATTTATTTATTCTAAACATATAGCAACCCCCATAAACCCATCCTCTATGGGATGTTTTAAATTTATCTAAGAATTTACCTAATTATTTCAGGAGCCCTTCAGATCATATTGTGAACTTAACTGAACTTCAACAGCTTTGTAAGCCAGAGGTTGCAAAATCAAATGCCTCCAGGGCCAGGCAGCAAATAGGCGTGAACAGGCAGACAGGGAGCTGAACCCCGGAAGAGGTGGAGACAGGCAAGTGGAGCCTGGATCCCTGCTGGAGGGTGAGCCCAGTGCAAGGTTAATAAGCACAGAAGGTGAGGGTTGTGAGAATCTGAGTCCAGAGATGTCAAATCTTAGGACTGCTTTTTAAGAGAAGTGAGAAATAGGCCTTTTGGGGGAGAAGTTTAGAGTTTAAAAAGCACAGATACCATGCAGATTCAGCTTGTAGACCACCTCTGTGAGACTCTTCCTCATATCTTTCCTGCATTTTTGGCAGTTTTAGAACTGTCTCCACATCAGTTAAACAAACCAGAGTGTAGTTGCTCTGCGTGGTTCCATGGCTTATCACAGACTGCCGCAGGTAATAGCAAATTCTAACTCATCAGTGACAAGCCACTTTTCTTACAGTATTATTTTTCTTTTCAGGGTGGCCGTAAAGTTGAATTCCCTACAGATCCTAAGGTAATGTACATTTTTAAAGAATTTTATTCCCATTCCATCTTCATGAAGACAATACTTGTGTGATTTTATGTATCACTTCCATAAAACATAACTTCAGTCAACGGGAGTTGTCCAGCTTATACATGCCATCACCTTCAGGTGAAAGGTGATGCTAACAGCGGGAGTTAGCACTAACAGTATGTGTAGCCATCGCTCAGAAGGCTCAGAAGATAAGCTGGAATTTGCAATTGCATTTACTAACTGCAGGGCCTGTTGCTACTTGTCGGAAAGGAAAAACCTTACTTTTCAAGACAAGTTCTCCCTACTCTAAAATCCTCCTTCTGCTAGTTCTGCTTTGCACATCTGTGACACACAGTTTGATCATTTTTAAAACAACAATACTTTGGTTCCTTAGTTTGGCCTGAGAAAAATTCTAAATATCAGTTCTAGACATTGAACAAAAACCAATTATGCATCTGTCTTTTGAACCTTGACTTCAGGCTATACCACAGCAGGAGAAAAATTCTAATTTTTAAAATTATAAGATACTTTTAGTTAATTAAAAAATGTGATTATAAAATTTTGTGCTCCAGGACTTAGTGATATTAAGTGATTGATTTAGTGTTTAGCTATTGAGATATTTAACTTCTTACAACTTACTGGCATATCTCATTTCTGTTATAGGTAGTTATTTATGAAAAGCCTTTCTTTGAAGGAAAATGTATGGAGCTGGAAACAGAGATGGGTAGGTTTATCATGGAAGGAGGTGAAACAGAAGAAGCCACTGGAGATGAACATTTGTCATTTATATCAGTGGGATCTATGAAAGTTCTACGAGGCATGTAAGTAGATAGGCGTGACCTGTAAGGATTCCTTTTTATTCCCTTTAATAACATAAAAAACATGCTATCTCCCCTGCAAAGATAGCATTCCAGATTGCAGGGTGGAGTGAATAAACATGTTTTCTTCAGCTAATTGTGACCTGGATTTGATGGGCTGGTTTGGGATCAGTCAGCTGGGCAAGGCTGATAAATTGGGCCATCTAGATCGATCAAATCTACAGTCTTGTTTATTGATATTATACTCCAAACAATTAAACTGTTAGTTTGCTTTCTATTTTTTACGATCATATTTTGCACTTTATAGAGCTTACATATTTTCTCTAAAGTCTACACTTGAAAATGGCTTGTAAATAGCCCAAAATATACACTATATTAATTATTATTGGAAGAAAGTTCATCCAGTTTTATTTGCTAAAGTTCTTTTGAGTCAGTTATTAAACACACTTAGACAAACATGTACACATATACGCTGACCTCCCCATATTCCTTTAAGGAACATTGGTATATACTTCTTAGGTTGATTTCTTGGTGAAGTGAAGTGAAAGTTGCTCAGTCGTGTCTGACTCTTTGTGACTCCATGGACTGTGGCCCACCTGGCTCCTCTGTCCATGGAATTCTCCAGGCAATAATACTGGACTGGAAAATAATAATAATAATAATACTGGAGTGGGTTGTCATTCCCTTCTCCAGGGAATCTTCCAGACCCAGGGATTGAACCCAGATCTCTTGCATCACAGGCAGATTCTTTACCATCTGAGTCACTAGGGAGGCCGTTCTCCTAATCTCTTAAATGCTAGGGAAGAATTCCAATAGTCATAATGCATGGGTCCATGTCTAGCTTTATAGCTATTTACATTCGTCAGTGACACTGATATTTTAACAGTACTGAAAATTTCTACTCTTCTTTCTGTTGTAGTTGGGTGGCTTATGAGAAGCCTGACTTTACAGGTCATCAGTATTTGCTTGAGGAAGGAGAATACAAGGACTGGAATGACTGGGGAGGCTACAGTGGAGAACTTCAGTCTTTACGACCTATATTAGGTGTAAGTTACAGAAAAGCTAATGGGTAATACTTGGGCATTTTTGAATAATAATTGGCTAGCCTTTGACTTTTGAATTTTTTTTTTTTTCTCAACAGGATTTTTCGAATGCTCACATGATAATGTACAGTGAAAAAAACTTTGGATCCAAAGGTTCCAGTATTGATGTATTAGGAATTGTTGCTAATTTAAAGGAGACTGGATATGGAGTGAAGACACAGTCTATTAATGTACTGAGTGGAGTGTAAGTGAAATAACCCAATGGGGATTTTAATAGTGAGCTTCACTTTGGTTTGTGTTAAAGTAATGGAGTCTTTGACCCAGAGTAGACACTCAATAAGTACATATCTCAAAAGTGAAACATTAAATTAGCCATTTAATACTGCTACAGTATTTTTATAACTGCTTCTTAAAATCTTTCTCATATAGTATCTTTTATATGTAATATAACATTGGAGCAGACTTTTGAGTTGCATTATGAAATCTACAGATTCACTTCCCTTGTCATTCTTCATGAAAAGAACTCACGAATTTCTTAAGATCGGACACAAATAATAATAGTGATTTAACATTAGACACCTGAGGTTGGGACAAAGTCCCATTTGATTTTCTTATGGTCCTACACCTGCTCTATTATATTTCCTATTATTTTTTTTTTTCCAGTTATATTAAGATATAGTTGATATACAGCACTCTATAAGTTTAAGGTGTGCAATGTAATGACATATTCATCCTGAAATGATACCAACATAATTTCAGTGAACATCATCTCATAGATACAAAATAGAAGAAGAAAAAATGTTTTCCTTGTGAGGAGAACTCTTAGGATTTACTCTTTTAATTTTCGTATATAACATAGAGCAGAATTAATTATATTAATCATACTCTACATTATATCCCCAGTATTTATTTATCTAATAACTGGAAGTTTATACTTTTTTACCATCTTCATCCAACTCCCCCCACTTCCCATCTCTGTAACCACAAATCTGATCTCTTGTTCTATGAGTTTGTTTACAATATGTTAGTTCGTGGTACACAACATAGTGCTTTAATATTTCTGTGCATTTCAAAATGATCACCATGATAAGTCCAAATCTGATCTCCTGTTCTATGAGTTTGTTGTTTTTGAAGTATAATTGGCTTACAACATTATGTTAGTTTGTGGTACATAACATAGTGCTTTAATATTTCTGTGCATTTCAAAATGGTCACAATAAATCTAGTTACCTTCTGTCACGTACCAAGATATTACATAATTATTGATAACATTCCCGATGTTGTACATTTCATTCCCATGACTCATTT
This sequence comes from Muntiacus reevesi, assembly GCF_963930625.1. Classification (NCBI taxonomy): domain Eukaryota; kingdom Metazoa; phylum Chordata; class Mammalia; order Artiodactyla; family Cervidae; genus Muntiacus; species Muntiacus reevesi. The sequence goes on along the minus strand of NC_089267.1, from coordinate 40,968,809 downwards.
ATTTTGTAACTGCAAGTTTGTACCTCTTAATTTACCTCACCTGTTTCACTCATCCTCCCACCCCCCTCCACTCTGGCAACCACCTGTTCTCTGTATCTATGACCATTTTCTGTTTCGTTATGTTTGTTCCTTTTGTTCTTAGATGCCACATATAAATATGTGGTATTTGTCTTTCTCTATTTCACCTAGCATAATACCATCTCGGTCCTCCCATGTTGTGCAAAGAGCAAGATTTCATTCTTTTTTATGGTGGAGTAATATTCCACTGTGTGTGTCTGTGTATACACACAACATCTATCCATGTTACATATATAGGTTGCTTCTCTGTCTTGGATATGGAACGCTGCAGTGAATATAGGGGTCCTCGTATCTTTTTGACTTAGTGTTTTTGTTTTCTTTGGAAGAATACCCAGAAATGAAATTGCTGCACTGTGTAGTTCTATTTTTAACTTTTTGAGGAACCCATGTTGTTTTCCATAGTTACTGCACTCATTTATATTCCTACCAACAGCGCACAAGGGCTCCCTTTTCTCTACATCCTCGCCAACACTGGTTATTTGTTGCCTTTTTGACAGTAGCCATTCTGACAGGTGTGAGGCAATATCTCGAGGTGAATTTGATTTGCATTTCCTGATGATTAGTTGTGTTGGGTATATTTTCAAGCGTCCATCGGCGTCTGTTGGTCCTTTTGGAAAAATGTGTGCTTAGGTCCTCTGCCTATATTTTAATCAGATGTTTTGCTTTTTTGGTGTTGAGTTGTATGAGTCCTTTGCTATTTTGGATATTAAGCCTTTATCAGATACGTTGTTTGCAAATATTTTCTCCTATTCAGCAGGTGCCTTTTCGATTGGCTGGTGGTTCCCTTTGATGTACAAAAAGCTTTTTAGTTTGATGTAGTCCCTTTTGTTTATTTTTGCTCTCGTTTCCCTTGCCTGAGGAGACATATCCAAAAAAATATCGCTAAGACATGTCAAAGAGCATACTGCCTATGTTTCCTCTAGGAGTTTTATGGTTTCAGATCTTAAATGTAAGTCTTTAATCCATTTTTGGGTTTATTTTTTATATGGTGTGAGAAAGTAGTCCAATTTGATTCTTTTCCATGTAGCTGTTGAATTTTCCCAGCATGATTTATTGAAGAGTCTTTTCCCCTTTGTGTTATATGATTGCCTCCTCTGTTATAAATTAACCATATAGGTGGGTTCATTTCTTGGCTATTATTTTAACATAAAAATAATTGTTTCAGTGTACCTGGAATTTGCTACTGAGTGCTTTACTAATGCTGAAGTAAGTTTTTATTGAAAGTTGACTAGTCAAGACTCCTTGGGATGCAAGTGGCTACAGGTCAAACTAAAATGGCATAAGTGATAAAAATGTAATATATTGGCATGTGTAACTGAAAAGCCCTGATGGTACAGGAGTTTAGACACTGTGTGAGAACCTGATCTCCATCTCTTGACTGGGCCTTTGCTATGCTGGCTTCACTTTAGGCAGGTCGTTTTGTTACCAAGTCCATGGTCATACTGCTCGCCATACTACAGGCCAGTAAATCTAGAAACAAGGTATTAGGGCAAAAATAGTGACTTTTTTGGAAAGCCAGCGGACTGAGAAGATGGCAGACTGGTGTCTAAAAGAGCCATCTTGCTGGGGTTTGGATGCTAGTTTCTTTTATAGAACACAGAAGGGGAAGTGAAGTGGTAAAGTAAAAAGGACAATAAATTGTTGCAATTGTTCCCTGGTTCTGGCCAGACTCCCCAAGGGATGTGTTGATTTTTACTTTCCTGCAGCCAGGTGGGCCTGGTCAGGACATTTCCTGTGAGCTAAACAAAAAGTATTCTAGGATAACACTTGGGTGTGGGAGGCAGATTCCCAGAAGTGGACCATTATGTTTAAGCTATGGCAGCATCCCTTTAGTGATTAACTTGTAGCAAAAGCAATAGAGAACACAAAGGCTAAGGTAGAAGAAATGGAGTAAATGTGGAGTCAGATTTGTTCTACCTTGGTGGTTTAGCAGGATAAATATCTGCCTGCCAGTGCAGGAGACACAAGGGATATAGCTTTGATCCTTCGTTTGGGAAGATCCCCGGAGTAGGAAATGGCAACTCACTCCAGTATACTTGCCTGGAAAACCCTATGGGCAGAGGAGCCTGGCGGGCTCCAGTCCATGGGGTCGTAAATAGTCGGACACAACTTAGTGACTAAACAGTAACAACAAATCACACTTTTTCTCTGGGACCTGTGGCAGCAGCATCTGGTTTCTGTTCTTGACTCTGCTTCCAGTGGAAAGCTTCTCTTTCCCACAGAGGTTCCAGGTTTGACTTTGATTCTGTACACTTAGGTCATATGGACATATCTGAACCAATTACTGTAGCCAAGGAGAAGGCCATGCCTATGATACATGCACAGCTCTGGAGCTGAGATGTAGGGTCAGTCCAATGGGGGCTAGTTATATATGATTGGGCTGAGGGGGTTCCCCAGGAACATCAGATAAGAGTGGAGGCAGATACTGGATTGGCAGGAACAGATGTCTGTTAACGTGAGCTGTATGATTATTTTTATGGTCCAGGCTGATGTCAGTTATAATTTGTTATGAGAGTATTCTTAAACGGTCACATGAAATCGACTTTGGTTCTGCTGAAAGTGTTTGGTATTAGGTTCTTATGGCCTGAGTAACATAGGCTATATGAATCACTCTAACCTCAACTCTATTGTATTTCAAGGGATTTTCCACAGACGCCCTGGATATTTTAGATGCATCTACAATGTAATATGCTTTTAATGTTAGTAACATCATTACATTCTTGTGTTGGTTGTTTGTGGCACCGTCTTGGCAGAATGACACAGTGACTTCTGGGGCTTCCATTCTTAGCAGGAAATGCCTTCTCCTAAGTCCTGTTCTGGAACCCTAACATATTAGAATCTTCCATAGACAAAGGCATGGCATTCAGAAGTCATCTGAAATATTGCTGTGGCTATATAGTATTTTTGACTGCCTTTAAAGTAAACTATTTAGAGGGAGAATATACAATGACCAGCTCAGTATGGGGAAACGGTTGAACATTTTGATACTCACCAGGCGTGTTGGGTCCATTAGTCAGAGCCCAGTCATACACCCTAGCTGAGGAAGCAAAATGATGCCGGGTGGATTCCCATCAGGCATGTACGTAGATTATGCTATTAGCACAGGTAAAACTACTGTGCCTGGAGTCAGTCTCTTCTATCCAGCCCTTGTTTACTTAAAGTCTGTTTCCTTTATAGAATGTTGCTTTTATATGCTTCTATTTTTAGTCATTTCTAGTTACATTTCCTGGCTTAGGCTTTTTCTTTTCGGTTGGTTGGTAGCAGTTGGGTTTTGTTGTTGGGGGAAGTTGAAAGGAGGCGTGCATGTGCATGCACACACACAGCCACTTCCTTTTACATTCTGGGTTGTAGAAGTGCTTCAATTTGCCAAGGCCAGCTGCTTCCTCATATTTCACTCAGTTGATCATTAGACAAATATTTATTGAGGTCTATTATGTGCAAAGCATTGTATCCTCAAAGAAGTTTTAGTGTTTATATAAAACATAATTACTGCTACAAAAGATGCAAAGATTAAGTGCTGTGGGGACCTACAGCCGAGAGGAATGAATTTCCAGCTTGGACACAGGGAAGACTTCGGAGGAGGTAGCACTGGAGTTGAGCCCTGCAGGATAGGAAGGTTGAGATGTGCCAGTGTCACATGCGTAATAAATTCCCTGGGTGGTAAACTCATTATTAATAACTCAAACCGAGAACAGCCTTCAGGAAGGGTACCCGTGAATCCAGCAGAAGAGGTTTTAGGAACTACATTTCATTTCTTGTTGAAACATTAGAAGAGTTGCCTTTACACATCCCGCTCATCACCTCCTAGTTCTATGCTATCCTCTTGCTTACCTGGTGAAAACTGGGCTAATTTTTAAAAACGAAGAGCAAAATGAAGTATTTCTAGAGTCCAGATTTTTTTCAAAAAGTGTTGTTGTTTTGACGCAACAGAAGGGCAGGTTTGCACTGCTGCTCTTAAATCCTGAGCAGTGATCCCAGCAGGCTGAGATCTGTTCGTACTTATACTTGTCCGCCCTCCGCCCCTTCCAATCTTGCAGACAGAGAAGTGTTGATTCATATGTTCAGTATATGCTTAAACAAGGACAGGAAGGAGTTTTCTTCCTAAGAGTTTCAGGTATAAGTTATAAATAGACTCTAGATGATAGATATACCAGAGCATCTCAGAAATGAATTTTGAATTTTTTACCCCCATATTCATGGGTGATTCATCTGGGGCCGCATCTTGGAAGGAAAACAACACTACTGTCAATTCAAGTGACATTTTAATAAATGGGTTTCCTGTTTCAACTTCAGTGAGTTAGATAGGCTTACTTCAGTGTTGGGTGTTTTCTTATTGGAGGCTAATTACTCTACAATATTGTAGTGGTTTTGCCATACATTGACATGGATCCGCCACAGGTGTACATGTGTCCCCCATCCTGAACCCCCCTCCCCCCCTTCCTTCCCATCCCATCCCTCTGGGTCATCCCGGTGCACCAGCCCCGAGCACTTGTCTCATGCATCGAACCTGGACTGGGTGTTCTCCTACAAGTAATGTATTTTAGTTTTATAGGGAAGTACAGTACCCACACTTGTTAAACAAACACCAACAGAAGCACTGGCTGAAGTGTCTTTCAAAGCTTGCTCGTCTTGTCTCGAATTTTCTGTCCGTCCCTCCTCACTGGCTGTTTTCCTTTCAAACCTTAAAGTCAAACAGTCAAGCAAAGAGGACTTTAAGCCTCTTGACCCTCTAACCTTCTGTGCCTCTAACTTGCTATGGACCCAGAGCCTTGTCAGGAGAATTTCTTTGTGATGTGTCTTAACCTCTTTGATTTTTCTTTAAGTCCTGGCTTTTGTAAAGTAGATTTTCCTGCTCTGTGGAAACTCCTCCCCAGTTGCAGTGTTCTGCCATCCCTCTGTTGTTTCTCTTCATGACTAAGCCAGAGGCTGTGTGAACAGAGGCCACACACCCGGGCACCCATGAGCTGTCAGCACTGGGGTCTCGGTCAGCGCCCTTACTTAAAAATGAAAGTACAGACTTGTACAAAGGTTAGGGGATCTCTTTAAAGTTACCTGATAGTTAGTGTCATGACCATATTTAGAACTGGCGTCCTAATTCTTCATCTCACAGTGTTGGAGAATAGAATTTTTAAATTGCTTAATGAGCTTCTGAAGTGGGAGAGCAGTATTTTCTGAAGTAGACTGTGACTGGTGCTTACAGCAGTTTCTCCAGTCAGATGGCCAGGAGTGAGTCCAGATGCTAGCTGTCATAACTAATTATCACTTGAGGTTTTTGCAGTGTTCTCTTTGATGACTGTTTATTTCCAAGTAATAAGTGTACTTGAGTTTTTAAGTCAAGCCCTTTAGATAAGTTATAATTGTTCTAATTGTGAAGCATGTGGGCTGTTTTAAGTAGAATGGTAAATGAAAAGATACTTTACAGGGTAGGTGGCAGTTCAGGTCAAGAAATGAGACCTGGTGAGCCTCAGGAGACTCGGACAAGGGTTCATTCATCCTTGGCCACTAACTGATTGTGTCACCTTGGACAGGTCACATCCCATTCAGAACAAACAGCAACAACTAATTCCATGTGATACTTCTTACCCATCTCTGAACTTTTGAGGGCAAGAATCTTGTCTTTTTCACCTTGCATTCCTAGTATCCCAGCACACGTGGTAAATGACCTGTTAAATGAATAAATTTTTTTCTGTGTCTCTAGGTTTTCCTTTCTGTAACATGTGAAAAACAGTTCCTCCCTGTTACTGAGTCCTAGCTCACACTGCTCGCCACACAACAGGCCAGTTAATTGACAGACAAGGTGTTAGGGCAAGGAATAGCTCCTTTATTTAGAAAGCCAGCAGACCTAGAAGATGGTAGGCCATCTTTGTCCCAAAGAACCATCACCCAAGTTAGAATTCAGGCTGCTTTTACTCTCTAAGGGAAGGGGGTGTGGCGGATTGTTGCAAATGTCTTGGTACTGCAATACTTTGTTCTTGGCAGCTATCCATGTGGGTCCAGTCACAGTGTTCCTATAAGCCTCCACAAGACAATTATAATTTTCTGTTTTAGAGCTATTTATCTCTATATGAATGGGAAAGTGTTACACCTTTAAAGGTCAGAGTCTTGAGAATGGATTATGATGCATATTTCAGTGTATAAGCAACATTCCTTTACGGAGGTGCCGCACCAGCATGAGTAAGCACAGGCAACGGAGCACAAAGGTTAGAGCTAAAGGAACAGATTCAATGTGGAGTCAAGTGTGTTTTCTCTTATAGAAGAATAAATGTGATAACAGATGTAAAAAGCGTTTTGGAAAGTTCTGAGCATATACATAGGCATAAAGGTATTATTCCTTTAAGCTGTGAGAGGACCAGTGCAGGGCAGTGAATTAACTGAGGAAACACTGAGTATCTCTTGAATGTAACAGAACTGAAAAACTCTCTTTCCCTTCAAAGACTTTATCTTTAGATAGGAAACAGCATCAATAAGTTGGTTTTGACTTTCCCCTCTGAGTGTGGATCACTTAAAAGACTTAAAAGATAAAAAATGTGAAAACATTCCAGGAGATTTGTTCTTAGTATTCCCGAGAGTTTGTTTGGTTTTGCTTATTATGTAGTTGTGTTATGTTGGAAAACCTGATTGAAACAAAATTTTCATTATTTAGCTATTTTATGATTTTAAAGCATTTTTTTTTTTCTGTCTGCTTCCACCCCCCCTCCACCCACAGTGTGATTTGTTGTGTAAGAGAGACATAACTTCTGTAATATCTTTCTGGAAAGATAACTTTTTGTTATCAACATTAAAGAATCCTTAGTTGTTTATTAGAAGAGTTTTTATAGGTATTTCTTGAAAGTCCAAATTGTCTCCTTAGAATCAGAAACACAGAGAAATATCCTCATTGGAGCTTTCTCAGGGAATAGGATTTGGTAAGTGAGAATATCAAAAGGTTCATGCAAAGATATTCTTTTTCTTGCCACTTTGATTTGTCCTACAAATTATCTGCTCCTAAAAGATTAATGGAGAGCAAGAAAAGTTAAGATTACTAATTAGTAAAACAAATGAAAGTTGCTCTATGATACATATTTACCCAAATATGTGATTTATTACAAATGTAAACTATGAACTGTAATGAGTCAGTGTTTTTGTTTCTTTAGATGGGTAGCCTATGAAAATCCTGACTTCACAGGAGAACAGTATATACTGGATAAAGGTTTCTATACCAGCTTTGAGGACTGGGGAGGCAAAAACTGTAAGATCTCCTCTGTTCAACCCATATGTTTGGTAAGGAGTTATATTTTTCTATGAGAACATTTGCCTGAATTTTGGATTCCCTTAATGTGTGCTTCTGGTTCATGAAACATTTTATTATAGAAACTATCCTGAGATTATTTTTAATGGTAATTGTTAATGATCTAGAGAAAAAACTTTCAAGATGTCTACCCTACTCATTTCCTTTTCTCTTCCCTTTAAAAATTCTTAGGATTCTTTCACTGGCCCGAGGCGGCGAAATCAGGTAACTTAACAAAGTCTCTCTTTTTCATAATTAGAAACCTTCCACTGAAAAGCTGAAAACATAATACATTTAGGGAAATGCTGTTAGTTTTACCCATTTTTATGCCTCAAAGCCTAAGTTTACAGTAAAGCTCAATTAGGGGCTTCCCAGGTGGCTCAGTGGTAAAGAATCTGCCTGCCAATGCAGGAGGTGCAGGGAAACGGGCTTGATCCCTGGGTCGGAAAGATCTCTTGGAGGAGGAAATGGCACCCTGCTCCAATATTCTTGCCTGGAAAATCCCATGGACAGAGAAGCCAGATGGGCTACAGTCCATAGGGTCAGAGAGAGTCAGACATGACTGAGCAACTGATCACGCAAGGCTTAATTGATAACACTGACCCATGTCTAAATACTTCTTATAAAATGTTCTTATATGTAAAGTTAAATTTTATATCATTACAGTGGATTATTTATATTAATATACTGGGAATAGTATTTCAAACAATAGCATATAGTTTTTGTGGTAAACAATAAAATATATTTTCATATTTGCTGTGTCTGCATTAGACATTTTATATGGCTTCTTTTACATGGTCTCTCACTTAAGCCTTTTGCGTGCTGACTCTCTACATCAACTGAAGTGTTAAATTTGTTATTTAAGACTTTTTAATGTAAGTGTTCAGACAGCCGTAATTACAGAGGCACACACAGCACTGTAGCCTCCTTTATTGGGATACCCAAGAGTCTAACAAGTCAGCAGGTGACTTCCACTGAGGGAGGAAAACTGCACTACATGTTTCCAAGATATAGTTTCTTATAAATGTTAGACCTGTAAACAATTACTTTTGGCCACAATAAAGCTTTAAAATGCCTCACAGCTTGTTAGGACAGGATAGGATGTTCTGTAGAAAGCTGCCTCTATTGTTGGACTGTCCTTTGATGACTCTGAATTAAACAGGCGTGAATGGTGCAGCCAAAGTACTTCTAATTAATCATTAATACAGACACAGAAAATTAAAGGACTTATAAAATTCACACCAGCTTACTGTAACAAAAGTTAACAGGTCATGTTTGGTCATCATTTCAAAGGCTGAATGAATATATTTAGGAATATAAGTTTACTTGTTTCTGTTTACTTTTTCCAAAGATTCACTTGTTTTCGGAACCACACTTTCAAGGTCGCAGTCAATGTTTTGGAGAAACAATAAGTCAAATTGATGATTCATTCTCTACCAAGTCTTGTAGAGTTTTAGGAGGCAGGTAAGCAAAACAGTGGACTGGAAGAGCCCCATCAGTGTGGGAAACAGGACTCACACCAGCACGTAAATACACCTGTAGGTGCTTGGCACTATACAACCACCGAATAGTACCAGACTGTGTGAGTACTGAAGTATACTTTAGGCTGGGTGCTGGACGTCAGCCGGCACAGGCGTCAGTCAGGGTGGGCGGGAGAAGTTGGACACCATCCCCTCCTTGTGCAATGGGATTGAGGTCAGGTTCTCTGCACTGTAGGTCTCTCCTGTCATCTGTCAAGGGATTCTAGGTCATCTCTAAGGCTCATCCCAAGGTAGATTTGTTTACAGGTGGGTAGGAGGAGGGTAGGCATTCTGAATGTTAGGCAAGTGCATGGCTGGACTGGAGGGCTGATGGGGGGCACACTGCCCGCACTAGCTGGGTGGCCTCTGTATTTGGGGAAGGGGAAGTGACTTTGGACAGGGAGGGTGGACTCAGATGACGACTCCCCTCAGCATGTGAGCTTAGACGGACACCACAGGATACACAGGACAGGCCAGGCAAGGAGTCCAAGCCAGGAGAAGGGATCAGGAAGCCTTTAGAGCAATCTATGCAAAAGGTGATGAAGAATTAAATCAAATAATAGTAATAATAGTAGTGTTAGTAATGCCTTTTAATCATACACTGAGGATTAGTGTATGAGAAGCTTCAAGGGCTTGACAAAACCACCTTGGCCTGTAGTAGAATAGTGTCACCATGAGAGGAGCAAGGAATGCTGGAAGGTGGAAAGGTGAAAGCATGAATCATTTCATGGAGAAAAATTTATTTCCCAAATGCAACGTTATTATGATTATTAATTTGCTACAAGATGAAATGCAGTAAATATACCCAGATATTTTTGAAGAGAGAACACTGTTAGCAATAAGAAGCATTGTGTTTATTGAATGGCAGGTCACCTCTAAAACTCAGACTTCTAGACCAGGCAGACTCAGATTATACCCTGTACATGTGTGTGGTTTTTCCTTTGTAGCTGGGTTGCATATGATGGAGAAAATTTCTCTGGTAATCAGTACGTGTTGGAGGAAGGCCACTATCCTTCGCTGTCTGCAATGGGATGCCAACCTGGAGCGACCTTCAAGTCTCTTCGTTTCATAGATGTTGTAAGTACGTCAGGGTGAACGCTGTGCCAACAGAGAGGTATGGTCACAACGCTGAGTCAGGGCGAGGGCACCAGCAGGTGGACTTCCTCATGGACAATTTGGAGGCAGAAAAAAATAGCCACATGTGGAACTCTCCTCCCTGGTCTCTCTGCAGACCTTTAAATGTAAATTGGCTTCACATGCTGTTTCCTCTGCCGTGAGGGGCAGTGTTGGGTCAGTCCTGCTGCACTCGGATGTGCCAGCTCAAGGCTCTCTGTCTCGTTTTCACATTTCATACCTGACCCCTATTTCTCTGCCTTTCCTTCTATAGGCACCCACTCTAATGTGTTTGGGGTACAGTTTGGATATTCTTATAAAATGTATGTTGCATAGAAATATGTGTAAAGGCTTTTATTTTATATACAGTATTATGCTATAGTTCTCACTGTGTTATAAACATAACTACTTACATTAAAAAATTTTAAAGTCATGTATTATGCTGTATGTACATCTTAGTTAGAGTCTCATGTGTGTACATGATGTAACATGTACATACAATATGTGGGTCAATAACCAGATGTACATACAGCATAATGGATCACCCTGGGAGGGAATCCTTGGGGAATACAGATTAAAGGGGGATTTACTGGATTTCATGTGCATGAGTATGCACTTTCACTAAGTATTGCCCAATTCCACCACTTTACATTGTGGCCGGCAGTGCGTGTGGGTTCCTATTTCCGGTATCATTGCCGTTACTGAGTATTCTGACATACTAACTTTTGTCACTTTAAAAGAATCTTAGTTACTAGTCACTTGGGTTTCTGCTCAATGAAATGCCTACTTATATCCTTTGCCCAGCTCTTTAGTTTTCTGTCATTACTGACTTGCAGAAATTCCTTATAGTTTTAAAATCTATTTATTCTGTTGTTTTAGAGATTTGTAATCAAATTACTTCCCCCAGTTTATCATGTATGTGCTAATCCAGACTATAGTGCTCCTCTTTGACCAGAAATCTTTAATTTTGACACAAAGCAATATTCAGTAGAACAAAACTATAAGAAAATGTTCAGATGTTAAAGGTCTGGGGACTGACAGTTTGGGAAACAGTATTTGGTAGCTGATAAAAAGCTTGCAATGTGTAGTTGGTGATTTTAGTGTTAAAGGTAGAAAGAACATATGTGTGAGTTGGCTTTTTCTCATCCCCTCCTGCCCTTTCATATAACAAAAATGTTGACCTTTCTTGAGATGTGAAAATAGTAGCAATGGAATATAGGATAATGTGGTAAGATTCATTAACTTACAAATAACAAAAAACCTAAAAATTGGATATTTAACCTGCCTAGAGTTCTAAGAGCTACCTACAGATGTTGTTAAAAATAATAAAAACAAACCCACTTCAGATGTAAAGTTTTCGAATGTTTTCCTTCAGCCAGAACTTAGTACATATATATGCTCACATAACTTTTGGCACTGATATTCTTTTAAGTTTTGATTATGAAGAAATGTACATTTTACACCTATTAAGAACATATGTTTTAACTGTGACATAATCAAAATCATTAGGCTGTTGTCACTAAATTAGAGTGCTTGGTATGTTTTGGCATGCCATCTCAGACGAAAGTGCAGTGAAAGTACAAAGTAATACTGCTACAGTCTTCCTTCTGTTTTACATAATTCCAAGACCATACAGACCGCCTCTGCACACTGATCTGTTCTGTTTATTGGTCTTTCTACACATCAAGGCAGAGTACATAAACAAAGCAGTTAGATACCACACCCTTGCCACAAAACTTTTAAGCAAGTTGGAGAATTTTTGATGTATCATTTTATGATTTTAGGATTATTATCATTGGAGCTTAGTCTAGGGTCACAAAGGTCTGTGATTTGAAAAACAAGCATAAACAGCCAACTTTCCTGAAAATCAGTGGACCTCTGTGCTGCCATCCTCTTTAAGTGATCATCTGAACATGGGGCTCCCATCCTGTTTTTTCCCTCTTCCTAACAATTATTCCTACAGGGAAGTTTGGCAGTATACAGAATCACTGTCTCATTGACAGTTAAAAAACCACCACCACCAAAAGACATGTGAAATTGCATATAAGTGGAAGGCTCCTTCATCAGGCCAAGATGCCACTTGACCCCAAAGATCACCATCGCCCCCAACCCCTCACCACTTATATCTCCTTGGCTTTCTAGCGCCCCCTAATCTCAATAGAGAACAGCCAAGTTGAAAACAAATTTCATTAGAATTGACAGTTCAGGTGTATACACCTATTTCTTTATGCCTGGGCTGTTTTCCCTATTTTATAACACTTCATATTTACCTGCCTTTCTATGCAAGGGAAAAACTTTCTGCCCTCCATTCTTCCTCTCTTTAGCTTTGGAGCATATAAACACCCAGACTTTCTGGGAAGGGGAATTTGCGAGCCGTCAAATTTCTGAACAGATCTTGTGCTTTGTCTTTGAAACAAGATGATTTTCACATGAGCTCCAGTTAACATCAAGGAGGAGTAATAAAACATTATTTTTGTTCCTAAATAGGAATTTTCTGAGCCAACAATTATTCTTTTTGAAAGAGAAGACTTCAAAGGAAAAAAGATTGAATTTAATACAGAAATAGTTAATCTCCGATCCCTAGGATTCAATACGCACATACGCTCTGTCCAGGTGATTGGTGGCATGTAAGTGAGTTACCTGTTTATTCAGTAGACTTTAAAAATTAAGTTTGATCATATTTCTTTTCTATGTTACCTTAACCAAATTGATGTATAATTCTTTATTTTCTGTAAGGGTTAGTATTTATGCTCCCTCATAGTATACTTTCCCCATTTGGAAAAGCCATGTGTGGTTTTTGAATGAAATGAAATGAAAATCTTCATTCAGATTTTCAGTTGACTTAAGGTAAGAACTTTGAAAAATGTTAAAGTTCCTAGGTGAACACTATAATAAATCTATTGAGTATTTTTTTTGGCAAGTAGGAAAGAGAACTGATTTGGCTTATCCCTTTGAAAGACCAAGTCGTTTAATTTTAGAGTAAGGGTTGATATTTTCCTTCAGCCAGGAGTGACCAACAGATGCTGTATGCTAAACGATTAAAGATCAACATAAGACGATTTTTCTCAGCTTTGAATAATTCTGAAATTAAGACATAAAAATGAATACAGACTATCAGTGTAGTATGTTTTTAAGAAAGTGTTTTTCTTTCACTCACCAAAACAATAGGTATAGTCTGAAGGCATCAAACATTGGAGTGGACTATAGCTATTTAAAAAACAAATACAGATTATTAGGGTGATAGTTATATGTGACATTCTTTTCCAACAGGTTTAAATTTTATTTTGTTTTTATGATAAAATGGCTAAAATGATAACATTTTAGAGTTCCGGGATTAAAAATAAAGAACATTCTTCCTCAATACATAATATATCAGCCCAAGAGGAAGGTTGCTTGACTGCTGGTCTGTGCTGGAACTCCTACTTCATGTGTGGGTATCACAGCACTTCTGGGTGGAACAGACCTGAGTGGTTTAGGTCTTTAGCAGTTATCTGGACTGAGGAAGATTATTCTCATTTTAAACAAAATTTTATTATTTATTTTTATATAACCTTTATAGAACACTTATTATGTATAAGAACCTTACAAGTATTAACCATTTAAGTAAAGGTCCATTATTACAACTGAAGATGTTTTATGTAAAGCTCACAAGAAGTACTGGGCTGTCCTGCTAAAAGACCAACTCTAGATCATTGCCTTATTGGGGGAAAAAAAAAACCTACCTACTTCTCTTCAAGAGTGGAACTTTGGGGCATAAATACTCATGTACCCTGAGTTTGCTGTTTGTCAAGAAATGGGTGCTGTAACTGTTTTGGAAAATACGTTAGTTTCCTTTTTTTTTTTTTAATCCTCCAATGTATATTTGAAGTATTATATAAAAGCTCAGCCTAAGAATCCAAACATTCTGAAAATATAATTGGAGCTCATTGTTAAATGGACACTGCCGCTTACTGCAGTTATCCCCTTTTGTTCTCCAGATGGGTTACTTACGAATATGGCAATTACAGGGGCCGACAGTTCCTGCTGTCACCAGCAGAAGTACCTAATTGGTATGAATTCAGTGGCTGTCACCAAATAGGTTCTCTACGACCTTTTGTTCAGGTATTTTCTTCTTCTGGGTGTTTCGAATAGACTTTTCTCTGAAATTTTTTTTTGTAAATTAACTTTTTAGCTTCAAATAGTTTGAAATTGGCTTCTCTCCCACCCCACCCCCTGAGAATTTCTGAATTTGGGCTATGTTTCTGGTGCAAAAAAAGGTTATGACTGCTTTCAGAAATGTTATTACATCCGACATCAAAACATGGTATGTCCAAAGCCCTGGCTTGTCCATGGGCAGCTCCCAACCCCAGGCGCTCTGAAATTCTGTCAATCTCTCTTCATTGAGAAAATCCTAAAGCCTCTGAAACTCTCAGAGACAGCAGGTATTCCTAATCCAGTCTCATTTTGGATTCTGCCCCCACTGTTGATGCTTGTTCAGTGCTTCTAAAATACAACGTGTAAGTGACTGTCGCTTGGGTTCTTATCTTCTAGAAACGAATTTATTTTAGACTTCGAAACAAAGCGACAGGGTTATTCATGTCAACCAATGGAAACCTAGAGGATCTGAAGCTTCTCAGAATACAGGTCATGGAGGATGTTGGTGCCGATGACCAGATTTGGATTTATCAAGAAGGATGCATCAAATGCAGGGTGAGATTTGGGGTGAGACAAGGGTCTGTAAGGGCATCTCTCTTCAAGTAGATGCTACTTCACATTTTCCAGAGCTCTTTTGGAAATAAGTTGGAACATTTTTCATGAAAATACTTCTTAGCTCTGATAGAACAGTCAAGGAACCTAAAAAGGAAGTAAATCTAGCACTGATCCAAGTCATGTACCCTGAGCTTGCTCTTTGTCAAGAAATGGGTGCTGTAACTGTTTCCGAAAATAAGGTAGTTTCCTTTTTTTTTAATACTTTTATACAGAAATGGAATGGAAGAAGGAAGTGTCTGTGTTACTCTCCCATGTTTCCTTCACCTTCTTGTTACCGAAATAAACTTCTAAGCCCCATCACTATCAACACAGATCACTCTTGGTCTGCATTTTGGAGGACCCCATAGACTAGGTGAAGAGTGAAGAGATACCACCCCGTGTACAACACACTCCGTTTCCTAATTGTCGTGCCTTGTAATTTCCCTCCTATCACTCCCACCATAATGCACGTTTAAACGCTGAGCATAGTAACATTTATGAGAGAACTCATGCTTCTATTGTAGATATTCTTTTTAACTCTTTGATTTTATGGGCTTGACTGTTTGCTTCTGATTTTTTTTTTTTTTAATACTGGTGCCCATGAGTCAGCAGGAGGCACAGAGCCTTGTGAAAGGAAGACAGCTTGTTAGCTAGGTCTGCTGTGCTTGAGGGAGAATCATCCTTTCTGTAAACAGATGTATACCTTTTAGATGTTTAGAGAAGAGCACAAGAAACAGAAATAACTAATACAGAGGCACTGAAAAAGCCAGGGAACATTTCATGCAAAGACGGGCTCAATAAAGGACAGAAATGGTATGGACCTAACAGAAGCAGGAGATATGAAGAAGAGGTGGCAAGAATACACAGAAGAACTGTACAAAAAAGATCTTCATGACCCAGATAATCACAATGGTGTGATCATTCACCTAGACCCAGACATCCTGGAATGTGAAGTCAAGTGGGCCTTAGAAAACATCACTATGAACAAAGCTAGTGGAGGTGATGGAATTCCAGTTGAGCTATTTCAAATCCTGAAAGATGATGCTGTGAAAGTGCTGCACTCAATATGCCAGCAAATTTTGAAGACTCAGCAGTGGCCACAGGACTGGAAAAGGTCAGTTTTCATTCCAATCCCAAAGAAAGCCAATGCCAAAGAATGCTCAAACTACCATATAACTGTAACCATCTCACACGTTAGTGAAGTAATGATCAAATTCTCCAAGCCAGGTGAACCAGAGCTCAAATTGCCAACATCCATTGGATTATCAAAAAAGCAAGAGAGTTCCAGAAAAACATCTATTTTTGCTTTACTGACTATGCCAAAGCCTTTGACTGTGTGGATCAACACAAACTGTAGAAAATTCTTAAAGACATGGGAATACCAGACCACCTGACCTGCCTCTTGAGAAATCTGTATGCAGGTCAGGAAGCAACAGTTACAACTGGACATGGGACAACAGACTGGTTCCAAATAGGAAAAGGAGTACATCAAGGCTGTGTATTGTCACCCTGCTTATTTACCTTACACGCAGAGTACATCATGAGAAATGTTGGGCTGGATGAAGCACAAGCTGGAATCAAGATTGCCAGAGGAAATATCAATAACCTCAGATATGCACATGACACCACCCTGCTGGCAGAAAGTGATGAAGAACTAAAGAGCCTCTTGATGAAAGTGAAAGAGGAGAGTGAAAAAGTTGGCTTAAAGCTCAACATTCAGAAAACTAAGATCATGGCATCTGGTCCCATCACTTCATGGCAAATAGATGAGGAAACAGTGGCATCTCCAAAATTACTGCAGATAGTGACTGCAGCCATGAAGTTAAAAGATGCTTACTCCTTGGAAGAAAAGTTATGAACCTAGACAGCATATTAAAAAGCAGAGACATTACTCTGCCAACAAAGGTCCGTCTAGTCAAAGCTATGGTTTTCCCAGTAGTTATGTATAGGTGTGAGTAGAACTATAAAGAAAGCTGAGCACCGAAGAATTGATGTTTTTGAACTGTGGTGTTGGAGAAGACTCTTGAGAGTCCCTTGGACTGCAAGGAGATCCAACCAGTCCATCCTAAAGGAAATCAGTCCTGAATGTTCACTGGAAGGACTGATGTCGAAGCTGAAACTCCAGTACTTTGGCCACCTGATGTGAAGAAATGACTCATTTGAAAAGATCGTGATTCTTGGAAAGATTGAAGGCAGGAGAAGGGGATGACAGAGGATGAGATGGTTGGATGGCATCACTGATGCGATGAAAACTGAGTAAACTCTGGGAGTTGGTGATGGACAGGGAGGCCTGGCAAGCTGCAGTCCATGGGCTCGCAGTCAGACATGACTGAGCGACTGAACAAGCCAACTTCTATCTGTGAATTATCTTAATTCAAGGAAATGTTATCTTCCAGCAGTTATTTCTAATGAACATTTCAGTGATATTATTTAACAACTTTGAATTCAGTAGTCCAGTCAGTGAGAAAAAGTAAAGTGTACTAGATTATCAGAATCCTTTTATCTCAACATGGAATAGTACACTTTTGAAAAGCATTTTCTACATCAATTTGTGTGAATGTCATATGAATATGACTACCATACCTTATTTATATGTTAAAGGTAGATTCACTTCATAGAAGAACCCATAAGATTTTTGCATTAGAACACACTCATATACTTTATAGTTGGATAGCATGCCTTTTGAAGAAAATTTTTGACATTTCTCATGAAGGAAAACAAGAGAATAAATGGAATTCCAAGCTTTAAAATGATAAAATGCCTTTTTTAGCAACTTCAGTGCTACAACAGCCTTCAAAATTAGAGATACAGTCATATGCTGGAAGGCTCAGGCTTAGTGGGGTAGATACGTCAAAGGGGATTTAGCTACAGACCCAGATGCAGATCATAGTCCTTTCTGGGGGTGGGGGGAAGTAAACGATGGGCACTTTTAGTGTTCTGAGGTTTCCCTTACTAATAAACCAGAGGACCTCACAAAGGGCTTAAGTCTCTTACAAAGGACAAAAACTGAGAACTTTCCATTACTGATGTCATCCGAAACGAAGGGCATAAATATTTGTTTGATCCCAGTTACCATGGCTAAAAGCTGAAATACTCACGTATAAATGAAGCTGGGAACTAAGGTAACTTTAAAAATCAGCTTAGCCAGGGAACTGCTTACAAGGGTACTTGAATGTATGTCCCTCCATGTATAAGATGCCTTGCCCTTTCCACTGAGCAGATAGCAGAAGACTGCTGCCTGACCATCGTGGGGAGCCTCGTAACCTCCGGCTCGAAGCTGGGCCTGGCGCTCGAACAGAACGCTGACAGTCAGTTCTGGAGCATGAAGCCTGACGGCAGGATCTACAGCAAGCTTAAGCCAAATCTAGTTTTAGATATCAAAGGTAAGGATTATTTCCCCTATCTGCCTTGTTGTGTCTGTCTTTAGTTATCTAAAAAGCTCTACTTTTGAAATCGGGAGCACTGTTAATAGTAAGGGATCCCTTATGTTGTGCCAGCCTCAGTGCTAAATAAACACTGTACACACGTCATCTCGTGTGATCTTCACAGCAGCCCTAAGAGGCCTGTGTTATCCCTCCTCTCCCCATTTTACTGCCCCTCAGAACTGAGGTTCAGAGGCATGAGTCAGTTTGGCCACACCCACAGTGCCGAGGTGGAATCTGGACATAGGCCGACTTTAAACTATTTATTACAACAGACTAAAAATCACAAGTTAAAAGGCTATGGTCTCAATCTGTATAGCTAAAATGATGCTCATGAACATGCATGTAACCTAAAATCTAAGACTGAAAAGGAATTAAACAACAAACACAGCCAAAGAGATTTCAACTGAACATTTGTTCAGTGAAGTTACTCCAGAGTGAACTGATTGATGGTGCTTGGAGAAGACCAAATACGCTTATTTAGGTGAGTGGTTTCCCAACTTTATCTGCATCAGAATCTCCTGGAGGGGCTGTTAAAACACAAGATTGCTGGTCCCCAGCCCTCGGAGGTCCTGACTCAGGAGATCTGGGGTAGAGCCCTGCATGTCTGACAGGGTTGCGGATAATGCCCATGCTGCCTGTCTGCGAGGACTACTGATGATCATTTTAAAATAAAGCAAAAAAAACTTATCAGATGTAGACATGGGAATTTAGTGAACTCCTGTTGCTGTTGACAAGCAAATGAAGACAGCGCATTTTATTCGTGTCATATGGGGTCATTTTGCTTTAAATTATTAATGGAGACTTTCTATTCCATATCAGGAAACCAGTGTGGTGATGTTTGTAAATTTAGTAGAACTGTACTTTATATCACACACACAGTTTTAAATGGTGGCTAGAAAGTTGGCTCAGTTTTACTTGAGTCAGGGCTCTAGACCAAAGCTGTCATTAAAAATTAGGATACAGGATTAAAGAAATAGCTTCTAGCTGTTTTAAAATAACTTATGGAAAATTGGAGAATAAGCCTGAACATTTCCATCAGGGGCTTTGGTGGCCGCTGATTCTGATCCGTGGGAGGGAAGAGTGGTCAAGCCACCTCCCAGTGGGGTCTGAGGCAGAGACTCAGAGGAGCAAAAGGTGCTCAGAGGCAACCCGAGGTCACCGAGATGGAGGCAGGGCACTACACTATGGAGCAAAACTCAGCCCTGTCTGACTCCAGGCTGGATGGGGCCCAACACCGTACCTTGTATAAAATGCAAGCAGGAGACTGGCTGCATTTTAAAATGCGCTGTAGGCTGGCACAACAGACTTGTCAACATGTACACAAGTAAGACACCCATTTTATAGATGATCAGCCTGAGGTTCAAACTGTTAAGAGTCACTCTCTTAATTCTTATTTGAATCAACTTGTGAAACTGGAGCTCCTCAGTCTATACAAGATAGTTTCAACACCTCCAGAGAAGCCAAAGAAATGTGACTAAATTAGAAACACGGATGTGGAGGAAAATATGGGCTAGCACTTCTTACAATGTGATTCGCTTCCTGTGTCCAGGGTTAAGGTCATTGTGATCTTTAAGAGCATTTCTTTTCTTCTTTCAACATGTACTTGTTGGATACCCACTTACCCACTATGTGACCAGCTCTGTGCCAGACACTGGGGATGCCAAAGTGGCGGGGTGGGAAAGGACAGTACCTTGGCTTCAGAGAGCTTACACTGGAAGCCCCAAGCATATGGGATTTCCCCCCACTTGCTATGCTGGCAGCTGCCCAGGAGTAAGGATACCTGGCTTCTGTCTTGACTCTGAAAAGGACTGTGGGGCTTCAGGAACTTTCTCCTTAGGGGCTTCGCTTTAAAGCTTCAAGGTCACTTCCTAAAATGCAACACAAATTAGTCCAATGCCTTTGGAGTAAGGATACTGTTCTGGTCTATTTGTGACCTCTCCGCATGTCGAGCACGGTAGCTGCAGTAGTCCCTTGCTATCTTGTTCAGCTGGGTTTAAATGTCTCCGAATGTGGGAGAACGATGCCATCTTGTGGACAAGACAGAGCAGGCCCACAAACCCACGTCCTGTGCAGACAGGACAGAGATACATCTCTCTTCAGGGCACTTCACAGGAGACTGACTTTCCTTGGCTACAGCTGTTGACCATTTGTTACCTACTAATATTAATATTAATTTACCTACTAATATATCTATATATTATTTCAGGCCAAAGACACAACAGTGTAAGCTGATTCATACTTTAAAAACATCAAAGTTTGGGATGATTTTAATTCTCCCCAAAGGCAGAAGAGTGAATCAAATTACTTTTTGAGAACTTTCTAGTTGTCATAACTCTAGAATTATGATATGCACAGAAAGTATGTTTAAGATACTATAAACTTAAAAAAAAAAGATACTATAAACTTGAAGAATGAAAACGTGTGTTGTGACCTTAAGATAATACTTCCTGACAATCTCAATGGAGTACAGTGTGTGTGCCTCAGTGGAGACAGTAGGATTTACGGTGGCGGTAACTATCTCTCACTGCAAACTTAAGCATAAAAAGCCCAGGGCATCTTGCCTTTGTATTCTGTCCTATATCTAGCTGTGCAGAGGGGCTCAGCTATCATGATAAATCAGTTTCATACAAGAGGGGCACAAGAGATGATTTTCTTCCCTATCAAAACCTATTATGTAATGTAACTTTTCAGACCTTTTGGAGGTTTTAAAAGACAATAAGAATGTTTGATTCCTCTTGGCTTAAGGCTGCAGTATGATTTCAATACCAGTCACAATTACCCTGCATTGAGATGAGCAGATTTTAATTCTGACAGAGTCCTAGGTGCTATAACAATTGGTACAGAGGCCTCTGCTGAAAAGTATCTGAAAGAATGTTTACGCCACACTAGGAAAAAAAAAAAATGACCCTTTCTTTTGTCCATGATACTTCTCCATTGAAAGTAGAGGCCATGAGGCTATTTTTAACACCAAAGAATCCGAAATATCTAGTAGGCATCTTTGGAAAATACTCTGGTGAAAGGGAGCTCATGGAAACTGTGTTGGCTTGTTTCACAGTTCAGTGGAACTCAGCATATTTAAATGCTGTGGGTTTTTAGGCACCACAGCCTGTGGATTCCCAGAAGTGGGAATGCTGCTCTGCCTACTATACTTCCGGGTGTCACCCAAACCTCTCCTCTGACCTAATACAACCACTGTTCATTGTTGATGCAGAATTTGTCCTGATGACCATTCCACTGCTATCTCAAATCCACGATTCCTCCACTGAATATTTGTCACCATCTTTGCTCCTTTCCCATCTCTAGCTTCTTTCCTGTTCACAGTTTCACAGATCTTAAGAGTGACCATGGACTAGCTTTTAAGACTTGAGCAGGAACAGGAGCCCAGGGAGGCGGGCCATCAGTATGGAGCTGCTGACGTCCTCTGATGGGGCTTTAACACATCACCCCCAGAGGGTGGAGCCTCTTAGTCCTCAGAGGCAGATCTGGGCTTTCCTTCCTGTTTGGTTTCCTCAAGGCACGTAATTTTACACCGTTTACTCTTGTTACCCTGGTGTTCTGATAAACTGTCTTGCTACAGCTCCTTCACATTTCATCATTTTCCTTTTCTTTCTTTTAGGGGGTACACAGTATGATCAAAATCACCTTATCCTCAACACTGTCAGCAAAGAGAAGGTAACACAAGTGTGGGAAGCCAACGTCCTGTAGACCCAAATAAAGAACACAGGAAGAGTATTTCTGGAGGTCTTCCAGAGCTACCTTACTTAAACAGAAAGAAAGAAAAAAAGGTCTGCTGCTGGAAGCTCGAATAAGAGAGTAGACCTGCTCCTTCAACAACTCTGAAGTCCTCTTGAATCACGTTCCCATGACCAGGACTTCTCATCTGATCAAAAGACTGCGATCATTTAAAACCGATCATCTGTCCTCTTGTTTCTTCCCTTTCCTTTTAGGAGCTGCTTAAACAGGGTGCCTCCTTAGCAGCTTTAGGGTGCTTTTTGGAAAAAGTTATATTAAGACCTTAAGAGACGATGTATGTTTTAAATTATTTCCAAAGATAGAGAACAAACTTACCGACCTTGCAGGCCTACAAGTCCTGTAAACTTGTTTTCTGGACTCATTAATTATGCTGTAAAGTGGGGGAAAACCTTAGCTGTTCAGACCTATTTTAAGGAACTAAATATGAACCAAGTATGTTTCTGTTAATATTAAAAATTAGCAAATTTACAAAGATATCATGTCCACGTCCAGTAACGTTTATTAGCAGGACCTGCATTATTCCCACTCACCTGTGGGCCGCTCTAGACTGTCACATGTGAGTATGATCATGACCTAACCTATTAACCCATCCTCACTCGCCTACAGCTAGTTCTGCAGTGTAAAGCAGGCCTTTGCTCCACTCCGATCTTTTAGCCCAGTTTCCCCCCTCGAACCACCTTCACTGGCGTGAGGCCTGCACGGGAGGCCCCAGGGCCCCACCGCTGCTCTGACCACCGGGGGTGGCCTCCCGTCACTTACTTCAGGAAGCAGACCCTTGAGATGTGGAAGGCTCAAGAGGATGACCAGCAGGTCTCTCCAGAAAGGAGAGAGGGAAGGAGGCTGTAAGCAATCCCTGTTGACTGAATGTTAGGACTGAGAACCCTAAAATGCAGCGAGCATTTCAGTGAAGACTGAAAATGCTGAGCCGCTCACTGGCCAAGTTGTCCTCGTCACTGAATCCTGGTGCTCCTGTCCATCTATTCCAGTGTGTTCCCAGTGTAAAATGTTGATCCTCTGGAGTCTGTGGTGGGCAATGACGGTCATCAGTAGTTTACCCTGCAGTATTTAAGTCTGCTCGCACGTGTCTGTCCTGTTCTTGGGGGCGCAGCGCCGGCCTTAGGCCTTTATGCACCTCACTGCCTACAGTACAGAGGGGGTAAGGCTGTCTAGTGTGTGTTGAATTTCTCTCTCAAATAAACTTGTTTCTGGTTAACTGTATTGATAAAATCTGAATGGATCCATTCAGGAGTCCTCCGAACAGGGTCAGGGATAGATCAGAAATAAATGTCTGATCACGACATGGAGGGCTTCAGAGCTGCTGGATTAAGGACAGAGAGAGATTTCTGACTGCCCTCACTTCAGACTGGGGGGTAAAAGGGCACACGCCACCTTCTGAGTGGAGATGCCCCCTCACTACCACCTGGGAGCCCTCCAGGCAACAGGGCTGACGTTGTTCAGAGAAGTCAGAAGTGGCTTATTTACAGCTGGAAGAACCTCTTTCTTCTGAGGTGAATTTGTATAGTAATTCTAGAGGAGAGCCTTCATCCGACACACTACAAGTGAGCGTCTAGCAGGAAGACACCGAGGCGAAAGCGCTCACCCAGGTCTCTGTCAGAAGCTGAACGCTAGCGGCTGAGGAGCAGTGGGGAGGAGGAGGAGCAAAGTGGACACTCACCGCCAGTGACGGGAGGACACAGACCAGACCCAACAGCCGCAACGGGCTTCCTGGGCAGGTCAGAGCGGAGGACGCTGGGCCCCAGTGGAAGGGTTGTCATTTCCACAGAAGAGTTCCCAGAGAAGCACGTTTCCACTGCTGAAACAGGACTAGCTCCCTTATGCACAAAAGTAAGGGCTTTAAGAAGTTAGAAACTCAAACATCTCCTTTCATTCTCTACGAGAGGAATGAACCAAATCACCGGCTAGATTCCTATATACGCCCCTGAGAGATTCAGAACTCTGAGGGTTGTGAGGACCACTCCAGATCAGAGGAATAAAAACCGAAGGAAACCCTGGCCACTCTGAAGAGTGCTCAGTGATGAGTCTAGAAGCTTCAGGAAGGGCTTCATGCGACCACTCCTCCACACGCTGGAGTTTTAACTCTCACAAACATTAAGATGGTGAAACTGTTTGAGCTGCTAGAACAGAGAGCGCCGCAACAGTTTGCCAATGTGCTGTGAAAGAAAACAACAGGCAGTTTTCACTGACTTTACAGACAGGCCCACGTGCGGACATTTTCATGTCGTGTCCTTACTTACGTGCGTGTCCCTCGCGCTTGGCACAGGCAGAGCTGGCAGATAGGCAGGCGTGGCAGGCGCCGGGAGAAAGCCCTGGGCAGCGCAAGGGGATGGCCGAGGTGGCAGTGTGGCTATAAAATCTCTGTGCCCGGCTCAGAAGATGGAAAATTACTGACAAGAAGGGGTGTGTTTTTTACATTTATATCATGGAACTTGCAGTCTCATCTGGAAAGGGATGGCTGGAAAAAAGCTGGGGCCTGCGGGCACTCACCGAGTAAGAGAGCCAATAATCACCAAACTGAGCGTTTATTTAAACAACGTTAATGACGGTCTTTCCTCGTGCGTGTCCCCTTTCTACCTTCAGGAAGGCTTCTGGAACTTTAGAAAATGGAAAGGTTTTTTCAATAACTGGCTGAATCTGTAAAACACAAGAAAGGTTGACCAGTGGGTAAGAAAACCTGCATCGCTCACCATAGATATGTGTGAACTTAGTTTCTTGGGGTCGTCAGCCAGGCCGACCTCTCTCGGGTCTGGGTGGTGACCCAGTCAGGAGCTCACAGTGGGCCAGGCCACAACTGCACTGCTGCCCCCCTCTTCTCCTGTCCCCCACCCCGCCTCTCCCCTGTGACATCTACCACGTGTCCGGCCTGACCCATGGTCTGCAGCGTGTCCAGAGGACCCGTGTGGCCTCTTCACACACCGCCTGGTATAGCTGAACGCACATCTCAGCCACGCTGTCCTGTGTGGCCGACACCAAAGGAGGCATCCGAAGGTTCCCGCTGCGCAGGCAGTGCGCAGGATAGGGACAGAGTGTATAAAAGTTGTTACATATTCGGCATATCTACTTGACCAGAGCTGCGTGCATCGTGGTACGGGCCACCTCTTCTCTATCCCCCACAATGCCCTGCACAAGGTTAGGCACATAGCAGGAGCTTAATAAATGTCACTTAGGTGAAAACTAGTAGGATAACTGGGAAGTGGGAGTCTTCTGTGGGCCCATCTGTGGCTGGAGCTGCCCTGGGGGGCTTTGCTGAGCTGCAGAGCTGGTTAGAATGTACAGGAAGGCCAGCTCCTAAAGGCTGGAATACTGCTGGCTCCGTGTGGTGTATCATTAGCGCTGCCAGCAACTGCCTTTGAAACTGGGACCAGTTAGCGCTCTCTCCCCACGCACCCATCAGACTGAACTCATCCTCTTTAAAACTTCAAGCAAAAATCAGTAACTATCCATTTGACATCTCAGTGAACTAGCTCCCACTGCTCCACGGGCAGGAATCAGTTGTCAGAGGCATGAGCTTACATCTTGCGACCCTCTTACAAGAGGAAGCAGCACATGCTCTTGCGGTGTTCAGATGGGCCTTCCCCTTGTGTGAATTTCACAGCCCTGCCACCAGAGAGCATCTCAGACCCCAAAAGTTCCCTTCTCCAAAAAGCTGAAAATTTGTCTGCACCTCTGAACCATGATAAGCTCATCACAAGAGTACCAGCACGGGCTGTCCTCACTACGTGCCAGGCACTCTGAGTGCTCTGTGTATCTTACCTCCTTTAATCCCGACAGCCACCTCATGAGGCAGGTACTGTTGTTACTCCCTTTTTACAGATGGATATGTTAAGGCACAGAGTTAAATCACCAACGTCACGTAACTGTTGAGTGGTAAGACAGGCTTTGAGCTGGTACCAGAGTGTCTGCTCTCCCCACTATACACTAAACCTTCTGTACATCATCAGCTGCTTTCTATATCTACTCCTAAAATCTTAAGGGGAGAGAAAGGTAACCAAGGATTATCTGGATTCATCACAGCCTGCATCTTGGCTGGCCTGCCAGCCAAGTTAATGGACCATGCCAGCTCAGGATCCAAGCTGTGTCCAGGTCACTAAGATGGCCCACGCGTGGTCCCGAGGCCACCACTCCCACTGCACCTATGGAGGGCATCCCGGGTTTATAACTGTGGCCCTCCCCAGCAAGCTGAGCATGACCTCAACGTGGCAGCCACTGTGAACAGAACAGATTTGAGCCAGCCTGTTGGAGGAAACCTACTTGCTTGTCTGGTAGAAGAGTGGAAAGCATCCAAGCTCTTCCAGCAAGTCCCACCCGGAACCTTAGGAACCCAGCCACTGGGACACTGCTTTCTGGATGCTGATTACTTGAACATGAATCATCTGAATGCATGCATAAAATGCGGAGTTCTTGGTCTCCTGTTATACCAACTCCATCAGAATCTCTAGGGGAGAAGAGTTTTCTGCACATCAGAGAGGGAATCACTACAACCTTCTGCCTTATGCTTAGGGTTCCTGACTTGTGTCAGTCGGGGGCACATCCACCCACTCCACAGAGGCTGGGCGTCTTCCTTCTAAGTGCCAGGTGCGACGCAGGGCAGCACGCAAAGCAGGCACCTGAGAGAGAAATCGAGAAAGGAGGCAACAGGGACTAACTCATCACGGAGCAACCAGCAGCAGCGTTATGGGAGCCACTCCAGAATGAGGGGCTGCCGGGCAGGCTCCGCCCACTTTAGAACCCGGCCAGCGACGCAGAGTCTGAACTGATGACCCAGGCAGCCAGTGGCGACGGCACGCTTTAATCTGGCTGGTCAGGCCCATTGTGGCGGATAATCCCATGGGGCTGACTGGGGCATAACGGGCATTCAGCTCTTCCCGAAAGTGACAATAAAGAAGAGGCTTTCGATGAACAGGCAGGCAAATGCCACTGCTGGCTGAATATGTGACATCAAACAGAGATTAACGGCATAAAGAGGCAGTGTCTACGCGCAGCCTCACACCAGACCCAGAATGCTTGTTTGTGATGGACAAAGGGATCAGAGCAAAAACCCAGAGAGGGGAAACAAAGGTTACCCACGGCACGGTGGGGACGTTGCTGCGATGACTGCTGCAGCCCGGCCCACGCACGGAGCCCCGGTATAAAGCGGCGGGCTGCACACTGCACTTGGGGGCGATGCGGGCGCGCGGGGATGGAAGCTGACTGGGAGCCCACGCTGCGGCATTCCAGTGTCCCAGTCTTGGACCCAAATCCAAGCTCTCCTGATGGCCCTTCCCTCCCTTAAACAAAGAGCGCACAAAGGCAGGCCCTGACATCCTTCCCTGAGAACAGGGACCGCGGGAACCTTGGGCTCCCTGGCGCAGCCCGGGAACACTGCAGTCAACAGCAGTGGGGAAGCCTCCCACCTCCAGGCAGAAACCCTCTCGCTGAGAGCTGGTGGGGGGGGGGGGGGGACGCCCCAGGCAGGCCCAGCGGCCAGGGGAGGCTCTCCCTCTGCCCCCACGTCCCCGCAGGAATCACTGAACAGTGGAGCCCAACGGGGGTGGGAGGAGTCCGGGGATCTCTGAGCCAGCCTGCTGGACAGATTAGAAACTGAAGCGCATGTGGTTACGGGCTAAGTTCAAGGTCAGAGCTCTTAGCAGACGAGCAGAGTGAGGATCCCGGACCCCCGATGTCATCACTGCACATCTTGGGGACACTTGGGGAGGGAACTCTGAGTCTGTCACCTCTTCCCCAGACCCGAAGCTACAGCCTCTACCAGGCACAGAAACTGACCTCAGAGGGTGGGGAGCAGAGGGGACAGGCTCAGGGTGACCTAAAGCCCTGGCACGATCCCAGTCCACCACCGGGGGACAGGCCCAGCGCCCAAGGCAGGGGCGGCAGGACCACAGCTGACCACTACCTCACGGAAACGGGCAGCTCTGAGTTCCTCCACAGGCCAGGATTTCCAGAGTCAAGGGGGAAAGGAGGCTAAAACTAAGGAGATATGAAGAAGGAGAGGGTGGGCTTTGCTCAGACTTGCTATTTCTGAACTCCCTGGCCCCAGATGGAAAACTCAAGGCTAGAAGATAGGAGGTGCGATTAGGAGGTGAGATGGGAGGGGGAGGGCGCAGGAGGAGGCTACTCCCCAAGCGAGTAAACATATCCATTCTGGAAGCATCCCAGGACTGTACCTAGGCCCCCTTGAAAAAAGGCACTCAGAGCCAGAAGGTAAGAGGAGAAACTCGGCCTGCATCTCCCCACAGAAACAACTTCAGACGCATCTGAAAAACTTCAGCAGCATCAAGGCCAGGAGGTCCATGAGGTACCTGCCACATGTGGCAAGACAGTACTCGCCTAGTGGTCCCGGTCAGTCCCTAACCACTACATTCTATGGGGGAGAACAGGAATCCAGTTGCAAATAAAGGAGTTTAAAGTTTTGGAATACAGTTCATTGCAAAATTAGGGCCCAGCCATTCCAAGAAGGGTCTGGAAAATCATCTGCCTCAGAACCTACGGCATGCTCCTATAACTGTCCTGGCCAAAACCACGCCCGAGCCACATGCGGCTATCTACATTTAATCAAAAGTAAGGAAAATTAACAATTTGCTCCTTCAGTAGCACCAGCCACATTTCAAGTGTTCAGTAGCCACATATGGCTAGTGGTTACTGCACTAGGCAATGCAGACAGAGACCATTACCCCATTACCATCAGTGCAGAAAGTTCTAGTGAACAGTGCTCAGAATGCAACTCAGCGTGGCCAATGCACCGCTCCACACCCAACTGGGCAAAGCAAAATGCCTACCAGCCCTCAGTAACAGTTTTGAATTAAATTCAAACAAGTTCCATAGGGACTATTCTGATGCTGGCTAAAATAAACAAACCAAGATATGAACAACATCACTCAACCAAGACACCTGGGTGGTCACCTAGGCTCCTGAATGGACCTGTGGACTCAGATGGCCTTAATAACACATGAAGAACACAGGTGGGCAAACACATACTCAGGAAGATGAAAGTGCACAAAGGATCCCATACTTGAGCCCCAACCACCGAGCTCCCCTCCTCAGGGGCAGCAACCAACAGTTCAAGTTTCTTTCGTGTCTTTTGATGTTTCACGCATTGTGGTAGGCACCCCAACACCAACAGTTAGCTAAGAAGTATAAGAACAGGAAACATTTATTATGCTTAGAAAATGCCAATAAACTTCAGGCATAAGGCACAATTTCAGTTTCAGCCCATTAAACTCAACGTGCTAATTACAAATCATGTTTTTGTTTCACCCTACGGAATCGCAGAACATCTTTGGAATACCCGAGAAACTGGTAATGGTGGTGGTCTGACAAGGAGAAGCCCCGTGACTGAGGGACGGGAGTCAAAGGAGATTCTGTGAGATAACTTTTCCTACCTTTTGGATTTAGAATCTGACAAATGTATTATTCATTCAAAAACTTAAAAAGCACTTTCAAAGAGTAGGCTCTTCTGGTTCATGGCCGCACA
This sequence comes from Muntiacus reevesi, assembly GCF_963930625.1. Taxonomy (NCBI): domain Eukaryota; kingdom Metazoa; phylum Chordata; class Mammalia; order Artiodactyla; family Cervidae; genus Muntiacus; species Muntiacus reevesi. Next base: position 40,939,439 of record NC_089267.1, on the reverse strand, counting down.
CTGTCAAATAACAAGTCCAGGTCATCTATTGGACACCTGCTAATTAGATTCATCAAGCACTCAGCCAAAGCCTGGAAGGATTTCAACGTCCTCATCCAACTTAACAAGCTTTACTAACCACATAATATGTAAGTAGATCTGTTCTGTTATCCTTTCCAATTTCCCAGTGTAGACAGGCAACGACCTCTCACACCTACAACAAAGCAGGATGCACAGGACAGCTGACCTCTTCGTGGATCCAGGGTCACATATCAACCACCACAGTCCTAGAGCCCTTCATGGTCAGAAAGGAGCCCAAACGGCTCTGGTGAGAAGAGGATCTCTTATTCTTAGCCAAAAGGCCGAGAAGCGATGTGAGAAGAGGATCAAAGGCCAAAGGACCACCTCCTCAGTCACCCTTGGAGGAGGACATGACACCCAAAGGACATCTTTATTTCTACTATGTCCTCTTTTAGCCATGCCGCCTGATATCTACCAGATTTAGTGGGGACACATACACAAGTCACCTCTCTTTTCTGTTGCGTAACTAGTAATTTCTAGATAGAGTCACAATATTTCAAACACAAAAGAGTGATGATAAGCATGTGGTCAGTCTAGAGCAGATGTTAGGACAAGTGTGGTGACTTCCGAGGATGGGGACCTCTTTAAGGATGGGGCTTCATCCCCATTCAGCACTACACAGAACTATGGGCCTTATTACCTGATGACAGCTCACCTCTTTCTTCCTAGAAATAAAATAAGTCCCTCTGGGGGATGCGCGGAGAACCCTACAGAGAGGCATGCAATTCCAGTCATGACAAGGCTGTCCCTGTTCACCCAGTACACATCAACACTTAGAAATCTGAGAAAAGGCATGCAAACTTGGGACCAAAATATTCTGGAAAGAGTAATCAGCCACTCTCTATCATAGCTTCCTTGCCTGTGATAGTACAACAACAAACTAAATGCACAAAAAGCAACCAGTAATTTCCTAAAAACATTCTTTTCCAAAACCAAAGTGGAAAGATGAAATGAGCCAGCGAGGGGCAGGTGCCAACATGGGAAAACCCATCTCAAGAGGCTCTTGCCACGTGGCTTAGCAAGGATCATGTTGCCTTGCTCCAACTCTTTCCCTGCCCACCATAAAATGACCGGGACAGGTCAGTTTTAAGCTCAAGTCCCAGATCAGCTCCAAGCACCAAGCGCGCCGCTTCATGGTGGGAAAGGACAAGCAGACGGGTCAGGAAGTACGAGCGCTGGTCCCACTTCCACAAACCGGAACATGTCCCTTTATCCTTTCAAGCCAGTTTTCTCATCTATAAAATCATAAGCATTGTATCTGTGACCTCGTGCGACCCTCAGGGTATATAATTTTCCCCATTCTGTAATTCCAAATAATTTCTCAGTAAAAATCATAAATATCAGCACCAGAATATAAGTTTGCCTTCTGGGTTATTCTTCCAGAGGTGGCATGTCTGGGCCATGAAAATCACGTAAGAACTTAAACAAGCAGGTAGTAGCCGAGGAGTCTTTCTCAACTTCCATCAACTCTGAGAGGCCTTCTGACACCCAAAAGTTCGGCTTTAGAGAGCAGTCCCTCACCATCAAGTCAGGACAGATTCAAATAGAAACACCAGCCAGCTTTCTCCACCAAAGTCTCCATCTTTCTGAACCATGTCCTGCCCACTGACCCTCTCAGACATACCGTTTATTTGCCATCAATTTTATTACACTGGCCTGGGGACGTGAGACCTGGTGACCCAACGTCTAGTCCAGTTCTACTGAGGTTGACAGTCACAGTGTTTGTTCCCTTGCTCATCTGGAAATCTGCTTGCCTCCAAAGCAGCCTCACCCTCAGAAGCTCAAGAAGCAATCCAACTGTAAACTCACAAGGGTACCCCACCTTTGTGCAGCGACTGTCTTCACGGCACCTTCTTTTCAGGACTGTTATCAAAATGTTAGTAGTCTAGCTGTAGATCCCAGCTCTACTGCCATTTAACCAAGTGTCTCTGAGAAAAGCATATAAGCTCTCTGGGCCTGCCTCTCGTCTATAAACCCAGGGGGCTGCCCTAGATGGCATACGCGCTTTCTCAAACGCAGCAGTCTGTGGCTGTGACTCCCACAGAGACAGAGCCCAAAACCCAGCACTTGAACTTGGCACGTAAGGCAGAGTGGCCACTGGCCGAGCCTACCCCTGCAGCTCCCACTGACCGGGCTTGCTAGGAAGGTCACTCAGGGGACCAGGTCACTTACCTTTCCGGCCTCCACCAGTTCCGCAATGTCATCTAGACATGGACCGCTGGCCATGAAAAAGGCCCAGCGATAATGGACTCCTTGCCAGAAATGCTAAAAAGAAAACAAAACGTGTCAAATTTCAGAAAGGAAGAAATCTGATTAAATGCAAATTTAGGGAAACGTATTTCCTGGATGACTAAGACAGACAAACTGCTTCCCCATCTCCTGCTGCCGCAATGAGCTGTACCCCCAGCATGGCGACTGACAGACAATGGACGCTCGTGAATGTTTCATAACCGAGTGAGTGAACAGAGATACAGCCATGTGAACTCGGGCTTATTCCCCAAGTTGTGAGTGTCAGGAAAGCAAGCACAGGAAAGCTCTTTTTTCAGGGGCAGTCTCACTAGTCTCACACACTCGGTTTCTCCCCTAGGAGACATGAGGGGCTGAGACCTCTAGACTTTCCCTACCAAGGTGTGAATAAAGCCCCGAGGCATCAGAAAAGAGGTTTTACCTAATTCAGGAATGCTTCAGGGGCAGTAAGGCACCAAAATATGATCTTAGACAAGAAATCCAATCACAATTACTTTTTTTTCTGGCTCAGAGGAATAAGGCAGTTTTAAAAGCAAAACGAAGTGCAAAGGTCCTCATGTGTCACGGCTGGACCTTCCCCTATAATTACACCGGGTTCCAAGTCAGTGAACGCTACAATGGGACAAAATGCCCCCCCAGATGAAGATTAGCAAAAATTTCATACCAAGAAGGTTCATGACCACTCTACTGACTTACCCACTTTTGATTATTCTTCATGTCGAGGTAGGGTAAGCCATTATCAAAACAGCAAGTGAGCTGAGGTTCTCTGTGATACCTCAATGACCCTCCCAAGTAAACGTCATCAGGTGAGAGCGATCCAGAGGTAGGACGGGGCCAGCCAGGGTCCACCTGCCGCCTCCCTCCCCACACCTGCCCACCACCGTCAGGCGAGCACAGACTTTCTGCACTGAGCTCACTACTGCCTCATGGCATGACGATCAGCGACCATCTCGGCATGAAGCTGGCAGGGGCAACAGACCTCCCCCGCTGCTCTGCCTCAGGCCTCGATGGTTGTGTCACGGAGGTCAAGTTACCTCTTTTTTTAATTAATTAATTTATTTTACTTTACAATATTGTATTGCTTTTGCCATACATTGCCTTGAATCCACCATGGGTGTTCATGTGTTCCCCGTCCTGAACCCCCCTCCCACCTCCCTCCCCATCCCATCCCTCTGGGTCATCCCAGTGCACCAGCCCTGAGCACCCTGTATCATTCATCGAAGATGGACTGGCGATTCGTTTCACATATGATAATTTGCATATCAAGTTACTTCTTTCAGCCTGTATCCTGGCCTGTAGGATGGAGGCACCACCACCTAGCTGACGGGGATGTTGGAGGGACTAAATGCGAATGTATGCAAAGTGCCTGACACAGAAAGGATTCAACAAGTACTTATCTAGTGCTGAAAGTAAAGCTTGTTGAGGAAAGACTGGGGCAATGCAAACCAGTACTTAAGACTGTGGTGAAAGTGAAAGCCGCTCAGTCGTGTCCAACTCTTTGCGACCCCATGGACTAATTCTCCAGGCCAGTATACTGAAGTGGGTTGTCTTTCCCTTCTCTAGGGGATCTTCCCAACCCAGGGATCAAACCCAGGTCTCCCACATTGCAGGCGGATTCTTTACCAGCTGAGCCACAAGGGAAGCCCAAGAATACTGGAGTGAGTAGCCAATCCCTTCTCCAGGGTATCTTCCTGACCCAGGAATCAAACTGGGGTCTCCTGCATTGCAGGTGGATTCTTTACCAACTGAGCTATGAGGGAAATGCACAAAGACAAACCCAAGCTGCTGTCGAGGCAGAGTTTCACAACGGACGTGCCCAGAATGGCTAACTGGTTAGGCTAATCGTCCAACCTAGAACAACTGTTAAGAGTTAAAGGGGTCACTGGTAATCATCCCAGGACCACAGATGCAAACAGAGCCAAGCTCGCCCTGGAGTAGCTATGACAAGGCTCTGGAGTAGCAGGGCACAGCCCAGGCTGACGGAAGTCTCCAGATGGCATGCTCTTGGCTCAGGGCACTCTCGGTATGCCGTGTAAATACTATCATCTTCTGTGTGTGTCACAGCATGAAAGAGTCAGGAGGCGCTGGTCTAGGGAACTAACTACAACAAACAAAACCATATTTGAAGGCTTAGGCAGCTAGACAACAGAGGCACTGGTCTGTCCCAAACTTACAGCAGGTCCAGTCAATTACAATCACAGGAGACCTGTTCATGTACTTCTCCATAAGGGCTGGCCTTATCAACTACAATTAAAACATTCTGGTAATTGCTCAGGTTTTAAAGAAGGGACAGTGATGGTCACAACGGCCGGATCTACGGTTCTTCACAGCAGGTTGCTCTGTACAGTGAAACTTTCGGGCTGCAACAGCAGAATTTTTACATTCTGCTCCAAGGGGGTCTGTGGTTTCTTTTTTCCCAGGCCATTACAGGAGAGAGTAAACCAAAGCAGGCAGGCAGTACAATGAGGCTTTAACTGTGCGCATTCTCAGGAAGACACCAGAAACTACTTAAAAGGTTTTCACAGGAGATTACCACTATCATCTTTCAAGAAAGGGAAAGGGAAAATGAAGAGAGCCAGGCCTGTTTCACTCTCAGAGGATGACTCTGAAGCTCAGCCTGTTAGAGGTTTCCCTCGAACACCAACTGTGAAATCGTACGGAAAACTCCAACTTGCATGTTAAAGCACTTGGGAAGCCTGGGTTTGATGAAAAGGGAAAGGAGAGACAAAGGTCAGCTCGGATTCCTCTCTCCACAGCACAGCGCCCTGTGGACACTGCTCCTGGGTGCCGTCTGAGCCAAGGGAAAGGAAGGAACCTGGAGCGCACCGCCCGGACTGTTCACTCCTGCCACCCAGACCCAGTGCGTAAGCGCTGAGCAGTGTCCCCTCCATCACGGCCCTTCCCCTCACCTCTAAGGACTCAGTCAGAACAGAGCAATCAGGAGACGTCAAGTCCTACACCCACCCCCAAGAGCTCCCAAAGTAATTTCTAGAGCCAGGAAGAAGCTGAAGATACTTATTGAGCCAGTCGCCTTGCCAATATAGGGCAGTGGAGCTCAACATACAATCTTTTTACACTCGAGGAAACTTCTATTGCCTTTCTCCTGAGCCTGAAGTAGTTTGCCAAATTAAAAAAAAAAAAGCACATATCTTTATATTTTTATATCACTTATTCCATTTGAGGTACTGGTATATCTCAGTGTTACTACCATGAAAACACCCGGCTCTATGCTGTCTTAATAAAACTTCCACCTTCTTACACAAGAGACTTATGTATTAAGATGGAGAAACAGAGAGAGGGCCATCAGGCACAGACAAGAAAAAAAAGCCAGAAGCTGTATCATTCGGAATCCAGAGAGGTAACATAGCTTGTCATAAAGGCTAACATTTAATAAGCGCATCTGAGGTACTAGGCGTTGTGCCAAGTTCCTCACATGGAAGAGCTCATTTAATTCCTACAACACACAGTAAGGGAGACCCCACGAGCCGCATTTCACAGGTGAAGATGCGGAGGCTTGGTGACACCGAGTCATTTTCACGGGTTACACAGCTACCAAAGGGGAGGCAAGAATTTGTACCCAGTCAGTATGGGCCTCCAGAGTTTCCTTTCTCAGAGGAAACCCAGTCCCAGAAGCCTGAGGGGCCTGCGGGCTCGCGCCAGCCAAGACTCTGCCCCTACCTTCAGCGTCTTGGAGCCCACGGTGAGGCCTGTCTGAAGCATGCCGTCCGCGACGCCCAAGCGGTCCACGTTCAGGAGGAAAGGGGTCACCAGAGTCACATACGTGGCTCCCGACCACTTCCTGAGAAAACTCAGAGCCCACGTTTCGGTAGATCCGCCAACATTGTCGAGGATAAAGTCAAACCTGGAGAGGAAGAACCACATCAAAAGGTCCTGGTCAGCCTTTACCCGGGGCTCCGAGCCGCCCTCACTCCCCCACCCGTTAGCCCCGTGGTTTGCTCCCGTGACAGCTCCAGACAGCGGAAGGTGGATGGTCGGCCAGACGAGAAGGGGCACAGCTACGTACTGGGCTTTCTCCAAGGTGAGTCAAATGTGATTACTTTTTAAAATCACAAAATCATCTTATTTTCTAATACTTTAAAAATGACTCACACAAGCGGTTTTCAACTGAGAGTGATTTTGGTCCCCAGGAAACATATTAGGCAACGTTTTGAGAGATTTTTAGTTGTGACAATTGGGAGAGGTGGTGGTAAGGGGGTATTAGCATTTGTAGGCTGGGGGTGGTGACAAAACATCCTAAAACACACACAAAATAAGTGTCCAGCCTCAAAATGTCAATAGTTGAGAAACTAAGGTTGCCAAGGCTGAGACACCTTGACTCAAGCTTTGTAGAAAACTGCAAAGCGATTCATCCAAAGTCAGTCACAGTACTCTTTACTGCATGTGAGTACTTAAGACAGGAGTGCATTAGATTTTGACCCACATGAGTGATTTGCTTTTATTCCCTTCACAATCAGATCTGTGTGCAGAAGCATTCTCTTCACCTTCTGGAATTTTCTTTTGGTTTCACATACACCATCAGCACAATGCCTACAGAGAAATCAACAGCCTGCTCTCAGCCTTCAGTTCTGCTCTAACACGCCAAAAACAGTCATAATGCAATCCACAGGAACTGACGGATATCCAGCTCCTCAAACCTAATCTAAAATTGCTGTAATCACTATATTCCACTTCAAGGGAATAAAACCCAAAGAAGTTTTAAAATACTTTTGAAAACAAAGATCTATTTACAGAATGCATGCTTATACATCAAGCAAGCTAACAGAGAAATTCCTTTTCCATAAACCCTTTTTCCCTTCTAAATTCATCTGCATGAAGTCAAACATCAAAGCTTCTAAAACCAATTTTGGCCAACTCTGTGGCCCTTGAATCTTTCATGGGACTAAACTAAACAAGGGCAAATAAAAATTTAAGCATATGAAGTGAAGAGTGACCTTACTAGATTATCCTTCTCATTAAAAAAAAAAAAAAACCCAGAAAATTCATGAGTGTCAGTTTCTACTTTTAAGTTCCTATTTCATTCCAAAATTTTAGATAAACAAATATGATTTATAATTTAAATTATATAAATTAAAAATAATTTAGATATAATTATTTAAATTAAGTATAATTAGATAAAACTTCAGGGCAGCCTGAAACTGAAAGTCACTCAGTCATGTCTGACAGTCCATGGAATTCTCCAGGCCAGAATACTGGAGCGGGTAGCCTTTCCCTTCTCCAGGGGAACTTTCCAACCCAGAGATCACACCCAGGTCTCCCACATTGCAGGCAGATTCTTTACCAGCTGATTCACAAGGGAAGCCTGAGAATATTGGAGTGGGTAGCCTATCCCTTCTCCAGCAGATCTTCCCGACCCAGGAATCGAACCGGAGTCTCCTGCATTGCTTCCAGGTGGATTCTTTACCAACTGAGCTATGAGGGAAGCCATGGCATCACAGAGAACAGCTTACCATTACAGAATTGGCACTGCCTGGAAAAAGTAGTCCAGAGACCAGGCTGCAGACCCGGCTCTCCCACTAATGATGAAGTGGCATCATCCTGAGCACGAAAAATACTCCTAAATTCTCTGCCCCTTATCTTCTTGGCTGTAGCATGACAGAGTGGGGCTGAAGGACTTCAAAGCCTGTTGTAAAATCCTAGGATTCAAATCTAAAAGGCCATTTGGAAAGAGGAACAAATTTATTCTAGGTGGATTAAGAGACCAACCTCCAGGCAGAAGCTGCAAAGATCAATTTGAACTAAGCAGTCATTCAAAAAATAACAGCCTGCGTTTGTGAGCTAGTGAGGTTCTCTGACTGGAAAAGAGCAAACGGGAGAAGCAAAGCCCCTGGACAGAGACGCAGAGGAGCAGTGAGGTGCAGAGGGGAGGCCAGCCTGTGTGCGCCCGCCTTCACCCGCCAGGGCTCCTCTTCTCTGGAGACAGACTTCGGACATGCATCAAACTAAAGGTGGACAGCAGGGAGATGGTCGGCCTTGGCCTGTCTCCTGCGGCTACTCCTAGAAGCAGCAGAAGAGAGGTGACCAGCTGACATTACTACTATGTGGAAGCCTAGGTCTTTTTCTCTTTTTTTAAACTTATGAAAATATACTTTTACTTAAAGTGAGCAACAATAATTAGCTTCAGAAAACTAATTTAAGGGACTTCCCTGATGGTCCAGTGGTTAAGACTCCATGTTCCCAACGCAGGGGGCCTGGTTCGATCCCTGGTGAAGAACTAGATCCCACATGCCACAACTAAGACCTGGCACAGCCATATGAATAAAAAAAAAAAACTAAGTTAAAAAGGAAAAAATCTTTGACACAGAAGCAGTGAAATAGCTCCTGACACACTCTGCTGCAGCTTTGCCTGGGCTGAGTGAAGACCAGGTTCTGAAACACCTCCCTATCTCTGCCTGAGCCACAGGCAGGATGGACGGGGGCCTGAGAGAATTCCAGACTCCGCTCCCACTTGGTATGTTTGGTCAAATAACAACCTGGCATTCAGGCGCAGTGACAACATCCACAGGCTTCCAATACTGGTATCTACATGGCCTTTGCTTCTCTGAAACCCCCATTAAAAAGGCAAAACACTAGTCACATACGTCACGTACTGCTCTATGTTCTACTCGTGGTGACAAATGCCACTGGGGGAAATATACTTCCAATCTGGCCTTCTTACACACCAGCAATAAAAGGTAACTTAAAAATTAGCAATAGGCCAGGTAAGCAAAATATCTTCCTCGGTACAAATCACAGTTCATGATTGTGCTACATTAACATCTGGAGAAAAAACAGAAACCAACCTAAATGACCTCTAGTGACACGAAGTGTTTTCACAGACTCTTCTTTAAGACGCCAACATGACTGTAAGGCCACCAAACCATCTCAGGCGCGCATTATCAATCGTCCTTGTTCCCACCTTCCCAATGTGCACACTGTTTGGATACATACGGCTTTGAGGATTTCAACTGCTCTTCCACATTTCCGGATTTGTAATCGATCACATCATCTGCCCCAAGCTTCCTCACAAGTTCACTGGCATCCTGGGAGCAGACTGCTGTCACATGAGCATCCCATGCTTTCATCACCTGCCCAAAAAGGAAAAAAAAAAAGGGGAGGGAGGCAGAAAAACTGCATTAAACAAAAAACAGTTAGCACCACATGATATCCAGACATCAGCTTAATCTCTAGACAATTCTAAGTGCTTTGTCTTAACAAGAACTACAGGAAGCCATCTGCCAGAGGCTAGTAAAAATGATTAAATTTTTGTTCACAAAGAAAGATCCAAGAAACAGATCTCATTTTCCCTGGATGGGACAGTGAGTCGCCTTAATTTTGTGAAGTTATAACCAACTCATTTAAAGAAGGACTCAGAGCCTCACCAGCATCAGAAAAGACAAAAGTTGATGGCCTTAAGCTTAGCATTTTCAATGATGACAAAAGTAATGGGGGGAAAAAAAACACATCCTCAGAAAATAACTATTTCAAATGCATCCAGAACATAAAAACACAACATCACTTCATTTGCGCCTCCAGTAAGTATAACCTTGAGTCAGACAACTGCATCAAAGCAATCAGGTACTGGGTAGTAAGTGAAAGGTGCTATTAAAAATAGGGGAAGAAAATGTGGTCATTTTACTTCCAAAACATGGATCAGGTCCTCCTCTCCTTTGGAGTAAAAAGACCTAAATAAATGGTTTGCGGGATTTAAAATGCAGATACTTTATATCTTAAAATAACTAGACAAATAAAAAGGATCCAGGATTAAGCATCCAGAAAGCCTCATGCTCCAAAATTGCTGTCATTCTTTCCTACAGTGGCAATTTCATACAATTAAAAGGGAGCCATTATCAGCAAAAATCTGAGAACAGTTACTTGATGTTCACTGAGAAATTTTCAAATGGACAGTTGTAGGTCATAACAAATTAGTCGTTTTCTCCTCAGTATCAATTTCCCAAGCTTCCTTGATATAAGTTGTAGAGGTTCATAAGAATAAGTGAGATCTGTATTCTGATCACTACTGAAACCCCAATCAGTGATACACACACAAAGGCTGGAGATCTGTTAACTACAAAAAAATAAAGGATTTAAAAACCATTCATAATCTTATCTAATTTCTCACTTTTAAAAAGTAATATTAACCAAGGAATATGCTCTGGAAATCTGAGGAGGAATTAAAACATTTAAGCTGACATCAAATATGATATTTTATGTTTATGGGCCACAAACAGAGACAATTGAGTATAATGACACACTGCTTTCAACATCGAGTCCTAAACTCAACTCAAATATGTGAAGAATACAATCCAAGGTGAATATCTAGTGTCTGTAAAAAAAGAAACTGTCAAGAAAAAAGGAAATTGTCTTCTAAGCACCAATATTTAATTTGTGCTTCTCTTAAACAGTATTAAATATTCAGAAAGAATTTGTCACATCTTGAGAAGTTCCATTAATTTTTTCCCCAAATTTCTAGATTTTCCTCTCCTACTTAGAACTATCTACTATCACTGCTGTTGTTGACGTTTAGTCGCTTCTTCATGCCTGACCCTTCTGCAACCCCATGGACCGTAGCCCACCAGGCTCCTCCGTCCATGGGATTCTCCAGGCAAGAACACTGGAGTGGGTTGCCATTTCCTCCTCCAGGGAATCTTCCCATCTACTATCATTGCACACTACTGAAAGGTTTTAAAGCCGCTTTAGATTTAAAGACAATTTCATGTAAACTGTTAAAAATAATAAGAAGAAATAGTACAACACAAGGAGACATCTCTAAGGCAGACAGCACTCTGACCAGGACAGCAAGCTGGCTGGCAGTCACTCCAAGAGCTCTACATGTGCCCTCTCCCTCCCAAAAATCACCATCACCCTGATGCTTAGAGTAAATCACCTCCTTGCATTAAAAAAAAAAAAAAATGGTTTTATTATCCAAGTACATATTTCCTAGATACTACAGTTTAGTCCTGTGCATTTTAAAAATATGTCCTTTTTCAACAATCACATGTGATGCCTCTTCTTCGTCTGATGACATCTAACAACCCCAGAATGAACTGGTGCAATACTCTGTACCTTAACTATGGACATAATGTGACTTTTCATTTTGATTTTAACTTGGTTTAATGACTGTTTTGCCTGACATCTGTAACTGAATAATGGGGTTTTCTAACCGTCTAAAAGCTTTTAATTTACAAATAGTTGTCCGAAGCTCCTATGAATGTCACAGCCTCCTCCAACTATTACTTGGAGCCCCTGGCTCAGACATCCTCACTATGAGGATTAGGAGAATATGTTGCCTCACCAATTTAAGGACAACGCCCCTTGTCAGCTCGGAAGCAGTTATGGAATGAGAACGACGCCCCTTTTCCCTAGGCAACATAATTCTCCTAAAAGAAAAGGGGGAAATGAGAGAGTCATTTCCTAGGCAGGTTGATAAGAAGTCTAGGGGTCCCCAAGGAGAGAGAGGTCTGGGATATACAAGGAGGAAGAAAGGACAAACTTTTCTACTTTTTTCCTCTACATTCCTTAGGATTATATGACAATAATGTATCCTGCCTGAGGACAGTCTTTGGATTAAACCTTCTGGCCAACTCTGTTATCTTAAAACGTAAATTATGGGAGTAGGTCTGGTGAGGTCTTTGCAACCTCCATTCTTTGGATTCACTGGAGAGTATATAACTCCATTGCTAACACTAGCAAGGGGGTACTCTTTTGCCCCCTTCTGATGCCTACGTCAGAAGCTTTCATCTCCTTTATACTTTAATAAAACTTCATTACACACACACACACACACAAAGTCCTTTTTTTTGTTTGTTTAACTATAGGCTCCTCTTCTATCCCTCCTTCACTTAAAATTTATCTGCAAAAGAATCTAGGCTATGTACCCTGCAGAGTTTTCCCCTGGAAATTCTGCCTGCACACCTGGGACAGTGCCACATACTACTCTGTCCTCTGTGTTTCCTGTTTATATCCTCTTAGCAATATTAAGAACAGCATCTGCAAATTATAGAAGACTGAGCGTGTCTGCTTGTCCCTCTTTTTATTAAATCTCAGTGGTTGTCTGCTGGTGGTTGCAAAACGGTGCTATTCTCTCTCTCCTGTTTTCACTTAGTAGTTGGAATACTTTTATAAAGAAACACCTCTCCTCATATACTACTTTGTTTATTCAGGTGTACAATTCATAAAGAAAGGGCAAATAATTGTTTCCTTTTTTAGTTTATAAAATAATAAATTGGTTTCCTATCATCTTCCAAGTGACTTTAAAAAATATCATCATGAACTTATTTAAGTCATGGATTTAAAAATATTTGGAAGCTTTCATTCTTTTGTAACTATCATGACTATTTCTGAAGCTCAAACTGTCTTCTTTGATAACCTTTAGGAATTTCTTCAAGTTGGCTACTGAGTCTCTTTGACATGATTCAACTAGTCATTACTAACTTCTCTGCTATTTTATATATTCTACACTCATTCTTGTAAGTTTCATGCCATAGATCTGGAATCTGCCATTACTCCAAAGCCCTGAATTTTTGTGTGCATGTGAGCAATGATATTTCAAGAGTCAGTTTTGCATACACACATATACAAAATAGCTCTTGAGTTCATTTTGATACTTTCAATTCAAACTCCAGACTATCAAGTTTTTACTTAACCTCTATTACATCTGTATCTCCTTTCTTCCACTACTAAACTCCTGATGGTCAAAGACAAAGGGGATTATAGAATTAAAATACGCCATAAATATCCAACTGTTCTATTGTATATTACACACATACCAGTCTCTGAATAATAGTACTAAAATCATGCCCAATATGATCAATGAAAGCATTCAAATAATTTTAAATATGCTTTCCCACTATTCCTCCTTTTTAAAAACAGTTGTACTGTTTACTTTGTCAGGGTTACACTGTACTCTCTAAGCTGTCATGAAGTTTTAGTTCTACAGATAACTGTATATTTAACATTTACCACCAGTCCTTAGGGTTATGTCTCTCTAGCCATTTTAGTTTTCAGAAGCTCATTTTCTAGTATATTTCTCAGAAAGAGATCAGAAGAACATACTCCTCAAGTCCGTGCATGTTATTAACAGTTCATGTATGTCCTTTGGTATACAGAGGCCAGTTTTGCTGTATATAAAATTTTAGCGTATTCTTTCTCAAGTGTCTTAAATGTTACTCCAACTCCAGTCCCAGCATTAAAGCACTGTTATCAAAAAGTGCTGATAATCTAATTTTACTCATATGTCACATTCTTTTTTTTTTTAAGATGCACCAAAGTTTTTTTTATTTTTCTCCTTTTCTTTAAAGGCCAGTAATTTTGCTAGCTTCCCTTGATACTGCTCATTCTGGGCCCATGTTCTTCAATAAGCACTCCAGCCATTTAATATGTAGTTTCAAATCATTTAACTTCAGGGAAGTAGGGAAGCTTCTTGAATTACTGGTTTTAGCATTTGTTTCATTCCCTCGTTTTGGTTTTCCTCATCAGAGACTCTCATTGATACAGCAATTTCCTTTCCTATCTTCAAGACATTGACACTTTTCTCTTGAATCTGTCTTTATCTCCTCCTTTCTTTGCAATTTACAATTTTTCCTCTTTACACATTGTTTCTACTGCTGTGTTGCTGTGGTTTAGTCTAAAGTCATGTCTGACTTTGTGTGACCTGGTGGACTACAGCCCGCCAGGCTCCTCCGTCCATGGAATTCTCCAGGCAAGAATATTGGAGTGGTTAGCCATTCCCTTTTCCAGGGGATCTTCCTGACCCAGGGATCGAACTCAGGTCTCCCACACTGCAGACAAATTCTTTACTGTCTGAACCACCAGGGAAGCCCCCCTTCTAGTTTAGTCTTTTGCTATTTCTTTTTACTTTATTTCTGAGTTTTTCCAATTCTGATTTATTTTATTCATGTCTTTGTATTTTGTATAATGTTCTTTTTAGCTTGTTTTGAAATTGCAGGTTTCATTTTGATGTTTTCTCATGTGTTTTCCTTGTCTGTAGATACGTTATTCTACTCTTCATTGTTTCTTTTTCTCACAATAACTTTGTATGGGATTTAACCTTGATATTTTTCTATTAATCAATTGTCTAATCTTATTTAAGTGTTTTTATTGTGAAACATAACACACAGAGAAAAGTGTGTGGAATAAAATGTACAGCTTAACAAATTATTACAAAGCAAATACTATCTTAGGCATTGCTCAAAGAGTAAGAACTAGAATATCTCACTTCCCCCTCCCAATCAAAACCTTCCTCATTCCCTGAGAAGTAATAACAACTATCAGGACTTTTACATAAGCTTCCCCTCACCTATTTAAAAAATAAGTTTTTCTACCTAGATAAGCATCCTTAGACACTACTGTTTAGTTTTACATGTTCCTGAGTATCATTAAATGGAATCATCTAAGTTATGCTCTTGTTTCTGACTTCTTTCTACTTGTTAAATTCATCTACTACATTGTGCACAACTATAGCTTGCTTTTTTAAGATTTTTTTGATGTGGATGACTTTTAAAGTCTCTATTGAATTTGTTACAATATTGCTTCTGTTTTATGTTTATGGTTTTCGGGACATGAGGCATGTAGGATGTTAGTTCCCTGACCAGGGATCAAACCTGCATCCCCTGCATTGGAAGGCAGACCACTGGACCACCAGCTAAGTCCCCAAGAGTTTGTTTTCATGGCTGTGTAATACTCTAAATATAAGAATATATTGCAGTTCACTTTCCCATTTTGCCTGGAGAAGGAAATGGCAACCCATGTCAGTATTCTTGACTGGAAAATCCCATGGATGGAGGAACCTGGTAGGCTATGGTACATGGGGTCGCAAAGAGTTGTACATAACTGAATACCTTCACTTTTCACTTCCCATTTTGGGCTTCCCTGGTGGCTCAGCTGGTAAAGAATCCACCTGCAATGTGAAGGACCTGGGCTTGATCCCTGGGTTGGGAAGATCCCTTGGAGAAGGGAAAGGCTACCCACTCCAGTATTCTGGCCTGGAGAATTCCACGGACTCTCCATGGGGTCACAAAGAGTCAGACAAGACTGAGTGACTTTCACTCACTTCCCCATTTTACTGTTGATGGCCAGTTAGGGGATAATACCTGGGACTTATCTGGGGGATATTCTGGGACGTATCTATGGGTGAACATGCATGTGCAGTTGACCCTCTGTATCTAAGAACTCCACATCAGTGAATTCAACCAACCAGGGACTGAAAATATTCAGGAAAAAAAAATTTCAAAAAGCAAAACCTGAATCAACAACACACTATTTACATAGCATTTACATTGTTTTAGGTAATATAAGTAATCTAAAGAAGATTTAAATTATACAATAGGATGTGTGCAGGTTTACAAATACTATGCCATTTTATCTGGGCTTCCCAGGTGGCGCTAGTGGTAAAGAATGCGCTGGTGAATGCAGCGGACGTAAGAGACTCAGATTCGATCCCTGGGTCGGGAAGATCCCCTGGAGGAGGGCATGGCAATGCACTCCAGTAT
Source organism: Muntiacus reevesi (assembly GCF_963930625.1). Classification (NCBI taxonomy): domain Eukaryota; kingdom Metazoa; phylum Chordata; class Mammalia; order Artiodactyla; family Cervidae; genus Muntiacus; species Muntiacus reevesi. The sequence continues at coordinate 40,923,645 of NC_089267.1, read as the reverse complement.
TCCTGCCTGGAGAATCCCATGGACAGACGAGCCTAGCAGGCTACAGTCCATGGGGTCTCAAAGAGTTGGACACTTCAGGCCATTTTATGAAAGGGACTTGAGCACCCATGGATTTTGGCATCCAAGGAGGTCCTGGAACAAATCTGAGGTTGGTATGCTGAGGGATACTGTATTTCCATCTACAAAGTACATTCATACTTTGCTAGGCTGTCACAGGGCAATTTATATTGATAATTAGTAGATATCACCAAAGTATTTTCCCAACTAGTTATAGTAATTACACTTTAACCAGTAGAATATGATATTTCTCTTTTTCTCCCATCCTCCCTCCCTCTTTTCCTTTCTTCCATTTACTTATTAATTCACATTTACTGACAATCTATGGATTAGGCACTGGGGTATCTGCCTTAAGTCTGTTTGAGCTGCTGTAACAACATAGACTGGGTACCTTATAAACAACAAAAATGTTCTTCTCATAGTTCTGGAGGCTGGAAGTCCAAGATCAGGGTGTCAGCACCCGGGTGTCTTCCGAGCCACCTTCCTGGTCCGCAGCCTGAGCCTTCTCTCTGCGTCCTCACGTGGTAGAAGGGCTCGGGAGCTCTGCTGGCCTCTTTCATAACGGCTTCAGTATCATTCGCGAGTGCTCCACCCTCATGACCTAACCACTTCCCAAAGGCCTCAACACTATCGTTATGGGCATCAGGACTTCAAAACACGAATTTCAGAGGAGCACAAACATTCAAACCACAGCAGTATCTAAACGTGAATTAAGATGAATCAAGGTGTGCATTTCCTGGGAGTCCTCTCCATCTCCCATTTCTTCCCCCCAGCCACTAACAACCGCTAATCTGTTTTCTGTCTCTAAGGATTTGCCTCTTCTGGACACAACATAAATGGAATCATACAAAATGTGACCTTTTCTGTCTGGATTCTTTCACTTAGCATTATGTTTTGAACGTTTATCTATGCTGTATCATGAATCAGCATTCATTCTTTTTGATGGCTGAATAACATTCCCTTGTGTATATACACACCACATTTTGTTTTTCCATTTGTTAGTTGATAGACATTAGGGTTTTTTCCATTTCTTTGACTATTATGAATACTGATGCTACGAATGAACATTTGTATATAAGTTTTTGCTTGAACATAGATTTTCATTTCTCCCAAGTATACACCTAGGAATGGAACTGCTGGATCACAAGGTAATTCTAAGTTTAATACAGAATAAGAATTTTAAGAAACTGCCAAACTGTTTTCCACTGTGGCTGCACCATTTTACACTCCCACTAGCACTATATAAGGCTTTCAATTTCTTTACATCCTTGCGAACATTGTTATTTTCCATTTTTTTAATAGCCATCCTAGTAGGTGTGAAGTGCTGTGTCATTTTTTAAAAACTGAAATATAGTTGATTTACAATGTTGTGTTAATTTCAGGTATTCAGGGTTCTGTGGGTTTTTTGCATACTATATTCCACTATAAGTTACTATAAGATATCAGGTACAATTCCCTGTGCTATACAGCAAATCCTTGTTGCCTATGTATTTTATGCATGGTAGCCTGTATCTATTAACTCCATGGTCTTAATTTGTCCCTCCCCGCCTCTTCCCTTTGGTAACCATGCTTGTTTCCTATGTCTCTGACTCCGTTTTTGTTTTGTATATAGATTCACTTGCATTATATTTTTTTAGATTTCCTATATAAATGATATCATATAGTATTTGTCTTTCTCCGACTTATTTCACTAAGCATAATTTAGGTCCATCCATGTTGCTGTGAATAGCAATATTTTGTTATTTTTTATGGCTAGTAATATGCATTTTGTGTGTCTGTGGATGTATATACAAATACATAAACACACACACACATAAATACCACATCTCCTTAAGTCAATCACTCACTGTGGTTCTGATGTGCATTTCCCTAATGACGAATGATGTTAAACACTTTTTCATGGGCTTACTGCCCATTTTTAGATTTTCTTTGAAGAAATGTCTACTCAAGTCTACTACCCTTTGCTAATTTTTTAACTGGGTTGTCTTTCTGTTGTGAGCTGGTAAGGGGTCTTTACATATTCTGTATATTATATCCTTATTAAATAAATAATTTGTAAATATCTGCTCTCATTCTGTGTGTTGTCTTTTTACTTCCTTGATAGTGTCCTTTGATGCACAAACGTTTTCAATTTACTGAAGTCCAACTTATCTAATTTTTTTCTCGTTTTACTTGTTCTCTTAGTGTCATGTCTAAGAATCTATTGCCAAATCCAATGTATGAAGATTTATTCCCATGTTTTCTTATGAGTTTTATGGCTTTAGCTCTTATATTTAGGTCTTTGACCCAGCTTGAATTAGTTTTCACATATGATGTGAGATAGGGGTCCAACTTCATCCTTTTATATGTGGATGTCTAGTCGCCTCAGTACCATTCATTGAAAAGACTATTCTTTTCCCTGTTTAACTTTCTTGTCACCCTAGTCAAAAATCAACTGGTCATAAATATACGGTTTACTTCTGGATGTTCAATTCTTTTTCATTGATCTATATATCTAACTTGATGAAAATACTTTTTTTTTTTTGCTTTTAATACATATATATATTTTATTGAATTATAGTTCTTTTTTTCCTATTTCTTTTTTTTTTTTAACACCAAAAACATTTTTGGGGTAAAGCCAATCCAGTACCATTTTGACTTCTATAGTTTTGTAACTAAGTTTTAAAATTGAGAAGTGTGAGTCCTCCAATTTTGTCCTTTTTCACTAAGATTGTTTGGCAACTTGTGGTCCCTTGAAATTCTGCATGATTTTAGGTTCCACTTGCCCATTTATGCAAAAAAAAAAAAAAAAAAAGGCATCTGCTGTTCTGATAAGATTGCATTGATTCTGTAGATATGAGTTCTACCATCTTTACACAGCATCTTGGCTATTGCATGTCTTATATATATTTTTTAGAACTAGCTTATCAATTTCTACCAAACTGCAAACTTCCATCCATTTTCACTTGCCCATGATCTTCTTCCCTGAAAGCTTTCCTTCATTTGTTACACAGGATATCCACAAAACTAATTCATATATTAAACCACTGGAAAGATTAATGCTTCCTTCTAAGAAAATTTCCTTCTTAGGAGAGCAAGCTAAAATCACAATGAATGTAATTTCTCTCCGCTTTCAAGGAAAAGTAATCCACAATATATAAATTTTTTAATTCATGAAAATAATGATCTTCCTAGTCACAAGATAAATTGTCTTACCTGTATAGCAAAAGTACCAACTCCACCTGAAGCTCCCAGGATTAAAACACTGCAACGCAAAAAAAACTATCATGAAGATATTAAGCCAACATAACTGAATAAACAAACAAGATGTTTTCAACATGTAACTGGCTCTAAGATAATCCCCAAAGCAAACATTCAGCTTCCCAAGATTCTATTACACAAGGTTTTTATTTTAGGTTCACCAAGAATCCATAAATGCTCAAAGTTAGACACACTATGAACTCTTTACCAAGAATACAAAAACCAAATATACCAATGATTTGTATTTTTAAAAGTAGCTCAGATGGTTGTTGGTAACATTTGCCTTATAATTTTTCTAGGTTTAAATTACCATAGCTTCCTCTCTAAGAGTAAGCTTTGGGATCCTTTTCAGGGTGCTACAGAATATTCAGTTGCTCTCTAAGAAAAATCACATTCCTGACCACATTCTTGCCAAAGTGGAATAAGCGTCTCTTGTTCAGACTCGTCCCATCACGATCACCGGCTTTCATAAAGGGAAACCAATCTTATCTTCAGTTTGGTTTCTTGTTAAAGCAGATGAATCTAATTTCTCAGTCCAAACATGCCTGTGCTCCAGGTTTTCACCGTGTCTGCTTACTGTGTGTAGTCGTCCTGCCTCTCCAGACCAAGGGTGTGCAGCCTGTGGTTTGTGGGTGAGTGCCGCTGAGGGCTGTGAGGCTGTGAGCCCCCTGACACTGTGAACTGACTCAAATAACATGCAAAACTTGGTGAGATCACGCCTAAGTGCACTGGGGAGAAGAGGGATCCATCAGACTTATCACCAAGTTCCCAAAGAAGGTATGATGCAAAGGAGACTCACACTAGTCAAGAATCGCTGCTTTCCATATTCCTACATTCCATTCTTGAATTAAGCTAGAGCTCCACTGAACTGCCTTCCTCTGACTGCAGAGATTCAAGTCCTTAGAAAAGTATACTGAATTGGTGTTCTGTTACCAGTCTAGGCTGAGAGACATTACAAAAAGTTACAATTTGATATCTGATGCTGCATTAGTGAAGGAGATACTGTTGAGAGAATTCATGAGAATTGTGCAGTGCCACGTGGAGTGCCCACGGGAAAAAAAACAAACATTTTCTGAAGACTAAGTCGTGGCAGTGGCTATGCTTCTATTATCTGTCACTGCAAATACTGTAACTGCAGGCTGTGGGTCCCTCTGACTCAGCTGCTGCAAAGTGCAGGGAACTCTCACCTACCTCAAGCAGGGATACTAGATCTTGGAACAGACATTGTGTTTACAATCTTAACTCTACTTTCATTTTATTTTTTTCTCTCTTACCCAAATCACAGAAGGCTGACTGTCACCCTTTGAATCTTAGAAGTTACTGGCAATATTTTTCGGCCAGTTATTCCTTTTGAAATTAACACCATCAAATGTAATTAAGACAAGTCTCTTTGGAAATGATACTCCTTTTAGAAGAGTTACTTTCAATTTCACAGAATTATAAAGAATAAAAAAAACTTTAAAGATAAACTCTTCCAAAAATCCTTCAATTCACACATTTAATAGCCTTAATGCTTCCTAAATCGGGGTGGGGAGGGGGGCAGGGGGAACACTAAGACCGCTTCACGATACATCCAACAATTAGTTCATCCATGGAATATTTTACCCTCTTATTTTGGAAATATTAAGTTTGGTTAAACTCTCATTTAAGTTCTTCGCAATCTTACCTTTTTGCAACTCTGATTTCCTCTCAATTACTTCTACAACAGACTCTCCACCTAAGCAACCCTGGTCCCCTCGCATGCACCCCAAGTCCCATGCATGTTGGCCCACATCTCAAGCTCTCAAATGCCTTCACTGTCTGCTGAGATCTCCCTATCCTCAAAGGCTCACATCCCAGTTTGTCTGAACAATACCTGAGAGATAGCCCTGAGCCTGATATGCACACTGCGCACTTGGCATGCTGTTAACTTTCATTCATATGCTTGCTGCCCAAGTCATTCTGCAAGCCTCAAGGACAGACCTTATATACGCCCAGCAGCAGGCCTACTACCGTGTGTGTAGCAGAGGCCTGATCCATGTTGCTTGACTATAAAATCATTGGAATTTCCTGGTGGTTCAGAGGTTAAGAATCTGCCTGCCAATGCAGGGGACACAGGTTCGATCCCTGGTCCAGGAGGATTACACATATCATGGGGCAATTAAGCCTGTGTGCCACAGCTACTGAGCCTGCGCTCCGCAGTGAGAAGCCTGTGAACTGCAACTAGAGAGAAGCCTCCACTCTCCATAACCAGAGAAAGCCCACGCGCAGCCATGAAAACCCAGCACAGCCAAAAATAAAAATATAAATTATTTTTAAAAAATCATTTAAATCAGCATTATATCTGACAATTAACAACTGCTACTATCCTAAATGTGGGAGTCACCTGGCTATTTGAAAAACTGCACTAAAATTTCTTCCAATAAAAAAAACCTTGAAATGAATTTCTAGTTCTCTCCCTAAGAATGCAGGATTAAGAGGATCCCAAATACAATGGCTTCCCTTGTGGCTCAGCTGGTAAAGAATCTGCCTGTAATGCTGGACACCTGGGTTCGATCTCTGGGTTGGGAAGATCCCCCGGAGAAGGAAAAGGCTACCCACTCCAGCATTCTGGCCTGGAGAATCTCACAGACTGTAGAGACCATGGGATCACAAAGAGTCGGGACACGCCCGAGCGACTTTGACACACACACACACAAATACAGTGGCTGTTCAGGGATCCAATGGCCAGACAGACCTCCTGCCTCATTACTGTTAGATCACAGCTTCCCCCCAGATCTCTTGATCCAAAACAGTCTCACTCCTCCATATAAAAAAGCAAAACTGTTTCTCAGCAGCGCTTGGTGGACGAGGGTGTGGTTCTGCGTTAGCAGCTTCAGTTCCTCCTGCTGCCACTTGATGGCGCCCATGAGTGCAGAACAGGCCAGGAACCAGCCCCGTGAGGGCTACAGACCCACGGTCTGCGTGTGAGCCAGCCCTGGGGACACACCATTCTCCGGCCCTGCGAGCTCCATCTTTGTGTGCAGGCTTAACCAGGGCCTGTACTTTTCTTTAAGCAAGGAAAATCCCCAGATTGGACAGCAGGCAAATATATTTTCAAGCCAAGAATAAGTCAGCTAGTACTCCGTGGTCAGAAGCCCTACGACTGAACAAACTCTTCTTTACTCTTCAAAGCACTTTCAATAAAAAGGGAAAATCCTGCTGTCCCTTACCCCAGCGGCCCTTCACTTCAGTGCTATAGAGGGGGAGTACTTTCTACCCAGCTGCAGTAACAGTCACAAGATACGTTCAGACTTCACTGAAGCGGAAGCCTATTTGTCATGGTGAAGAAAAGTGTGCTGTATCGTTGCTGGTTTATAAACAGCAAGTACCCAGGAAATACTCTCTGCAAAAAGCACTATAATTCAAAATGGCCAATCATTTTAATCACATTCATCTCTTACTAAGTCCACATGCCCAGCTTCTTTTGAAGTCAGTGGGAACTGAACTGTGGCTGATATAAAAATATGGGGGAAGAAAATATGAATAATTATTAAGCAGCTGCTTAATAATTAATAAGAAAATATGAATTATTATTAAGCAGCTGCTGCTAAGTCGCTTCAGTCATGTCCGACTCTGTGCGACCCCATAGACAGCAGCCCACCAGGCACCTCCGTCCCTGGGATTCTGCAGGCAAGAACACTGGAGTGGGTTGCCATTGCCTTCTCCAATTAAGCAGCTAATGCATTTTAAACCCTAGATTCTCATTTTCCTCTGTCACTTCTGCCGATCTTTCTGCTCCCCTAAACATACGTTAAGGCACTAAGGTAATGCTGACTTCTTTTCCATGACCGAGTCACTCTGTATGCAGCATCTGGGCACCTAAGGCCTCTACAGTCACATTTTCAGTACCACAATCTTACGAGACATGGCATCAACACTCTAATCGCTTTACAAATAAAAAATATATGAAACACACTACAAAACAGCAGGCGATCCAGAAGTAGGGAATTGCCTTTCAAATTTCTATATTCTGGCTAAGCCCCAGAAGTCTTCAAACGCCAGGGCGCGGTACCTAGAGACCCAGGGTCAAGTCCCAACGCTCTCATTAATTGAACCTCTAGGCATCAGATGCAACCGCAATGAAACGATAATCACAGAGGTGTACTCCAGGACTTATGAATAAGAATTGGCATTTTCAATCTAATTTAAGCTTATATTTAGCTTCTTCGCCTTTCTAACATAGAACTATACGACCGTCACGATTGCTTTCCCCAGACCACATACTTGTAATGGAAATAAAAATAAAAGTCACATCACAAGAGCTGAGTGCCCTTCATTAAGTCCTGATGGCTCGGAAACAGAGCTGATTTAAATATGGCTAAACCTTCCATCCGGAGAAACCAAGTGGTCTTTAAAAAAAATAATGATGAGGCTGAAAATACATAAACTCTTTTTAGTTTCACCCAGAACTTTTAAATCGGGGGGGGGGGGGCGATGGGTGAAAGAAAGCATATCATAATATGCTAAATTTATTCCCTTAAGTAAGTGAGAAACAATATGAATAAAGGAAAAAGAGCTACAAAACAAATCAACCAAGCTCGACCAAGACAGTCCGGGCTTGTGTGTCCCCTGCTTCCAAGCCTCCCTAATTCATGCAGACATTCCCCAACTTACACAAGAGTTCATGTGTAAATTAGCTGTTTGGAACTTTAAACACATTTTCCCATGAAAACAAAGCTACTTATACATCTTGGCAAGATGCCCAGGGGAGCCCTTTAAAAAGGTTTAGTTAACCCATAATGGACCAAAAACCTCATACACAGGATAACAATGGTGCTATGAGACGTGTATTCAGAATTTCAACCTGGGGTACTGGGAACACAGCTCCCCAAACAGGACAGGCGTTGGGAACCAGCCCAAGACATTGATTCCTTCCATCTGGTGCAAAACAGAGGGAGTAAGACGGAGGGAAGGATCGTTTGGAATGGCGACATGAGAATGGATGAGAGATGGAGCATGGCCAGAGGAGGATCTTCCCTGGAACTAACAGCGTTCAGGCTATGCCACCCCCAAACACGGCACCTTGGGAGACTGAGTATTTTTAGCTGAAAGAATGTGAGAAACAGCAAATGTGGGAAGGACTCTCTGAACTTCTTCCATGAAGCTGGTCACAAGACCCTCGGGAGAGGTGTGCGCCCTGTGCTTAGGGGAAAAGAGCATCTGATCTCCAAGACCAGACGAAGCAGGGAGTCAAAACAAACCGGCCTTGTGGAGTTTTCTCAGTTTACTGCATGCAGCACATATATTTGTCCTAGAACATTTTCTCATGACTCTCTACTCTGCAAAGGTAGCACAAAAATGTTCAGGTGTAAAAATGGCAACAGAATTATACAGAGAGCAAATGGGTCTCAGTAATTACCAGGTTCAAGCCCTGGGTCAGGAAGATCCCCTGGAGAAGGAAATGGCAACCCATTCCAATATTCTTGCCTGGAGAATTCCATGGACAGGAGCCTGGTGGGCTACAGTCCATGGGGTTGCAAAGAATCAGACATGACAGAGTGACTAACACTTTCACTTTCAAGGGAACAAAAGAAATAACTCTTATAGGCAAGAAAGGTAACAAGAGCAAGAAAGTGAAAGTGAAGTCCCTCAGTCCTGTCCGACTCTTTGTGATCCCATGGACTGTAGCCCACCAGGTTCCTCCATCCATGCAATTTTCTAGGCAAGAATACTGGAGTGGGTTACCATTTCCTTCTCCAGGGGATCTTCCCAACACAGGGATTGAACCCGGGTCTCCCCCATGGCGGGCAGATGCTTTACCATCTGAGCCATCGGGGAATCCCATGGAACAATAGCAAAATAATGTCAATTGTTGTTGTTATTTACAATGACAAAGGTAAAGACTCCCAGTTTTTTCAGTGATAAAGATTAGCCTGAAGAGCTTAACTACCACATCAAATGGAACTTCGACACAGGATGAAATGGCTGGATGGCATCAGTGACACAATGGACATGAGTTTGAGCAAGCTCTAGGAGTAGGTGATAGACAGGGAAACCTAGCATGCTGCAGTCCATGGGGTCACAAAGAGTTGGATATGACTGAGCGATTGAACTGAAGGGATGATGGCACTGACCTTTTCTGGCCCTTGTGATTGTAATCAATTAAAGCTTCCAAGGCCAAGTCCCTACATGAATATGCATATTCTCTTAGCTCAAAACTTTTCCAAAACTTCTCCAATTTTGTTTGTGATCAGTCCAGCTCGGTTCAGTTCAGTCGTTCAGTCGTGTCTGACTCTGTGACCCTATGGACCGCAGCACAGCAGGCCTCCCTGTCCATCACCAACTCCTGGAGTTTACTCAAACTCATGTCCATTGAGTTGGGTGATGCCATCCAACCGTCTCATCCTCTGTCGTCCCCCCTTCTACTCCTGCCTTCAATCTTTCCCAGAATAAGGGTCTTCTCAAATGAGTCAGCTCTTCGCATCACGTGGCCAAAGTATTGGAGTTTCAGCTTCAACATCAGTGCTTCTAACCAACACTCAAGATGGATCTCCTTTAGGATGGACTGGTTGGATCTCCTTGCAGTCCAAGGGACTCTCAAGAGTCCTCTCCAACACCACAGTTCAAAAGCATCAATTCTTTGGCACTCAGCTTTCTTTATAGTCCAACTCTCACATTCATACATGACTACTGGAAAAACCATAGCCTTGACTAGACAGACCTTTGTTGGCAAAGTAATGTCTCTGCTTTTTAATATGCTGTCTAGGTTGGTCATAACTTTCCTTCCAAGGAGTAAGCGTCTTTTAATTTCATGGCTGCAGTCACCATCTGCAGTGATTTTGGAGCCCCCCAAAATAAAGTCTGTCACTGTTTCCACTGTTTCCCCATTTGCCATGAAGTGATGGGACTGGACACCATGATCTTAGTTTTCTGAATGTTGAGCTTTAAACCAACTGTTTTCACTCTCCTCTTTCACTTTCAGCAAGAGGTTCTTCTTTACTTTCTGCCATCAGGGTGGTATCATCTGCATATCTGAGGTTATTGATACTTCTCCCGGCAATCTTGATTCCAGCTTGTGCTTCTTCCAGCCCAGTGTTTCTCATGATGTACTCTGCATAGAAGTTAAATCAGCAGGGTGACAATATACAGCCTTGATGTACTCCTTTTCCTATTTGGAACCAGTCTGTTGTTCCATGTCCAATTCTAACTGTTGCTTCCTGACCTGCATACAGGTTTCTCAAGAGGCAGGTCAGGTGGTCTGGTATTCCCATCTTTCAGAATTTTCCACAGTTTATTGTGATCCACACAGTCAAAGGCTTTGGCATAGTCAATAAAGCAGAAATAGATGTTTTCCTGCAACTCTCTTGCTTTCTCGATGATCCAGCAGATGTTGCCAATTTGATCTCTGGTTCCTCTGCCTTTTCTAAAACCAGCTTGAACATCTGGAAGCTCATGGTTCACGTATTGCTGAAGCCTGGCTTGGAAAATTTTGAGCATTACTTTACTAGCGTGTGAGATGAGTGCAATTGTACGGTAGTTTGAGCATTCTTTGGCATTGCCTTTCTTTGGGATTGGAATGAAAACTAACCGTTTCCAGTCCTGTGGCCACTGCTGAGTTTTCCAAGTTTGCTGGCATACTGAGTGCAGCACTTTCACAGCATCATCTTTAGGATTTGAAATAGCTCAACTGAAATCCCATCACCTCCACTAGCTTTGTTCATAGTGATGTTTCCTAAGGTCCACCTGACTTCACATTCCAGCATGTCTGGCTCTAGGTGAGTGATCACACCATTGTGATTATCTGGGTCGTGAAGTTCTTTTTTGTACAGTTCTTCTGTGTATTCTTGCCACCTCTTCTTAATATCTTCTGCTTCTGTTAGGTCCATACCAATTCTGTCCTTTATTGAGCCCATCTTTGCACAAAATGTTCCCTTGGTATCTCTAATTTTCTTGAAGAGATCTCTAGTCTTTCCCATTCTGTTTTCCTCTATTTCTTTGCACTGATCGCTGAGGAAGGCTTTCTTATCTCTCCTTGGTATTCTCTGGAACTCTGCATTCAGATGGGAATATTTCTCCTTTCTTCCTTTGCTTTTTGCTTCTCTTCTTTTCACAGCTATTTTAAGGCTTCCTCAGACAGCCATTTTGCTTTTTTGCATTTTTTTCCTTGGGAATGGTTTTGATCCCTGTCTCCTGTACAATGTCATGAACCTCTATCCATAGTTCATCAGGCACTCTGTCTATCAGATCTAGTCCCTTAAATCTATTTCTCACTTCCAGTGTATAATTGTAAGGGATTTGACTTAGGTCATACCTGAATGGTCTAATGGTTTTCTCTACTTTCTTCAATTTCAGTCTGAATTTGGCAATAAGGAGTTCATGATTTGAGCCACAGTCAGCTCCTGGTCTTGTTTTTGCTGACTGTATAGAGCTTCTCCACCTTTGGCTGCAAAGAATATAATCAATCTGATTTCGGTGTTGACCATCAGGTGATGGCCATGTGTAGAGTCTTCTCTTGTGTTGTTGGAAGAGGGTGTTTGCCATGACCAGTGTGTTCTCTTGGCAAAACTCTATTAATAGACTTTGCCCTGCCTTATTCTGTACTCCCAAGGCCAAATTTGCCTGTTACTCCAGGTGTTTCTTGACTTCCTACTTTTGCATTCCAGTCCCCTACAATGAAAAGGACATCTTTTTTGGGTGTTACTTCCAAAAGGCCTTGTAGGTCTTCATAGAACCGTTCAACTTCAGCTTCTTCAGCATTACTGGTCAGGGCATAGATTTGGATTATCGTGATATTGAATGGTTTGCCTTGGAAACAAACAGAGATCATTCCGTCATTTTTGAGACTGCATTCAAGTACTGCATTTCGGACTCTCCTGCTGACTGTGAGGGCTACTCCATTTCTTCTAAGGGATTCTTGCCTTCAGTAGTAGATATAATGGTCATCTTAGTTAAATTCACCCATTCCAGTCCATTTTAGTTTGCTGATTCCTGAAATATCGACGCTCATTCTTTCCATCTCCTGTTTGACCACTTCCAATTTGCCTTGATTCACGCACCTAACATTACAGGTTCCTATGCAATATTGCTCTTTACAGCATCGGACCTTGCTTCTACTGTGCAGCGCTGGAGTGGCAAGTGGCCAAGAGGAAATACCCCATGTCCAAGGTCAGTAGGAGCGGCTGTGAGGAGATACCCCACTCAAGGTAAGGAGCAGGAGCTGCGCTTTGCTGGAACAGCCGTGAAGAGATATCTATCACACGTCCAAGGTAAGAGAAACCCCAGTAAGACGGTATGCGCTGAGAGAGGTCATCAGAGGGCAGACAGACTGAAACCACAATCACAGAAAACTAATCAATCTAATCACATGGACCACAGTGTTGTCTAACTCAACGAAACTAAGCCATACCATGTGGGGATACCCAAGATGGACGGGTCATGGTGGATAGTTCTAACAAGATGTGGTCCACTGGCGAGGGAATGGCAAACCACTTCAGTATTCTTGCCTTGAGAACCCCATGAACAGTATGAAAAGGCAAAAAGATAGGACACTGAAAGATGAACTCCCCAGGTCAGTAGGTGCCCAATATGCTACTGGAGATCAGTGGAGAAATAACTCCAGAAAGAATGAAGGGATGGAGCCAAAGCAAAAACAACACCCAGTTGTGGACGTGCCTGGTGATGGAAGTAAGGTCCGATGCTGTAAAGAGCAATATTGTTTATGATAGACCTCGATATCCTCCTTACTTGCTGCAAGTAATAACAAACCCTTCCTTCTCCTGAGCTTTGGCTTGGTTGTCTTTTGACTTGACACCCACCAAGAGGTGAACTGAGTTTTCAAGTAACACATACGTAACAGAAGTAACTTTTGTAAAACTTACAAAAGTAAGATATGCTGATAAACATGGCACCCCAAAACATGCCAGTTAGGCAGAAGGATTATTCTGAGCTAAAGGCAATTGAGAAGTAGATATAAGAAATCTCTGAACTCCTATCTGCCTAAAAGCAGGACAGAAGTTTACAAAGGTGCTTCCTCTGCTCTTTACAAGGACTGATAAAGGTTAATCCCTGGAGATAACTTTAGACCCTTATCAAAGGAGAAGTCACCAACTTAAAACTTGCATAATGAATTCTATTCTTGCTTTTCCTGGTAAACTTTCCACAGCTGGCCTTCCCTATACTTCTCTTTTGTCTTGGGCTTTAAGACAGCATTTTAGCCTGAATTCTAAGCTAGCTCCTTGAGTAACTCATTCTTCCCAGAGGCATCTCTCATGTATACACAAGGCACACATGTTAATAAATTTGTTTGTTTTTCTCTTGTTAATCTTTTATTACAGAAGCCTCAGTAAAGAACTCAGAAGGGTAAAGGGAAAATTATTTTTCTTCCCCTACTAACCACAATCAGTTAAAACTGCTGTCTGTTTCCACTCCTACCTTCCCCTCCATTGTATCAATACTTCCTCTCTTGCCAGGTGACACTACATTTGATTTGAAAAAATACAATTGCTTTGGGTTCAGTGGGAAATGCTGACGTGATGCATAGTAATTTCTGAGTTGAGTTATTACAGGCTGCTCTGGTTTAAGAATGCCTTCCAAGAATATTCCTACTTCCCACTATGCCAACACAACAAGGTATCATGGCATTTTATTATGGTAAGACTGAACGTCATGGTACCTAGCAATGGATTCTATGAGCAGTGCAGGAGAAACATACTGTTCATGGAGTTCTCAAGGCAAGAATGCTGAAGTGGTTTGCCACTCCCTTCTCCAGTGGACCACATTCTGTCAGTAAAGGACAGAAATGGTATGGACCTGACAGAAGCGGAAGATATTAAGAAGATGTGGCAAGAATATACAGAAGAACTGTACAAAAAATATTTTCACGACCTAGATAATCACAATGGTGTGATCACTCACCTAGAGCCAGACATCCTGGAATGTGAAGTCAAGTGGACCTTAGGAAGCATTATTATGAACAAAGCTAGTGGAGGTGATGGAATTCCAGTTGAGCTATTTCAAATCCTAAAAGATAATGCTGGGAAAGTGCTGCACTCAATATACCAGCAAATTTCGAAAACTCAGCAGTGGCCACAGGACTGAAAAAAGTCAGTTTTCATTCCAATCCCAAAGAAGGGAAATGCCAAAGAATGCTCAAACTACCGTACAGTTGTACTCATCTCACATGCTAGTAAAGTAATGCTCAAAATTCTCCAGCCAGGCTTCAGCAATATGTGAATCATGAGATTCCAGATGTTCAAGCTGGTTTTAGAAAAGGAACCAGAGATCAAACTGCCAACATCCGCTGGATCATCAGAAAAGCAAGAGAGTTGCAGGAAAACATCTATTTCTGCTTTATTGACTATGCCAAAGCCTTTGACTGTGTGGATCACAGTAAGCTGTGGAAAATTCTGCAAGAGATGGGAATACCAGACCACCTGACCTGCCTCTTGAGAAACCTGTATGCAGGTCAGGAAGCAATAGAATTGGACATGGAACAACAGACTGGTTCCAAATAGGAAAAGGAGTACATCAAGGCTGTATATTGTCACCCTGCTTATTTAACTTATATGCAGAGTACATCATGAGAAACTCTGGGCTGGATGAAGCACAAGCTGGAATCAAGATTGCCGGGATAAATATCAATAACCTCAGATATGCAAATGACACCACCCTGATGGCAGAAAGTAAAGAAGAACCTCTTGCTGAAAGTGAAAAAGGAGTGAAAACAGTTGGTTTAAAGCTCAGCATTCAGAAAACTAAGATCATGGTGTCCTGTCCCATCACTTCATAGCAAATAGATGGGGAAACAGTGGAAACAGTGACAGACTTTATTTTTGGGACCTCCAAAATCACTGCAGATGGTGACTGCAGTCATGAAATTAAAAGATGCTTACTCCTTGGAAGGAAAGTTATGACCAACCTAGACAGCATATTAAAAAGCAGAGACATTACTTTGCCAACAAAGGTCTGTCTAGTCAAGGCTATGGTTTTTCCAGTAGTCATGTATGGATTTGAGAGTTGGATTATAAAGAAAGCTGAGCGCCGAAGAATTGATGCTTTTGAACTGTGGTGTTGGAGAAGACTCTTGAGAGTCCCTTGGACTGCAAGGAGATCCAACCAGTCCATCTTAAAGGAGATCAGTCCTGAATATTCATTGGAAGGACTGATGCTGAAGCTGAAGCTCCAATACTTTGGCCACCTGATTCGAAGAGATGACTCATTAGAAAAGACTCTGATGCTGGGAAAGATTGAGGGCAAGAGGAAAAGGAGGCAAGAGAGGATGAGATCGTTGGATAGTATCACTGACTCAAAGGACAGAAGTTTGAGCACACTCCAAGAGACGGTGAAGGAGCAGGAAGACTGGTGTGCTGCAGTCCGTGGGACAGCAAAGAGCAGGACCCGACCGAGTGACTGAACAGCAGCTCACATCCTAAGATGGCCCACGCTGTCCGGAGTGTGTTTCTCTTTAAGTAAATCCACTTCTTACCTATCACTCTGTCTCTCACTGAATTCTTTCTGTAATGAGTCATCAAGAACCTGAGCTTCATTGAGTGCTAAAACCAGGTATGTGATCTCAGTTGGAAGATTGTGAGTTCAAGTCCCAATCTGAGGTGCACGGTGTTAACAGGAACGGCTAGTCTTATAGGGAAATCACGCCTCCATACCTGGTTTTCGTGTAGCCACTTCTAAGGCTGCATAAATGTCACTTTTGCCGAAATTCCCTCGGGAAGAGCGCTCTGCTTGTGAGGCACTGCACTTTCCAATCCATGGATTGTTTTCCCTTGAATAAAGGACATCACACTTGCTACTAAATTGTATTATTTCTGTCATTTAACACCACTCTTGGGCTTCCCTGGTAGCTCAGCTGGTAAAGAATCTGCAATGCAGGAGAACCCGGTTCGATTCCTGGTCAGGAAGATCCACTGGAAAAGGAATAGGCTACCAACTCCAGTATTATTGGGCTGCCCTGGTGACTCAGCTGGTGAACAGTCTGCCTGCAATGCAGGAGACCTGGGTTCGACCCCTGGGTTGGGAAGATCCCCTGGAGAAGGGAACAGCTACCCACTCCAGTGTTCTGCCCTGGAGACCATGAGGTCACAAGGAGTCAGACACAACGGAGCAGCTTTCACTTTCATAGGGAAGATATTAGGCTGCAGAGGATGAGACGGTTAGATAGCATCACTGACCTAATGGACATGAATTTGAGCAAACTCCAGGATACTGGAGGACAGAGGAGGCTGGTGTGCTACAGTCCATGGAGTCACAGAGAGTCGGACATGACTTAGTGACTGAAAAACATCAGTTAAGGAAGGTTGTCAATCAAAATGTATTTTGGGCTTATTCAGTGCACAAGAAAATGTGAGATGCCCTGGAATTTTACAGCTCATTAAGAAAGTTGTTAAGACATCTTTCCAATTCTGACAACAATCCTAAGTGTTACATGACATGGGCAATAAGGGAGGGCACAGCAGCGGGAGAGGAGCTGGGTTTGCGAACACTACCAAGTTTGGCTTGTGGACGGTAGGCATACAGAAGAAGAGTCAGGGTGGTAGTCAGTAAGTCTTGTTTTGCACAAGTTGAGTTTCAGCTACAAAGGGAACATCGGACTGAACGGGATGGAGTAGAGGCTGGAGTTAGAAACAGGGATCTGCAAATCACCGAGACAGAAAAAGAAGCTGGGAGCAGATGAGAGAACCCTGGAAGACAGAGGAGGGGACGACTGGAAAACAGTAATGGTTAAAGGGCTGGGGGAGAGAAAAGGGAGCCTTTAAACAAGACAAGAACTGGTTTTAAAGGCAAGAAGAAAACTAAAGGTGTCTAATGTCCCTGAAACCATGGGAAAAGTGAGCATCATGAAAGTCATTTACAGTGCTGGAGACTTCAGAGGTCAAACTGGAAGAATGGAAAAGTACGGTTGGGTTAACAGCTCAGGCAGCTGTGACCCATGAGGACACCTGCAGCTGCCTGGCCAGGCTGGAATTGAGGTTCCAGTGCATCACAAGAGAGTTTTCTAGGTGGCAGGGGGTGGGGGGGAGTGGGTGGTAACTATCTGTAAACCACCAGTGGTTAGGTAAGTGTTTTCTACTGATTCCTTTAGCTGAGCCCTCAGAGCTCCCTGGAAAACAGGTCAAGGTGGATGCCTGAACCAGCACCACACACTGGCCAGGCCAGAGCTGCAGCCTTCCTTCTCTACTTCCTCCCAACCCCAGGAGTTCTTCAAGCAGATACACTTTCTCCTTCCCCTGTCCGTTCTCCCCCGTACAAGCCAGTCGGGTGCTAATGAAAATCCAGAAGTCCCCAGGGGTGGTGGGGGTGGATAGCAGGGAGAAGCAGGTGGGTAGGAGTGTGAAGGACAGGCAGGTAACAGCAGCAGAAAGAAGGAAGCTGGTGTGATTACCGGTATCGGCATATGGTGGGGAAATCCAATGTTTTACGTTTCAGTCTGTCTAACTCTATAAACAGAATTAATCAGACACCTAATTTACACTTCCATGACAAAATTTTACTGTCTTAAAGTCTAATCTCAAAGAAGAAACAGGGAAGAGCATTCCTCAATCCACTGCATCGAGTTTCAGGTATACACAAATTAGAAGTGACATTTATTTTGCGGAGGAGGAATAGTTCAATTTCTAACACTTTCTAATACTTCTGTCAAACAGACTGAAGTGTAACTTTCCAGCAAGAGATGTATTTCAGGCAGAGCATGACACTACTGATAAATATAACCATCAGATAGAACCCTTTCTCAAAAACACCTGGTGTAACCACTTTTTTAAAAAGTTGTATTCATCTTGAGAACTCTGTTATCTATGGGTTCCTACTGAATAAGTCATGAAGAAACTATGGATGGGCTGATAACAAGGAAATCATTTCATGTGACTTCTCTAGTGATACCAAAGTGTGGGCAAAAATGACACATAACATCAATATTAAGTTATTCCCTTGGTTCACTGATGCTCAGTTGTGGCAAAAATATAATGACAGAACAAAGAAGGAAAAGCAAAACACCATCGAGGCCTTAGAAAGCTTTGTCTTAGTTTCAAAAAGCTGGATGTTACAA
The DNA here is from genome assembly GCF_963930625.1 of Muntiacus reevesi. Taxonomy (NCBI): domain Eukaryota; kingdom Metazoa; phylum Chordata; class Mammalia; order Artiodactyla; family Cervidae; genus Muntiacus; species Muntiacus reevesi. Next base: position 40,905,329 of record NC_089267.1, on the reverse strand, counting down.
AAAAATCCTGTAAAAATCTTCCAAGGTGGGTGCTTTTGTCACTGTTAGTTTTACGGTTTTTTTTTAATCAGCTAGTTAGAAAAACACTGTTGGTGCCGGACGACAAACACTGATTTGCTTTGGTGCAAACTAAAGACTGCCTTAGTGCCAACAGCGAACAGTAGAGGAATAATTATCGCTTACAGAAGCCATAATATGCTCCACCAAACACAAAGGATAGTCAAACTGAAAAAAGTCACTTTGGACACTGGAACTTCTGGGTTTACATTAGTAAAACCCCACTACGACAGTAATCTCTTCATGTAGAAATATTTTTACAGTGTTTTAAGGCGCTCACATCTCCCATGTGATTCTCACAAGCAAGTAGTCGGAGAGGGAGGCATTATTACTATCGTGTGCAGTAATCTCAGTAAACTGAACTTTCCCAGCGCACCAAGGACCAGGTTCCCACTGCCGCTCACAGCAAAGGCATCCGGACCGGAGCCACTGCACAGGCGGGAGTGTGACCCAAGTCCGTGGCGGGAGCCGGCGAGCCTCGTTACAGTGGGTTTTGCTCCAGGGTGGTTCACACATGGCTACATCAGTGTGCACAGACTCAACGTAACGTTTAAATCAATTTTATAAGGTATAAAACTTTCCAGTTCTCAAAGCCCACCCAAAACCCTACACTGTCTACTCTCAATACCTTGGTGGAAACAGCAGAGACCATAAAATGCATGCATGTGGGCAGCTGATTAGTTAGCAGCAGAAAGAGGAACCCAGGCCTGTACATGCCCAGTTCTAAGCCATTATTGCTTAAACAAAAGACAATAAAATACCCATAAAGCAAACGATCAACTGGGACAAGAAGAGACAGCTAGCTCTGTTTCTAACTCATTTTGTACAGAATACTTAAAAAACAAAATAAAACAAAAATTCGATGCCCAAAGAGCCTGAACCAGCAAAGGAATGAGAGCTCTCTACCCAGGTGGGCACAGAAATCTGAATGCTTTTTAAGGAAAAACAAAGCAAAGAATCAATGTCACTGCAGAGCCTACAATAATCACACATGTCTAAAAATCCTGCCTATGATTTTTCCAAAGTTATTAACTGAGACAAACCATTAGAAAGACCTACATGGTCAAGCTAATTTAAACAAAGTGTTGGGCCAAAATGGCAACTTCAAGAATGATAAGTCCCAAAAGCTTAAACAGGGTTGACCTTTTGAATAAATATTTGCCTTCAATTCTACAATGAAGGATAGCACCTCATTAGCTGAATAGCCTTTACGCTGCTTTCAGAAAAACAGCTGTTAAGCTTTCACTAAACTTAAAGTGCAATGTTTCATAACAACAGGAATATAGAATGGCACAGAACTTCAATTCTTTTTCCAGTACAACCTTTAGTGATCAGGAAACGAAATTCCACCTACAACCCTCTCCTTCCCCACAATCACTGAATGGTTCTACTTTTCCTACCAAATAATAAAATCACCAGTTTTCTCTACGCTGCCAACTTTGTGAAACACCAAGGATACAGCAGTCATACCGGAAATAACAGTACCACCACGTACTGTGTGCCTTTGGACTACAACCTGTGCCACTGATGTTCTATGTGTTGCCTCACTGATGCCTAAAATAAAACTCACAAAGAAGAAGTGCCTGAGTGGGTTAGAAAGTTCTTGAATATGAACTCAAGAACATCTAAAGCATCGTCGCTGTATTTTTGCAACCCCAACAAACATATCTGCAAGTTCTGGAAGCACCAGACCTGCCTAAAGGAGCCTGAGCAAACACGAGTATTCAAGGGCTTTATATCTGTTTTTCATAGAAACCTGCAAGCGGAATAGCAACTCCTAGGAAAAAACAATGGTACCTCAAAATCATTCTTCAAAAACCATAAGTCAGTCATTCTTAATGTTTCTTAGGAATCTGATGAAAGCTATGGATCTTCTTCCCAGGGACTGACATACAAAAATTTTGCATCATTTTAGAAGGGTTAGACTCCTAACATCCATCTACATATTTTTTAAAATTCTCAACTGATTGAGCTAAGAATCAACAGAATGAGATTAAAAAAGTAAAAAGAAATGGACACAAGAGTTCTTTAGAAATTGTTTGAAACGCTCGCACAATTCTGCTCGTGTAAGTGATCCTAGTTTTAACGCTTCTGACAAATCCTCTGCAAAGACTTCACCAAAGTGAAGACGGGAGTTTTAGGTGCCACCACGGACGCTCACCGTTTTCCCGTGCAATTCCTGTCGTTCAGGCCACCAACCTTGTTTATGGCAGACCACGCTGTTAGAGCCACATACGGCAGGGAGGCGGCTTGAGTGTGAGTGAGCGATCTGGGCTTGTGAGACACCTAGATTTGAAGACAACAGTCAAAAGCAAGCAGTGACTTGTGAACCTATGAACACAATTAAGTACACATAACAGTCTGCCAGGTTCAGCGATTATCATAAACCCTGCTCTAAGATTATTCCTAAGGAATTTCTCCCAACGACTCAATCTGCCAAGCAGAAGGGTCAGTAAGGTTTTACAGGTTACATTATTGGATACAGCTGTTTAATTCTTCACAAAAAGACCACATTCAACAATCCCATTAGCCCTAACTATGGCCAGAAACAAATCCAAATACACTCTGAGCCCTCATAAATACATTCTAATTTGTTTTTGTGGTTAGCTGTTTCCTTTACTCTCACTCCATGGGTAAATAATCCACCTGCAGGAGACACAGGAGATGCAGGTCAGATCCCTGGGTCGGGAAGATCCCCTGGAGGAGGAAAACGGCAACTCACTCCAGTATTCTTGCCTGGAAAAGGCCCTGGACAGAGGAGCCTGGCGGGTTATAGCACATGGGGTCACAAAGACTAGGACACAACTGAACACACAGCACAATCTTTCCAGACTTCTCTAATCTCAATAATACCCCCTTCCCCCTCCTGCTCTCCCTTCTGCAGCCAATTTCCTTAATATTAACCCCTTTCCTTCTAATTAAACTGTCAGGCCTCCTGACTGCATTTGATTAGACTCCTGTTTTGAAAGTTATTTGAAACAGCTTGATACTTCCAATGCTTCCATTTATGATGAATCAGTATGCTCCATTTGGTATATTTGGTTTCAACAATTTACACTGAGGATAAAACCAAAGAACACAGCAGGGTTTCTAGATCTCACAAATTCCTGTTCCAAGGCAGCCTATTTAAATGACATCCAACACATTTTAAAATATTTTTAAAAATTCCTATTCTGTCAGTTCTTTTGAAACTACCTATAAAACTTGAACCTGATTTAAAAAAAACAAACCACCAATTATCTCAGAGATAGTGGTCAGTCTTTGTTTTCACTTTCCAACAGCATTTCAGCACAGAATTGGCGAGTTACCTCATTCCCACTGACAACAACAAATTCTGACAGAGTGCCTTGTTTCCAGGGAGGAACTGCAGCCCAGACCTGAAACACACACACTGTTCGTTAGAAACAGATCTTTTTAAAACAAAGCTAAGCATGACAGTGTTTCCCAACACATACCCCACACCCTGTGAGAAAAAGCACAAGTCCACAACCCACCAAACAAAAGTTACTTTCACATGATATCAATGTATTATTTAGAATGATTCTGGATTTACCAAGTCAAACCACATTGGAGGGCAGGTCAGTTCAGTTCAGTCACTCAGTCACATCCAACTCTTTGCGACCCCATGGACCGCAGCACTCCAGACCTCCCTGTCCATTACCAACTCCCAGAGTTGACTCAAACTCATCTCCATTGAGTCAGTGATGCCATCCAATCATCTCATCCTCTGTCATCCCCTTTTCCTCCTGCCTTCAATCTTTCCCAGAATCGGGGTCTTTTCAAATGAGTCAATTCTTCCCATCAGGTGGCCAAAGTATTGGAGTTTCAGCTTCAGCATCAGTCCTTCCAATGAATATTCAGGACTGATCTTCTTTAGGATGGACTGGTTGGATCTCTTTGCAGTGCAAGGGACTCACAAGAGTCTTCTCCAACACCACAGTTCAAAATCGTCAATTCTTAGGCACTTAGTTTTCTTTATAGTCCAACTCTCATATCCATACATGATTTATGGAAAAACCATACCCTTGGCTAGATGGACCTTTGTTGGCAAAGTAATGTCTCTGTTTTTTAATATGCTGTCTAGGTTGGTCATAACTTTTCTTCCAAGGACGAAGTGTCTTTTAATTTCATGGCTGCAATCACCATCTGCAGTGATTTTAGAGCCCCCCAAAATAAAGTCAGCCACTGCTTCCACTGTTTCCCCATCTATTTGCCATGAAGTGATGGGACAGGACACCATGATCTTAGTTTTCTGAATGTTGAGCTTTAAGCCAACTTTTTCACTCTCCTCTTTCACTTTCATCAAGAGGCTCTTTAGTTCTTCACTTTCTGCCATCAGGGTGGCGTCATCTGCATATCTGAGGTTATTGATATTTCTCCCGGCAAACTTGATTCCAGCTTGTGCTTCATCCAGCCCAGCATTTCTCATGATGTACTCTGCATTTAAGTTAAATAAGCAGAGTGACAATATACAGCCTTGACATAGTCCTCTCCCTATTTGGAACCAGTCTGTCGTTCCATGTCCTGTTCTAACTGTTGCTTCTTGACCTGCATACAGGTTTCTCAAGAGGCAGGTCAGGTGTCTGGTATTCCCATCACTTGAAGAATTTTCCACAGTTTGTTATGATCCACACAGTCAAAGGCTTTGGCATAATCAATAAAGCAGAGACATCTCTTTCTTTTTGTTTTTTGATGATCCAACGGATGTTGGCAATTTGATCTCTGGTTCCTCTGCCTTTTCTAAAACCAGCTTGAACACCTGGAAGTTCAGGGTTCACATACTGTTGAAGACTGGCTTGGAGAATTTTGAGCATTACTTTACTAGCCTGTGAGATGAGTGCAATTGTGCGGTAGTTTGAGCATTCTTTGGCATTTCCTTTCTTTGGGATTGGAATAAAACTGAGCTTTTCCAGTCCTGTGGCCACTGCTGAATTTTCCAAATTTGCTGGCTTTTGAGTGCAGCACTTTCACAGCATCATCTTTTAGGATCTGAAATAACTCAACTGGAATTCTATCACCTCCACTAACTTTGTGCGTAGTGATGCTTTCTAAGGCCCACTTGACTTCACTTTCCAGGATGTCTGGGTCTAGGTGAGTGATCATACCATCGTGATTATCTGGGTCATGAAGATCTTTTATAGTTTTTCTATGTATTCTTGCCACCTCTTCTTAATATCTTCTGTTTCTGTTAGGTCCATACCAATTCTGTCCTTTATTGAGCCCTTCTTTGCATGAAATGTTCCCTTGGTATCTCTAATTTTCTTGAAGAGATCTCTAGTCATTCCCATTCAATTGTTTTCCTCTATTTCTTTGCATTGATCTCTGAGGAAAGCTTTCTTATCTCTCCTTGCTATTCTTTGAAACTCTGCATTCAAATGGGTATATCTTCCCTTTTCTCCTTTGCTTTTCACTTCTCTTCTTTTCACAGCTATTTGTAAGGCCTCCTCAGACAGCCATTTTGCTTTTTTGCATTTCTTTTTTCTTGGGAATGGTGTTGCTCCCTGTCTCCTGTACAATGTCATGAACCCCCATCCATAGTTCATCAGGCACTCTATCAGATCTAATCCCTTGAATCTATTCATCACTTCCACTGTATAATCGTATGGAATTTGACTTAGGTCATACCTGAATGGTCTAGTGGTTTTCCCTACTTTCTTCAATTTAAGTCTGAATTTGGCAATAGGGAGTTCATGATCTGAGCCACAGTCAGCTCCTGGTCCTGGTTTTGTTGACTCTATAGAGCTCCTCCATCTTTGGCTGCAAAGAATATAATCAGTCTGATTTTGGTGTCGACCATCTGGTGATGTCCATGTGTAGAGTCTTCTCTTGTGTTGTTGGAAGAGGGCGTTTGCTATGACCAGTGCATTCTCTTGGCAAAACTCTATTAGCCTTTGCCCTGCTTCATTCTGTACTCCAAGGCCAAATTTGCCTATTACTCCAGGTGTTTCTTGACTTCCTACTTTTGCATTCCAGTCCCCTATAATGAAAAGGACATCTTTTTTGGGTGTTAGCTCTAGAAGCTCTTGTAGGTCTTCACAGAACCATTCAACTTCAGCTTCTTCAGCATTACTGGTCGGGGCATAGACTTGGATTACCATGATATTGAATGGTTTGCCTTGGAAACAAACAGAGATCATTCTGTCGTTTTTGAGACTGCATTCAAGTACTGCATTTTGGACTCTTTTGTTGACTGTGAGGACTACTCCATTTCTTCTAAGGGATTCTTGCCTTCAGTAGTAGATATAATGGTCATCTTAGTTAAATTCACCCATTCCAGTCCATTTTAGTTCGCTGATTCCTAAAATGTGGACATTGGACGTAGACAGCAGTAAATCCTGCTGTATTTACTCGCTACTTAGAGCACCAGCAAGAACATATTCTCTGGAGCTTTAATCCTGGCTTCTATCACTTATTTGCTGTGGGACCTCTTTATACCTTGACTCTCACCTATAGGCTGGCCTAACTGTACTTACTTTACAGAGATTAAATTAGGTTTTTTTTTTTCTAATGAAAAAACAACTAGAACAGCCCTATTATTATGAGCTGACTTTAATTTCTTGGTATAAAAGTTCAAAGTGACAAGGGACAGGTGATTATATCAACCTTTAGCTATTTTAAAACCATCTAACCCATAAGATAGAAATGGTCATTTAAAGACTTAAAAAGTCCCAATCATATTTTTTTCACTTGTCTATATTTTTTATTAAAAAAATTTTTTTAATTGGAGGGTAATTGCTTTATAAGCTTTACAATGCTGTACTGTTTTCCACTGCACACCACCATGAATCAGCTCTAAGTATGCATATACCCCCCGTCTTGAGCCTCCTTTCCCACATGTATCCTAAAGTCTTGCAATTCTCGGGCACTAGCTTTACAATGGTCAAGCACAGCAAGCTACTGTCACAGAACCAGAAAACAGAACCATGAACTGAACCAAGAAAAGGAGGGTTCCAGCCAAAGCTCAGTATATTCGTTGAAAAGAAGAAAAGGTCAGTGATATGGAATATACTTCCAAAAGCAGGAGAATGAAACCAGCCAATTTTGAAAAGGAACAGTGGAATGTGATAACTCACCTCATCTCCAGGTTTGAAGTACCTGACATCAAGTCCACACTCCATCACCACACCGGACACATCCCGACCCAGAGTCAGAGGAAATTCTTCTCCTTTGATTTTAACATGTAAAGGATCACGTTTCATATTTAAAGCTGTGGCTCCATAACCACCTAGAAGATACAATTTACTTTTTTCTTCCAAAAGAATGGGATGGTTTCAAAACTGCTGTAGTTATGGGCCAGGTACAATTCTAGATCCTCAAGAAGTAGATTATAAAGTAATCAATCTTATAAATTTTTTACCATCACACAGGAAAGCATAAAAACAATGAGTGCTGTTCCTTTCAAAGAAAGTTACTAGGAAAGTTACGATCACTTTTTAAGAAATTTTATATTGGAGTACACTTAATTAACAAATAATCACTTTTGAAATTCTAATTCTGAAACAGTCTTCAGAACTGGTCTTTGAAGATGGTTTCCTTATTAATTTATTTATTCATGAACTTTTTCAACACGAAATGGTTTGAAGCCAAGGCTGATGAAGTAGATAAATGTTAAAGTTGTCTAAAGTTAATAAGCAAATAAGTAGGGCATAGGTATAGTACTTTATACTAAGACACTGGTCTACGAGTAATTGTCCCTGTCTCCCAAAAAATGTTTCTAAAACACCTTTGGGTTAAATTTAAGATTCCCAAATGGAAAAGAGCCACTTGGCTACATCAACTCTGATATGCTAAATCAGGCTGATTGTGTTATTATATATCTTTTTTATTTAAGAATATTTACATAAATATCAACTGAACTGAAAATGTTCCTCTGATCACTATTTTTCCCCCAAATAAATTGGCTACATATAATAATCCAAAGTAGTTTATTACACATCTTCCACACATAAAATGGTTTTCCTAAGACACAAAACTGTCTGCTGTCATCTTTTCTGCTTGACATCCTCCTGAGAACATTTTTGCTACATGAGGGTCTCCAAGATAAGTACCCTGCTTATCTTTCTAGGGTCATGCACCACAATTCATGCTCCAGAATCACTAACCACTCTGAAAGTCTCCCCTTTTCTCCCACTCATCCTCATCAGATCCTAAGGATGAGGAGAAACCAGCAAAGGAGCCCAAGAAGGCTTCGCCAGTGAAAAGGTATCCAGAAAGTCAAGTGAAGAGGGCCATTTAAAGAAGTCAGATGCTGCTGCCAGGGAAGAAAGTTTTCAAACAAGGTCAAGAGCTGCCAACAGACCTTTAAGAAACAAACAAAACTTCCCCCCAAAAACAAGATATTGGATCCAACAGCACAGAAGTCTTTGGTGACCTTTTTATGGAACAGCTGCTATGGCATGGGGTGGCAGAGAGAATGGGAATGAGGAACTGAACACCATGAGAACATTCAACTCTTCCAAATATTGATAGTATTGCTATAGAGAGTGGAAAAATGGGGCAGTAGCTGGAGAAGGCAAAGTGAGAGGGAGGATTTTGGTGGCGGGTGGTGGTGGTTTACTTGCTACGCTGTGTCCGACTCCTGTGATCCCACAGACTGTACTCCACCAGGCTCCTCTGTCCATGGGATTCTCCAGGCAAGAATACTGGAGTGAGTTGCCATTTCCTCCTCCAGGGGAATCTTCCCAACCCAGGGATCAAGCCCTGGTCTCCTGAATTGCAGGCGAATTCTTCATGCCTGAGCCACCAGGGAAGCCCACTGAAGGACTTTTAAGCCTTTTTTTTTTGGTCCTCTTTATGAGTGGAGAAATAACAGCAAGTTCTATGCCAATGTGAGTGATCCAGTAGAAAGGAACACACTGAAGATGCAGGAGACAACTGCTGAAACAATGCTTCTGAGTGGGTGAGCAGGCATGGGGTCTAGAACCTTGGTGGAGGGCTGGCCTCAGATGGGAACAATGACATTTAATCCATACAGCAAGAGGTAGAGAATACAGGGAGAGAGGCTGACAGGGGAGTGCAGAAGTTGTTTTTCTAATAAAAAATCAAGACACATGGAAGAAAGCATTTTAAAGTTGGGAAAGTCCCAGAAAATCTAAGCTGAAGGCCACCATGCCAATATTAGATATACACCAGCTGGCTAGTTAGGAGTGCATTCTACCATGGGGAAAAATAACTTCCCATGTAATACTCACAAAAATCACATCTTAGTCTTCCTGTCTTACATTCCTTTTCCACCTCTCAAACACAATAAAACAATTATTCACTGAAATTCCTATGTGATTTGATCAACAAAAGTGGGAATTTAGTCAAGTCAAATTTTCAAGCTGCCAAAAAACAACAACAACAAGAACAAAACACTCCAGTCCCTTTCTGAGATTCACAGCCTGCAAAAGAAGGCTGTTTTCTCGGTTACCTGGATATCGACTGAGTAGTCCTGGCTCACTGGTACCAGCTAAACTAGTACCAAATCCAGAAATAGCTGGTAGTTAGGAACTGAGAACCTTCTTACAGACAGTGAATGGGGAACCTTAGCAGTTCTGTGCCATTGTTAGAGGTGATCAGTTTGGTTCAGAGATGGAATGACCTGGAAAATCCTAAATCTGCCATTAGTTTCAAAAGCTTTGATCTCATCTAAAGAAACCAAACTTTGTTGGTATGATGCGCTTGGCTGCATTTTTTTTCTATTTTAAGATTATTCATTTTTCATTACCCATTTATATGATTTACGATTCTATATCCAACAACAGTAGCCATCTCCAGAAAAATAGGTGGCTCTCATCTTTCAAAATAGACATGTCCCTGCTTTCTTGTCAAGCGAAATAATGCTCCCTATAGTTTACAATTTCATTTCTCCAAGCTACCATTTCAGGTATCTTCTGCAACAATAATCATGCATTCTCAAAAAAGAATCCATGGGTAGGAAATACAGAGGATAACTACAAATAATATTACCCAGTCAAGTTGTTTAAAAACTATGATGCCTCAAGAATACTATATAAAAGTAAAATGCATTATTAAATAGCAGTCAACAAAGTCCAGATTCAGCCATTCTACTGATATTAAAATGTACAATGTAACACAAATACATAAACTGTGCATGTGCATTCAAAGAAATGAAAGGTTAACAACTTATTGACTGGAGATGTATTAATACGTCTTTTGTCACTTGAACGTTACTGACCAGAGATCTTTGATAAAATTGCTGGCCACAGGCACTGATCTCTACAAAAATCCCCTGGTCAATAATGTGTTAACAGATCTAAACAAAGACAAAAAGCTTTTAAAAATTGCTCATGGATTTAAAAAAAAAATTTTTACTCTGTAATCAAATTAGAATGAACATCTAAAATGACATTAATGACTGAATGACAGCTACATATGTGAAACAGCAAAAGAGGCTATAGTTGAAAAGGGCATGGGATCTACCTTCAAAGAGCTTATAATCAAGGAGATGGCGAATACATACTGCTCATTAGGTATCAATCTACCACTTAAAGATAATTTTAATACGAGTTTCCCTGTTGGCTCAATGGTAAAAAATTCATCTGCCAATGCAGGAGACATGGGTTCAATCCCTTATGTGAGAAGATCCCACATACCACAGAGTAAGTCCACGGGCCACAACTACTGAGCCTGTGCTCTAAAGCCTGGGAGCTACAACTGAGCCCACGTGCCCTAGAATCCATCCACTGCAACAAGAAGCCCAAGCACTGCTGCTAGAGAGTAGTCCATGTAGCAAGGAAGACCTAGCACAACCCAAAACAAACAGAACTTTTTTTTAAAAAAGGTAATTCTGAGAAAAACTAAATTGTCTTCATGCCCCATGGAAACAGAATAAGCTGAAACACCTAGTAGCAACTATTCTAAGCAAACAAACGGAATACAAGTGTATATTTCATGGGGCAATCACCATAAAATCATTTAAACTTGTATCTCTTTCCCCACAAAGAAATGTGTAATAGCTGTTCCTCATATGTCTAGATCAGCACTGTCCAACAGGGATGTAATGCAAGCCACAAATCTAACTTAAAATTTTCAAGCAGACACTAAAAAGTGAAAAGAAAGTGAAATTAATGCTAATAATACTTTACTTAATATATCCAAAATATTATCAGATCAATATGTAATGAATGTAAAATTAATAAGACATTTTACACTCATTTTTTACTAAGTCTTGAAATCTAGTGTATACTTTACACTAACTGTACATCCCCATTCAGACTAGCCACATTTCAATTACTCATTTTTTGTCGTTATTTTCCAAAGTTAAAGTAATTCACAAACAGTAATCAATCTTTTCAGCACTATAATAACTGCATAAGGAATACAGTGCACTCCAAGCTTTGTCAATAACCCCTAGCAGAAATTAAGATAACATTATTTCCATTGAAGATGGAGCACAACAGAAAAGCGTATTTTAACTTCCAAGGGTAGACCGCAACAACAAAATGAGGAAAAGCACTATGTCCATATCTTGGCATCCTGTTCTGCTGCTTTGTCCTCTGGACCATTAGAAAAAGCTGGGAGTACTGGAAGGCAAACACAAATTACTATGAAAGGCAAATTTTGAACTGATGTGACAATATAACCATACCTTTAAAACCTGTGATGGACCTCAGATTATCATAAAATTCCCAGCAAAGTGTACCAGAAAATTAGCTGTGGATACAATTCTCAAGTCCCAATTTACATTTTTAAGGTAGCACTGGAAGCAATTCGAACTTATATTTTGTAAAAGATTAAAGCATACCATGGACATTGCCAGTTCAAAAATTTTTGAAATACCTACTGAGATACTGTCAAAAGCCTAAACCATTTCTTCGTGTTAACTCCCCCAAAAGTAGTCAATAACAACTAATCTTTTAAAACTGATCCCTGATGAGGTTGTCTCAAGTTAAAAAAAAAAAAAAAAAGGTAATGAGCAATGTCTTTTGAAACTTACTTCTCATATTAACATCTATAGGATTTATACTTGCAGCGTGAACTTTGATAATGACTTCATTTGGATAGTGAATCATTGGTATCATCATGTTCTGGGTAAATCGAAGCACTTCATTACTCCCATATCTATCTATCACCCAAGCAGGCATGACAGTGCTTCTTGGAGAGGTAGTACTAATTTTTCGAACTGAAGGCTTTTGTACAACTTGGCTTCTCCAAAAGCAAACCGCAGTGTATGCATTTCTTCTAAACACACAGGTCTTCAAAAATCCCATTGTAAACAGTGGTTGAATTACGTGCCCTAATTAAAAGGCACTTAAACGGGATCAAACCCTCACACCTGAATTCCGTCAAATTCTCCCAAACACCCTGGCCGATTTCAAAGCTGAGAATTTTAAAATGAATACAGACTAATGGAGCAATCAAAGTAAGAAGAGTATGGATCTACTTTACTCTTCACATCTGAAATGCTCCAATTAACATTCGAATAAGTATGCCATTCATTCTCCTCCTCCCTTACACCCGCTCCCCTTAAAAACAAAACCCCTAAAATCCTGCCCTGTCCCGGAAGCCCTCTGCGGGAGAAGCCGACTCCTCTCGCGATCCAGACGCCACAGAAATTCACGCTCCCAGGCTTCCGCCGCGACCCCAGCCCGGAGTCTCCTTGCCACCCTTTCTCTTTCCCTTCGGGAGTAGCTTAGCGGCGCCAGCCAATCGTGTGCAAAGATCATTTGCCTTGGGCTGCAATTCGACCAATCCGAGAGCTCGGTGCTGACAGGTTCTGTGATGATCAAAGATGGCTGCGCCCATGTAATACCAGCAGCGGCAACTGACCTTTCTGTTTTCCTCCTCGTCACCTGGTCCCTGTGGTGGCAGACGGGGCACGAGAACCATGTTGGGCCGGACCCTCCGAGAAGTGAGTCGAATTGTCTGCTGAGGGTCCAAGAGGTCGGGAAGATTCGGGGAATCCTTGTTCTTGTGGACGAGGGGTCCCCCTTCCTGACCGTGTCTTGGTCAGCCTCGCTGCCTTCTTCCTTAGAACCTGGGGGGATTCGGACCTCCGAGTCATTAGGCTGTGCTCCGTGTATCCTTCCGGAGTTGCATTCTCAGCGGGGAAGGCTTCTGCACCGCGGCGTTGTGGGGTGGAAGGCACAGTGGCTTCTCTCGATTATTCGTTAGCTCAGGCTGCCTCCAGCCCTTGATGGCCTCGAGGTAGGCTCTGCCATGTAAGGGGGATTTAGCTAGTCCTTGTCCGCTACACTCATCTGATGCAGCCCTCACTAAAGAGCCCGCCAATCTGTACCTTGCAAAAGCCAAACTAGTGATTCTTAGCTCCCCACCCCCACCCCGCATATATTCATTCTCCAAGCTTCAACAACCTCCAAGATACCAACGATTTTCTTACCTGTGCCTCCGTTTCCTTCACCTCATTTTTTAACTCTAGGCTATATTTGTGAATGTTTTCTGGACATCTCTTCCAAATGTTCCACAAGCACCCCAGACTCAATTTGACCAAAGTTGACTTAATTATTGTAACAGAACCACCTCTTGCGTCTCAACCTAAATCATAAAAAACAAAAACCTGATTTCTGATATTCTGTTGTTCAGGATACAACTGTTATTCCAGTTGCCCTTAGATTTTTCTTTATATGTCATGTCCAATAGGTCACTAAAGTCTGTTCATTCTTTTTTGAAATTATGTCTGGAGTCTGTACTCTCATTTTATCCTTGCTCGTAGGGCTTTAATTCAGATCTCCTTGATTTCTGGCACAGATCTCCCAACCTGCAGAGCTGTCTGATAGCAGGCCCACTGCTATCAGAATCACCTTGGGCCCTCCTTAAAAACTACAGCTGTGTCCCCCTCATGCAGGTCACTATGGTAAGGCCCAGAGGATATGGTTTAACCTTAGCTCCCAGGTGATTCTGCTGATAGATTTATCAATTGAGGACCTACCCCACCTTATATCTGCCTTCCATCTTCCATTTATGTCGTCACTTGGGAAGTCTTTTTCTTTTTCCAGCTGGCAGCCTTTTAGAAAACTATAAATTATGAGAACTTTAAATTCATCAGCTTTAAGTAATAAACACTATTCCCTTAATACAGTTTTGTTCTACCAGACTAAATTGCATCTGCTTATACTGTCAGTGAACAATCTAATTTGTTCTTGAAAAAATTTTTTTAATATTTTTTAACTACAAACTTAATGTAAAATGAAATACAACCTAAAAAATGGGGTATTTTTTTTTCTGCCCTTTCCCCCAGCACTACCTTTTTTGTGCCACCCTTCCTCACTAATGTCCAGTGAGCCATTGTGAGAACAATTGTTACCCCAAGGGGGAAAATATGTTTAGGGAATCTGACCCAAGGGTAGCCAGAAAGTTGCCTTGACATGATTACTTTCACTTAGTCACTCCTTTAACAAATATTTATTGATGCCTATTGTGCAAAACATTATTTGGTTATTTTCCCAGACCCTCATATATCTTCTGTCCACTCTGTTATTTCCACATCATTGTACCAGTGCCCCAAATTCTATGAATTAGAGATTAATTTAGTACATATTCCATTTTAAAGATGGATCTTTACACATTCCTTACGTAAAGATGCCTGGGACAGTTGAATGATTTATCCATTGTAATTATAACAGTCAGATTTCTCTCCATCACACTCTGGCTGAGATTATCAATTGAAGGAAGAGAAAATTTGTAGGGGAGGGGATTTGGGGAAGGACTGGAAACTGTGGTGTTTTGAGACAACTTGAGGGACCTGAGTGGAGGCTTAGGGCGGTAGAGGAGCCCTGGGAAGAAATACTCGTGGGTGTGTGAGTCAGTCAGTCGTGGCCGACTCTGCGACCCCATGGACTGTAGCTCACCAGGCTTTTCTGTCCATGCGATTCTCCAGACAAGAATACTGGAGTGGATTGCCATTCCCTTCTCCAGAGGATTTTCCCAACCCAGGGACTGAATCCATTTGAGCTATAGAGAAGCACTAAAAGGAGGTAAAATGCCAAATGGGAGATAAAACTGCTACTTGTAAATTTTAGCCAGGTACTTTCAGGAAGGGGAAGAGTCTTACTTTCAATCTTTGTTTTTTAGTGGCCTGATCCCAGTGTTTCTAGGAACCAAAAACCACACTAGTATTACTGGCCCTATAGTTATATTAAATGATTATTGTTATATTAAAGAAAATGAATTTTATATCCAGTAGGCTTCTTGGTGGTCTAGCCTAAGAACATGTAATTACTGTTCTATGGGAAAATAGATTCCAAATTTTAAACAACTCAGTTCATTCCTTCAGTTAACATTTATTGAGCACCTCTGTTCTAGACACTGAGGATCAATATGAAGACAGAAATTCCTGCCCTTATGAAACCTACGTTTGTGTGGGGAAGGAGGCATTAAATAAGTTTAATACTATAATTTCAAGTAGTAGAGGTGCTATGAAGAAAGGTTAAGCAGGCTATTTTGTCGTCACTCCCTCAGTCCTGTCCGACTCTACAGCCTCATGGACTGCAGCATGCCAGGCTTCCCTGTCCTTCACCATCTCCCGGAGTTTGCTCAGACTCACGTCTGTTGTGTCAGTGATGCCATCCAACCATCTCATTCTCCATCGCCCCTTTCCCTCCTGCCTTCAGTCTTTCCAGCATCAGTCTAGTGTGAGAATTATTTGGGGGATATGGATGCTTTAGAGTGATCAGGAAAGTTTCTCTGAGTGGGTGATATATAATAGAGGCCTGAACGATAAGAAGGGTGAACCCTGGGAAGAACTGGCAGAAGGGTCTTTCAGGCCTTCCACTTTCAGGAAGAGTAAGTGGAAAGTCTCTGAAGCAGGGGCAAACTCAGGGGCAAACTTGACTTGTTCAAGGAAGCTCTCTTCTCACCCAAGAGAACTAAACGAGGAGGAGAGTAGTGGGAGATGAGGTTAGGGAAGCAGGAACCAGATCACCTTTCAGGCCAGGGGAAGGAATGTGGGTTTTATTTTAAATGTAATGCAAATCCTCTGGAAGGTTGTGAGTCTTTGGACATGATCTGATTTACAATTTAAAAAACTCCAGGCTACTCAGGATTGTGATCTGGAGGAAGGCAAATGGAGAAGCAGGGAGGCCAGTTAGAAGGCCGTTGCCTTGTCAAGAGCTGATGAGGCATGGATAGGGTGGTGGGAGCAGAAGTAATGCAAAACAGGGGTTTCGTTTCTTAAGTTTGGGCTTTCTGACGGACTGGATATAGGTTTGATGGAAAGAGACGAGTCGAGGAGGATGCTTAGATTTGGGGCCTGGGCAAGTGGCACAGTGGTAAAGAATCCGCCTGCCAGTGCAGGAGACACAGGAGATGCGGGTTCAATCCCTGGATCAGGAAAATCCCCTGGAGAAGGAAATGGCAACCCACTCTAGTATTCTTGCCTGGAGAATTGCATGGACAGAGGTGCCTAGCAGCCTCTAGTTCATGGAGTCACACAGTCAGACACAAGTCAGCACAGCACGCAGCATCAAGACGGGACAGACTCTGCAGGGAGCATGTTGTGAGGAGAAAATCATCAAGACAGGATAATTTTGAGATGCCTCCAAAGATATCCAAGCAAAGAGGTTGGTTAAGCAGATGGATATAGGAATGTGGAGATCAAGAGAGAAGCTAGGTATGAAGATATGAGTTGGCCAGAGTAGAGGAGATAAATTGAAGTCATAGGGACATATGAAATCACCTGCAAAGGTGAGTGTAAATATAGAAGAAGGCATAAAACTTTCCAACATTTCAAGGTCAGCAGTAGGAAGCACAGCTAGCAAGAGAGACTTGAAGGAATGGCCAGTAAGGCAGGAGGAAACCAGAGGGCTTGGTATCCTGAAATACAAATGGAAGAGAAGTGCTTCCAGGAGGGGGTGATGTTGAATGCTGACCCAGACTGAGTGTAACTGCTGGATTTAGGAACGTGAAGCTGACTGGTGATCCTGAGGTGCTGTTTCTTGGAACAGTGGAGACAGGAGCAAGGATGTTAAATGGGTGTGTTAAAGAGAGTACCAGTCAACCAGACACTCAGCTTCCAAGGGCTCTTCTATACCTTCAGCATTTATCAAGACAGTTTTTCTTTTGAAAGACAGTTCTTTTCCTCAGTGACTCTCTGATGTTATTTATACCTGTGAAGTTAATAAAATGTTGTCTATCGGTTACAGAGGAGTAAATGCTATTACACTTTGCACAGAGAAGTAGTGGAGTATAGTGGAGCATGGGCTTCAGAAACAAGATCAGACCTTAGTTGCTTTCTAGCTGTGTGATTTTAAGCAGGAACTTCGGTAATTTATCTGTAGATTGGAAATAATAATATCAGCCTGTTAGTGTGAATATAAAGGTTAAATGAAATGTAAAACATATAGGATAACACCTGGAACTAAGAGCTATTATTAGCACTGATTTTGTTACAGTGACAAAATTACTAGATTATATGTGTTTATAGTTCTCTTTTCCCTTGTTCTCTAAGAAGAGTAGTTCCTGCGGAAGATTTCCTCATTTTTCTAAGAAGGTGTATTACTTTTCTATTGCTGCATAGCAAATTTGTCTTAAAATAACACAGTGTTAAAACACCCACAGTCTTATCATCTCATACTTTTATGGGTCAGGGCTGGCGTGGCTGGGTTCTCTACTCAGTCTCACAAGGCTGGACATAAGGTGTCAGTCACCCAGAGCTGCAGATTCTTTGGATGCCTTGGGATCCTCTTTCCACCTCACTGGGGGCAGAGTCCATTGCTTTGAGGTTGGAGGACTGAGTTTTCTTGCTGGATGGTAGAGTAAATGAGCTCAGGAGATGTGGGATGATTAGAACTGAGGTTTGGGAGAATACACAGATGCTGGTAATGACATGGTCTGGGCTGTGACCGTGCGAGTGGGTAACTGGAGTGAAGTGAAGAGTTTGTGTCAGGGGAGCTCAGGAACTGAGAGACCTGGTGTCAGTGTACCTGACTTGAAGTTTGAAGTCAACAAAAATAGCTACAGTGAACCAGCTGCTAAAATCTTTCATAAATGAAAAGGAGTACCAGGGAGACTGTTAGGAGAGGAATATAATCTCCTCCAGGACCTGTGCATCCGATGAGCTGGGGGTTTTGAGAAAAGAGGCAAGAAAAAGGCGTTGAGGACAAGGGTAACACCCGCCCACACCATCTCCCCTCCCTGGACTCTGGTACATGGTAAGTAAGAACTAAAATAGCCATCCTGTGGGAAGACTGCAGGAGAAGCAGTGGCCTTAAGGAAAAGTCTAGTTTCCATTAGAGAAAAGAAATGCTAGGGAGAGAGAATTTGTTTTCTTAATGAAAACTTTTCCACTTGATTTCATCTTCTATTCAGATATGACACTTTTAGTTTTGCTCCAGGGGATCTGTAGTACTTGTATTATTTGTCACAATCCTTATGCCTAGTCCATTCTAGCTAATTAGCATCTTTGTTTTCATTTCCCTTCTCCACTACCCTTATTGATTTTCTCAAATTTAGATTTCCTAAATATGGTCCTAACAAAGATCACCGTTTAAAATGAGTACTCCCAGAACAGTACGGAGCTTCCTTAAAAAATCAAAAATAGAGCTACTCTATGACCCTGCAGTCCCACTCCTGGGCATATATCCAGAGAAAACCATAATTTGAAAAGATGTATGCACCCCAGTGTTCATTGCAGGACTATTTACAATAGCCAGAACATGGAAACACCCTGACTGTCCAACAGATGAAAGGATAAAGAAGATGTGCTATATTTACACAATGGAACAATACTCAGCCATGAAAAAAATAAAATGAAATAATGCCATTTGCAGCAATATGGATGAACCTAGAGATTATCATACTAAGTGAAGTAGGCCAGAGACAAATATATGATATCACTTATACATGGAATCTTAAAAAATAATGATATGAGTGAATTATATACAGAACAGAAATAGACCCACAGACATAGATATCAAACTTATGGTTACCAATAGGAAAGAGGAGGGGATAAACTAGGAGTTTGACATGAACATATACACACTACTACACATAAAACAGAGAACACACAAGGACCTACTTTATAGCACAGGGAAATACACTCAATATTATGCAGTAACCTATAAGGGGAAAGAAAAGACATGTTTGTATTTGTAAGGGAATCATTTTGCCGCACATCTGAAGCCAGCACAGCCCTGTGAATCAGTTATACTTCACTAAAGGAATGCGCCAGACGGTCTCATTTCTTGCCTTTGTAACCACACCTGCAACTCCTCACCTCTTCCTGTCATGCCAGCTGGTGAGTCAGCAGGCAACTGGAGGATAATGGGCATTAGGGGACTTGAGGGGAGACAAACAAGAGGAGGCAATAGCAGACATAATCTTCCTCGTGTTACAGTTTTGCTCTAGGGTAGGCCTGTTGATGAGAGTTCCCTCTGAGACGGTAAGGCGTCTGCATACAATGTGGGAGACCCGGGTTCGATTCCTGGGTCGGGAAGATCCTCTGGAGGAGGCAGTGGCAACCCACTCCAGTACTCTTGCCTGGAAAATCCCATGGACGGAGGAGCGTGGTAGGCTGCAGTCCACGGGGTCGCAAAGAGTCGGGCACGACTGAGCCGCTTCACCTCACCAGGCCTGTTTATCTCTCTCTGTCTGTCCATGTGCTTCTGCAAGTTCTGATTCTTGCACCCAGCCTATTTACATAAGCCTACTCCATATTTACAGTATCACAACACACTGCTGTCTTTTCTTCCTTTTCAGCTCCACTCTTCTCAAGAGTCATACAAACCATTCAGCAGTAATACCTCTTTTGTGACATTCAGTTATCTCCCCACCCTCCCAGTATCCCCATGGTAGCCCTTTCCTCCTCCTGGGCATCAACAATAGGGGCTCTCTCAGTGGCCTCTTTACACTGCTTTTCTAGCTCAACACCCTCAGGCCTAAGAATACCACCTCTCTGATGATTTATTCAACAGTTTAGAGCAGAACACTTGCAGATTTTCCCCTAGACGCAAACTCCTATTGCTTGATACACATTAGGACACGTGAAAATACAGTCAACATACAGGACAGGCTGCGCTTCCACTGGTGCAGAGAGAAATCGTGAGGGAGCAGATGTTAAGTTACCCTTTACTATTTGTGTGACTTTGAGCAAATCACTTAACCTCTCTGAGCTTCGGTTAATTTATCTATAAAGTGAGGTTAATAATCAGCTGATGGTTTTAAAGGCTAAATAAAGTGATAATGCATGTAAAGCCACAGTAGTGCCTCGTCTTGATGTTGAATCTAAACCTCACTTCAAATTTTTACATTTAACCACTCTATCTGCCTGTCTCAGTATAACATTCGAAACTTCTGCAGACTCGCAAAAGTTTTTTTGAATTGTGTACCTCCTAGGTTTCTGCAGCACTGAAACAAGGCCAGGTTACGCCAACCGAGCTCTGCCAAAGGTGTCTCTCCCTGATCAAGAAGACCAAGTTTCTAAACGCTTACATCACTGTATCAGAAGAAGTGGCCTTAAAGCAAGCCGAAGAATCAGAGAAAAGGTATAAGAAAGGTAAATTACTTTGAATTGTCCTTAATTGTTACATCCCGAGAGAGTGAGTGTAATTGGATAAAGCAGTCTCCATTTGGCAGGTAGAGCTTTAAACATAAAAAAAAAACTTCCCTTATTTAAAGACCTGGGGAATTCCCTGGAGGTTCAGTGGTTAGGACTCCACACTTCCACTGCTGGGGGCTCACGTTCAGTCCCTGGCTGGGGAACTAAGACCCCTCAAATCTCGTGGTATGGCCAAATAAAATTATTTTTTAAAAGAAGAACTGGTGTGAGGTATAAGAAAAATGAGACTAATAGGTATGTGATGCTTTATAATGTCCAACTCGTAACACAAATTTGATTTCTGAAGAAGTATCTTTAGCAAAAGCTAGTAGCTGTCTTAATAACTAGGATTAATGTCTCTGTATTTCGAACTAGATATTTTTTCTATTCTTTTGGTTTCTTAATGCAGGTCACTCACTGGGGGATTTAGATGGAATTCCTGTTGCAGTAAAAGATAACTTTAGTACATCTGGCATTGAGACAACCTGTGCATCGAACATGCTGAAAGGTAAAATTTAACTAGCCGGAGCATTGTTTTTATAAAAATAAGTGTTTTTCAGTTTAAATTAAAGATAAGATACTAATGCACCAAGATATCTTAGACTGATTATATCTGCAAAGGAAATAACTTCAGGTGGAATATTACCTTCTTACTATTTGCTCCCTCAGAATGCAAAGTTATTCTTCAGGGGTAGGCCTGCGTAACAGAGGAATCCTATTTAGGAAGCTAACATCACTGTAAATACACTAAGTGAACTCTAACTCCTCTGACTTCCACTCGTTGATAGTGTAGAAATAAGTATAAAGTGGCTGTCATTACCCCTCTTTTGCAGATGGTATAAGGATTTATTATTAATAACATCTACTATCTGATTATTTTTTTATCTCCTGGCTCCTCCACCTTATATCACTATACTTAGTATAATGATGCTTAGTTTTAATTTTTGAAGTTTAGTAGGTCAAAAAGGAATCATATTTATCAATATATGGTTGGATCCTAGAAGGAAAAAGAAATGGAAAAAGGATAGAGAACTTCACACTAAAACTAATATTCTGAGGTGTATGCCCCAAGTTCCTCTGATAAAGTAGATTGTTGTTAATTGTTTGCGAATATACACTAGATAGAGGAAGTTTTAATTGACAATAAAGATCTATTCCTGCTGGAAATAGATAAAATCTTGTGTGATATAGCACATCTGAGAAGAAAAAGTCAGTGCAATGAGCAGAATAATGATTTGTGATTAATTTCAAATGAGTTGGGTACCTCTATCATTCAATATTTTGTAGTACTGTTAGCGTCAATATTTTTAGATTATAAAGATGGTGAATATAGAGACTTTCTTTAGAAAATATAGCAGTCAGCAGCATGAAAAAATTAACTTTCAGAAGAATGTACAACTTAAATTAGGAATAAGTAGCATTTGTCAATATGAATTGCTTAATCACAGTTTAAAGTTGTTTCTTACACAGGATTTACATGTTCACTGTTTTCTTTCCTATGAGAAAAATTACTGAATTTTTAGGAGGACAGGAGCAAGGAAGGGAAGGGGATTAAGAGGTATAAGTGACTATGTATAAAATAAATAAGCCATAAGAGTATATTGTACTGCACAGGGAATATAGACAACATTTTATAATAACTTTAAGTGGAATATAACCTGTAAAATATTTGAATCACTATGTTTTACACCTGTAATATAACATTTAAATCAGCTATACCTCAGTTTGTTTTTTGTTTTGTTTTTCTTTTTTTTTTTTAAAGAAAACTGAATTTTTTTCAGGTTATGTACCACCTTATAATGCCACAGTGGTTCAGAAGTTGTTGGATCAGGGAGCTCTACTAATGGGAAAAACAAACTTAGATGAGTTTGCTATGGGGTAAGTAAGATTAAAATTTTCTTTTCCTGTATTTCTTTCATCTGTGTCTTCAATTTCCTTACGTGTAGGTACCTAAAAGTAGTGTGGTGATTTCGTGAGGACTGTCTTGCCAGTTCCTCGCCAGTTCCTCAGTTCCTCCACGAGAGATTACGTTAATGAGGTGATTTCATGAGGCCTCTGTTGCCAGTATTCCTCAGTCCCTTCACCTAAGAGTAGTGAGGTGATTTCGTGAGGCCTCTCTTGCCAGTATTCCTCAGTCCCTTCACCTAAGAGTAGTGAGGTGATTTCATAAGGACTCTTGCTGGTTTCTCAGTCCCTCTATGAGAGATTGTGTTCTGCTGATAGATCATATCTCACTTTGGTTTTGATTTGCATTTCCCTGATGACTAACAGTGTTGATGACCATGTGTTTATTTTGCTATCCATATGTCTTTGGTGAAGTATTTATTCAAATCTTCTCAATTAGTTGTAAGAGTTCTTTCCCATATAGTCTGGATTCAAGTCCATTATCAGATAGGTGATTTGCAAATATGTTCTCTGAATCTCTGGCTTGTCTTTGCATCCTCTGAATATGCCTTTCAAATAGCAAAAGTTTTTAGTTTTGATGAAGTCCAGTTCATTGTTTTCTTCCTTTAATGACTCATGTTTTTTGTGTCTTTTCCAAGAAAGCTTTACCTTTTCCAAGGTCATCAAGACTTTTTTCCCAATGTTTTCTTCTAGACGTTTTATAGTTTTAGTTCTTAAATTTAAAATTGTGATCCAGTTAATTTTTTGTATGTTATGTGAAGAAGCAAAAGTTCATTTTTTTGCATATGTCTATCCTGTATATCTGGGACCATAGGAATTCAAATTAAATTACTTTGATTTCTTTGCCAAAAATCAGTCCAACATATGTATAGGCCCATTTCTGGATTCTGTTCTGTTGATTTGTGTATTCCTAATCCATTATCATGGTATCTTGATTATGGTAACTTCATAGTAAGCGTTGAAATTAAGTAGTATGAGTCCATCTTCATTGTTGTTCTTCAAATTATTTAGCATATGCTAGGTCCTTTGCATTTCCATATAAGTTTTAGAATTGACTTAATAATTTCAGAGAAGCTTAGTGGGATTTTGACTGTGGTGGTATTATTGAATTATAGATTGGGTTTTAGAAAATTTACATCTTAATATGTGCCTTCTGATGTATGACTACCTTTCCATTTATTTAAACTTTAATTTTTCTCAGCATTATTTATGATTTTCTATATATGAATCTAGCACATAATTTGCCATATCTGTCTCCAAGTATTTCATGTTTCTTTACTATTACAGAAAATGTTATTTTCAATTTCTAATTGTTTAACATTGTTACAATACATAGAAATGTAACTGACTTTTCTATGTTAACCTATTGCTTTTATCCTGTGATCTTGCTAAGCTCCCTTATTAATTCTAGCTGATTTTATAGATTATTTGGTATATTTTATGTAAATGATCTTGTAACCTACAATAGAGACACTTTTATTTCTTTATCTTGCCTTATTGCACCAGTTAGGACCTTAAGTACAATATTGAATAAAGATGATAAGAGCAGATATCCTTGCCTTTTTCCTGATCATGAGGAAAATGTTTAGTTTTTCATCAGAAGCACTTTTTATTCCCCCATTTGTAATGTTTGTAATATTTGCTTGGTCTGTGTTTCCTATTTCATAGAAGCAGATTCCTTGACTCTCCAAAACTGGTATCTGTTAGAACCTAATAAATATGTGTTGAATAAACAAATCTGTGGGAATAAACTTGAACCTAGGTTTTTAGGACATTGCCTTGAACGGCTGGTCAATATGAACATTACCAATGAGGGTGCAGTGACTCTCTGTACCTCCTTCCCTGGGAAGGAACACCATCACCTATGCAGTCAGTGTTCCAGCTGAAAATGTGTAACCCGAAGCTAATAACAAGGAGACAAAAAGACAAATCTGAAATGAGATATCTTCTGTTGAAATGTCAATATCATAAAAAAAAAACAAAGGCTGTGAAAATATTCCAGATTACAAGAGACTGAAGAAATTAAAACCTAAAACTCCAGTGGCTAAGACTCCATGCTCCCAATGCCGAGGGGCCCAGGTTCAATCCCTGTCAGGGAACTAGATCCCACATGCCACAACTGAAGATCCTATGAGCTGCAACTAAATAAATAAATAAGTATTTAAAAAAAAAAAAAACCCAAACCTAAAACTCATAGAAGTGTAGGAGAAAATATTTGTGACCTTGAATTATACAAAGATTTCTTAGATGGAACACAAAGTACAGTCTGTAAAGTTAAAAACTAGTAAATTGAATTTCATTAAAATTAAAAACTTTTGTACTTAATACACTGTTAAAAATGAAAAAAACAAGCCACATACTTAGCAAAAATATTTGCAAGATGTATGTCTGACCAAGAACTGGTATCCAGTGTATATTGAAACTCTTCCAACTCAATAATACCAAAGAAGATACATAATTGACAGACAAACACATCAAACATGGTTAGTCGTTAAGGAAATGCAAATTAAAACCACACTGAAGTACATACACCTAATAATTAGAATGGCTTAAAAAATGACAATATCAAGTGCTGACAGGGATAGAGAACAACTGGATTCTCATACAGTGCTGGTAGGAATGCAAAATGGTATAGCCACTTTGGAAAATAGTTTGGCAGTTTCTTCTAAACATACACTTACCATAAGAGCCAACAACCTCAATCCTAGGTATTTACCCAAGAGATGAAGGCTTATGTTTATACAAAAGCACTGGCTGGGGCCTTTCACTGCAATATTTATTGTGGCTTTATTCAAATTGCTAAAAACAGGAAAAAACTCAGTGTTCTTGGTTGGTGAAAAAAGTTAAAGAGGTTAAAGAGAAAAGTTTTAATATAATTCTCAACTCTCGACTTGATCCTATACTGGAAAAAGGACATATGCTATAAAGGACATTATTGGATCAAATGACAAAATTGGATTAGTGGTAGATTTGATAAAAGTATTGTATTGCTGTTAAATTTACTGAGATAAATTTACTGTGACTGTGTAAGAGACTATACTTTGTCTTAGGAAAAGCATACTGAATACATATTAAAGTATTTGGGGTAATGGGCCATAATATGTATAATTTACCCTTAAGTAGTTCAGGAAAAATATGCACAGCCACACACAGAGCACACAAATGATACAACAAATAGGGTAAAATGTGAACAACAGGTGAACCTGGGTAAAGGGTGTAAGTTTTTTCATACTGTTTTTATTTTTGTAATCTATTAGGTTGAAGTTCTTTCAAAAGTAAAAAAGGTTATTAGCATTCACTAAGAATATCTCCCTGAAAAGTTCTTTTATTTTTTTTGGCTGAGCCACACAGCTTGTGGGATCTTAGTTCCCCAACAAGAGGTGGGAACTGTGCCCCCTGCAGTGGAAGTGTGGAGTCCTAACCACGGGACTGCCAGGGAATTGCCCTCTCAAAAACTTCTGATTAAAAGAGGAATGCCTTCAAAAGACTGCTTGTTAACTGTTTGGATGTTTGTGACACTTTTCAATTGGAAGACCTTAATTTACGAAGAAAATCATCTTACACTGAATTGGATTATCAGTTGGGATTAAAATTTCCTTTTCTTAACAGAGTGGTTTTCCCCCCAACTTTCTACCACAAACGCTTTTACTTCTCATCCTTCAGCTCCTCAACCATCTAATTAAAGAAAGCTACAAGTCAGCAGCCTTCCTACCTTTTCTAATTCAAGTCACAGTGGATTTATACAGTGTTAGAAGCAAATAATGTCATCAGGAGATCACATAAAGAGAGTTTTATTAAGGTATCTTGCTTCACTTTTTCGTCTCAGATCTGGAAGCACAGATGGCATATTTGGACCAGTTAAAAACCCGTGGAGTTATTCAAAACAATATAGAGAAAAGAGGAAGCAGAACTCTCACAGTGAGAATGAGGATTCAAATTGGCTCATAACTGGAGGAAGCTCGGGAGGAAGCGCAGCGGCCGTGTCAGCGTTCACGTGCTTTGCGTAAGATGTTTTTTTCTATCTGTACTTTAGAATCATAAACCATACACAAAATCCAACAATAGACTCATGCATACCTTGGTATTTTTATTTCTCCTTAGAGAGCTATTTGTGCTCAGTGGTGTATCAAAATTGTATCTTAGAAATACCGTCAACTATACAGTACACTTATGTATATTTTATACATTAACTTTAAGACATTTAAAACCTTCCTGTATAGTGTCTGGTCTTCTTTAAAACATGATTTTACAGATCTTCTAAAATAAGAATAAATCAGTTAGCTTAACCAGACTTAATTGAATTTCATTTTTTAAATTATTTATTTGGGTATCTGCTCACTGATTATACATTTATTTAGAGATTAACATACCTTGGCTTTAGTTGAGTGCTACTGAGCTAAATTATTAGCTGTGATTCATCCTTCAGCTAAACCCAACTTTGCCAAAAAATAAGGAAGGAAGGAAAGAAAAGGCTAATATTTATCAATAGAATATTTTAAGAAGTGTTTTTATAAATCTGCAACTAAAAATATAGATCAGTAAGTAGAGTTTCTTCAAATTTGTAGGGAGGCGATTTGTTCAACTGTCATACTTTGTATTCTGAATCCATCAATCATGCTTTATGTCTTAAGTCATGTTTGTAAAGCATTTCTTAACCATCTAAAAAAGAGTAAATAAATATTGCTGTTACTATATTTATTTTATTGGTCTCAGTTTAACCGAATAGAATGTTTTCTTTGGTAGTACTATATGTATTTTATCTCTCCTTAATTATCCTCTGAAACTAAGCTGTTTCACAGGCAAGGCAATCAATAAATTATTTATATTTTTTTAGAGCTATGGAGATTTAGATTCTACAGGTTTCTTTTTTTTTCTTTAGTTTCCCTGAAATCTTGTTAACAAGTATACCATTTCATTTTATCTCTGTGGGATTTTATAGTACCACATTAATATTAATGAGAGTTCTGACAAGGGAAGATTGCAAGCTTAGGTGCTTTTTTCTATCCTCATCACCCCACTTAGTGTTCATCTTACTGAATGTGCTTTGAGAAGGTGGCACTTTGACACATAATTCCTATGGAAATGTAGGTTTTACTTTTACACAGCTGTCAGGGAATCCTAATAAGAAAACGTGTCCTTTTAGAAACTGTGAAAGCAGCAATCTGATTCTGTGGTTCAAGAGGACTTGGTAAGAAAGGCAGTTAGTTTGCATTTTCTGTAGACACAAGGACCATTGACAGGTAGGAGCCTTGTGCAGCCCAAAGCTGCAGTCTGAGTACTCAGGAGGGGCTCAGGCTCAAAGTGATTCCAGATTGAATGGGCCCAGACTGTCAGGTGCTGTGATTTGTTTCCCTATCTGTTTCTTTTATAATAGTTTTTAAAACAGGGAAAGTCTAGGAGTACTATGCAGCCACTAAAAAGAATGAGTTACAGCACTATGTCATGACATGGGAAGAAATCCAAAATACACTGTTAAGTGGAAGACAAGTTGCAGAACAATATGTATTATATGACCTTATTTCTGTTAAAAGTAACAATTACATATGTGAATATGTTAGTTGCATGGAAGTATCTGGATAAATATACATAAATAAAAAGTGGTAATTCTGGGGACTGATTATAAGAAATTTCACTTTACAGATCATATGAATATTTTAATTTTTACAATGGACATTGCAATTTTCTAATCAGAAAAGCCTCTTTTCCTGAAATAGTTAAAAAATTTTAATTGTGTGGAAAATATACATACAATTAAAATTTCTCATCTTAATCCTTTTAAAGTGTATGATTCAGTTGTGTTAAGTACATTCACATTATCACTCAGCCAGTCTCTAGAACTTGTTTCTAGAGACTTGCAAAACTTGAAGTCTGTACTCCTTAAAAGCCTCCCATTTGCCCCCCTCCCCATGTCCCCAGCCCTTGGCAAGCACTCTTTTACTTTATGTCCCTGTGAATCTGACCACTCTAGGTACCTCATATAGGCAAAGCTGTGCAGTATTTGTGCTT
This sequence comes from Muntiacus reevesi, assembly GCF_963930625.1. NCBI lineage: Eukaryota > Metazoa > Chordata > Mammalia > Artiodactyla > Cervidae > Muntiacus > Muntiacus reevesi. The sequence goes on along the minus strand of NC_089267.1, from coordinate 40,876,864 downwards.
TTGTGACTCGTTTCACTTAGCATAATGTCAAGTGTGTTTTTTTTTTAAATAAAAACACAGACTATATAGGTAACTGAGCAAAGAAATGAAAATCTTTTATCAAAATAATCAGATTTTAAGAACTGCTAGTATTCAGTGATGGTGGAAGTGAAGTTGCTCAGTCATGTCCAGCTCTTTGTTGACCCCATGGACTGTAGCCCACCAGGCTCCTCTGTCCATGGGATTTTCCAGGCAAGAATACAGGAGTGAGTTGCCATTTCCTTCTCCAGGGGATCTTCCCGACCCAGGGATTAAACTGGAGTCTCCCACAGTGTGGTAGATGCTTTACGGTCTGAGCCAACAGGGCATGAAAGATAAAACAATGTGATTCACTGCAATTGGGAATATAAATTGGCATAACCTTTCTGACAAGTAATTTAACAAAATATATTTAGAACTTATAATGACAGGTAGACCCTTTGACCCATTAACTCTTAGAAGCTAGAGATATATGGGCAAAGATTTATGTTTAAAGGTGTTTATTATAAAGTGCTTTATTTTAAAAAAATAAAATAAAGTGCTTTATTTATTTATTTATTTTTAGCTGCACAGCTTTGTGGGATCTTAATTCCCTGGCTCAGACCTTCACCAGTGAAAGCACAGAGTTCTAACTGCTGGACTGCCAGGGAACTCCCTACAAAGTACTCTGCTATGCAGTTATTCTAGTTCTCAACAATACAATAGTTTAAATAAATCAGAATGCATTTCTAGTCATGATTCTAAACAGGGTAGCAGAATGACTGTATCTGAATTCCTGGGAGGGGTGTGTTTAGTTTGTATAAGCATACTATAAAATTGCTGTTAAAGGAAGATATAAGATTTGTATGTATATAAATCGTACCAGTGTTTTCTTAGGTCTTCTGAGGCAACAGAAACAAAAACAAAAATAAATGGAACCTAATCAAACTTACAAGCTTTTGCACATCAAAGGCAACCATAAAATGAAAAGACAGCCTACAGAATGGGAGAAAATATTTGCAAACAATGTGACTGACAGGGGCTTAATCTCCAAAATGTACAAGCAACTTTTACAACTCAGTGACAAAAAACAAATAACTCAATCAAAAAATGGACAGAAGACCTAAGTGGATATTTCTCCAAAAAAGACATGACCAGTAGGCACATGAGAAGATAGATACTCAACATCACTAATTACTGAGAAATGCAAATTAGAACTACAGTGAGGAACCACACCACCGCACACTGGTCAAAATGGCCATCCTTACAAAGTCTAGAAAAAACAAGTGCTGGAGAGCGTGTGGAGAAAAGGGAACCTTCCTACACTGCTGATAGAAATGTATGTTGGTGCAGCCACTGTGGAACAGTATGGAGGTTCCTCAGAAAACTAAACACAGAATTACCATATGATCCAGGGATCCCACTCAGGCATGGCTCAGTTGCTAAATTGTGTCCAACTCTTAAAACCCCATGGACTGTAATCCGCCAGGCTCCTCCATCTATGGGGTTTTCCAAGCAAGAATACTGGAGTGGGTTGCCATTTCCTGCTCCAGGGGATCTTCTCAACCCAGGGATTAAACCTGGGTCTCCTGCATTGGAAATGATTCTTTACTGACTGAGCTACCAGGGAAGCCCTACTCCTAGGCCTATATCCTAACAGACTATAGTTCAGACCAATACATGCACCCCTGTGTTCACTCATAGCAGCGCTATGCACAGTACCCAGTATACAGAAACGATCTCAATGTCCACCGACAGGTGAGTGGGTAAAGAAGGTTTGGTACCTATGTATACAACAGAATACTACTCAGCTATGAAAAAGGATGAAGTAATGCCATTTGCAGCAGCATGGATGCAACTCGAGATGATCATACCAAGTGGACTAAGTCAGAGAAAGACAAATACCATATGATACTATTTATATGTGAAATGTAAAATATGGCACAAATTGAATCTGTCTATGAAACAGGCTTATAGACAGAGAATAGACTTGTGACTGGGAGTTTGGGGTTAGTAGATGCATATAGAATAGAGAAACAAGAAGGTTTATCTATAGCACAAGGAACTAAATCCTGTAACCTGGGATAAACCATAATAAAAAAGAATATTTAAAAAATTATATATATATGTATGTAACTAAATCACTTTGGTGTGTAGCAGAAATTAACATTGTAAGTCAACTATACTTCAATGAAAAAATAAAGAACTGAAAGATTTGTATAAGATTGTATAATTCCTGTGATAGGAATTGGGAGTCAGTTGGGAATTGCCAGTTGATGGAATATTTTACATATTTAAAATTTTCAGTAATCTTTATAACATAGTAAAAGTCTCATGATAAGCAAAAAAGAGATGGAAACTTATGAGTACAGAATGACCTGAGCTGTGAAAGAAAAATTCATTTAAAAAAAGACTTAAAGTTCATATGCCAAAATGTTAGCAGTGTGTGTTTGCCTCAGAGTGGTAGAATATTCTGTTACATTTTTACACTTTTCTATATTTTAAGAATTCTCTGTCATGGGCATGTTTTTTATTTTTGTATAATCAAAATAATTTTAAAAGTATACATTTTAAAAAAGATAGATTTCAGATATAATTAGAGAGATGTTATCCTGCTAAAGAGAGTTCCATTTAAATTTCAGGGCTTTAGGATCAGATACAGGAGGATCAACCAGAAATCCAGCTGCCCACTGCGGGGTTGTTGGTTTAAAACCAAGCTATGGCCTAGTTTCTCGTCATGGTCTCATTCCCCTGGTGAATTCAATGGATGTGCCAGGAATCTTAACCAGATGTGTGGATGATGCAGCCACTGTGTTGGGTATTTATATGATTCCATATAGTTTCAAAGCATTATCAATTCACTGAAAAACAGTGTGTTTGTCACTCATAAAGACTTTTACTTACAGGTATACTAGCTGGGCATGATCCCAAAGATTCTACCACAATTCAAGATCCTGTTAAACCATTTACACTTCCCAGTTTGACAGATGTGAGCAAACTATGTATTGGAATTCCAAAGGTAACTCTTTACAAAAGTACTGTCAGGTCAAATACAGACAACAGACTTGGGAAACAGACTGGATGAGTTTGAATCGCTGCTTTGCCACTTTATTAGCTATGTGACCAGAGCACGTGAAAGGAGATACGTAAAATCACTCACCTTTTAAATGTTTAATTTTGAGCTTAGCAATAAGTTTTTGTCCTGGGAGACTGTACATTTTTGCATTGTAAGATGTTTAGCAACATCACTGGTCTCTGCCCCTAGAGGTAGCATCCCCACCCCTACCCTACCACCACTACCCCACAAGTCAAACTGTCTGTCGATGTTACCACATGTCCCCTGGTTGAGAGGAAGAGGACAAAATTGCCCCCAATTGAGAGCACTGCTGTAGAGAAATAGTGTAAAATCTTTAAATTTTTCAATTAAGGTATTAGGTGTGCCTGGTTTTAAGGATTTAGAGAGAAAACAGACCTAGTTGGGAATCCTGGATCCTCTACTTGCCTACTGTGTAACATTAGGAAAGTTACTTAACTTCTCTAGTCTCAATATTTTTCATTAATAACATGAAGGATGATAGTACCTACATCATAGGACTGTTAAAAGCGTTCAATGGGAGAACCTCTGGAAAGCACCTAGCAGAATGCCTGATACATAATGAACATTTAATAAATATAAGTTCTCCAACCAGATCTCTAGTCTTTAATATTATTATATCCAGTTCACAGTATCTAGTATTGTGCTTGTCATGCCATAAATGCTCTTAAATTAGTTCAGTCTTTTCTAACTACCTACTATCAATTTAATCAGGTTTTCTAATAAATTGCCAGAGGTTCTGGAGTACACATTTTTGTAAAACCATCTATTTGGATGTTCTGATTTCTGTATTTTGACTTTTTCCAATTAGGAGTATCTTACACCAGAATTGTCAAGTGAAGTACAATTTCTTTGGTCCAAAGCTGCTAATCTCTTTGAGTCTGAGGGGGCCAAAGTAATTGAAGTCTCCCTGCCCCATACCAGTTACTCCATTGTCTGCTACCACGTATTGTGTACATCGGAAGTGGCATCGAATATGGCAAGATTTGATGGGCTAGAGTATGGTAAAGTGCCTGTGTTTTGGACTTTCAGGGAAGCTTTCTCAAACATTTTCATTTATTAGTGACAAAAAATATTGTTGCCTGGGATGTTAATGATTTAGAGAAGTAAATTAGTGAATCCTTTTACTGTTGTCATTTTAGCATTATACTCAACACTATTCATCATCATAACTCATAGTAAATGAATGAATGAATGAGGGAATGAACAAATCAAATTTCCCTCTTCGTTATTTTCTTCTCTTTTTTGATTCCTGATGGGTCAGTTAGTCCCAAGGCATGTAAAGAAGAGAATCCATTAAAGTCAGTCTCCTGAAATTTTAGTATTGGCCACAAATGTGACTCTAGACCTGCTTTTCAGCCAAAATTTGACTTCCTTTTCAAGTAATGTTCATCTCTTTTGTTTTCAGGTCACAGGTGTGACAGTGATGTGTCTACTGAAGCCATGTATGCTGCAACCAGGCGAGAAGGGTTCAATGATGTAGTGAGAGGGAGAATCCTCTCAGGAAACTTTTTCTTATTAAAAGAGTAAGATAGTCGATATAGGCATTTTCCCCATTCTTAAAACTCCAGAGTAAAGTAGTAGCATGTCCGTCAGGTCTTATAAATTTTGCTAAGGAAGCAAAATCCTTATGCTTTGAATTAGAAATCATAAGTAAAGGCCTGTTTTTGGTACTTTTGGCTCCTGGTTTAAAAAAAAACAAAAAACACTGATGCTCTAGCTAGCTAAGTAGGAAACCTGAAGGTTTTAGCCTCATTAAATGTCCCCTATTATTGCTACATTGTCCTCCTGCTGTGAGAGCCTTAAGCAGGAAGTTACATTGGTCTCTCTTTAAAAAGTTAGTGAATCAACCAAACTTCCCCTTGTATCCTGTATGTGTTTGCTCCAAGAAAGAATTCTAAATTACTGCAACTTTGGTATAAGTTTTTCACCATCTTGTGAATAGGATTCATCTTCCATACCACCAAGTCTGTTTAAGAGGACATGATAAGTGTGAAAAAGCAAGAATGTACTGCACAGCTTCGTGGAGTTTTGCATATATATAATGGGTATATATGGATATATTATGTATATGAATAGAAAGTATTTTATTCATCTGTGCATATCCTTAGGGCCAGTAGTTAACATTCCTTTTTCCAAAAATACTGTGAACAGATACTCTGAAAAGCAGTATGGGGATTCCTCAAAAAATTAAAAATAGAACTACCATATGAACCAGAAATCCCACTTCTGGGTATATATCTGAAGGAAAGAAATCACTACCTCACAGCATTATTCGTAATAGGCAAGACATGGAAACAAACTAGTGTCCATTGGCAGATGAATGGAAAAAGAAAATATGCTGTGTGTGTATATACCCACCCACACACACACAATGGAACATTCATTATTATTCAAATGGAACATTCATTATTATTCACGAGTATTATTTATTATTTGAAAGAAAGAAATCCTCCATTTGTGACAGCATGCATGGACCTTGAGGGCATTATCTTAAGTGAAATAAGTCAGAGAAAGACAAATACTGTATGATCTCACTTATATGTGGAATCTAGAGGGGGAAAAACACCAAAGCCACAGACTCAGTGGAGTGGCAGTTGCTGGGGAAAGAAAGGAGATGTTGGTCAAAGGGTACAGACTCCCACGGATAAGCTAAGTTCTGGGGACGTGATGTACAACCTAACTACTACAGGTAACAGCACTGTACTACATACTTGAAAGCTGCTGAGAGTAGATTTCAATGTTCTTACCACCTACACAAAAAACTGTGAGGTGATGGGTGTGTTAACTAATCTTACTGTGGTAATCATTTTGCAATAAATACATATGTCAAATCATGTTGCAAGCCTTAAAACTACAGAATTTTATATTCAATTATATCTCAAAGCTGGAAAACAAAAACTATTATTTGATTAATGGGGAAATCAAAGGGCTTTGCTGTTTGCTTTCCTTCTCTTCTGGATACCTCCTGTCTCATGTCTGAAAATGACTGTTCTATTTTGTCTAGTTTTCCGATTGTTTAAAGCTGTGCTTTTGAAGCATATTAGAAGTAGGAAGAAATTTAATAGAAGTATTTGTTCTTTTATAGAATTCAGTTTTGGGGAATGCTGTTAATATGTTATTTAAGCCATCAGCTGCTGGGTAAATTATATGTGATGCCTGCATTCATCACCCTATAGACCCTGTGGTCAAATGATAATAAAGACATCTGGTATTTCTATAGCATTCTTTCAAGATAAAAAAGATCTCTCATTTTTATCTCATTGTATTTGGTCCATGCGAGGTTGGAATTGTTATATCCATTTTTACAGGTGAGGAAACAAGTTATCAATAAAATACTTAATCCTTTTGCCAACCTTCATTAACAGCTTCAGGAGGATCTAAAGAGTATTTTTCCCCCTTTCTTTCCATCGTTGACTTATAGTCACTCCTGGGTCTGGCTAATTCCTTAATCTTTTCAGTAAAGTAAATGTCTTTTCTTTTGGAGAGGGAGAGTGTGGGGAGTAACCATATCCTTTATTACTTTTTGTTACCACAATAAGTTTAGGGAACATCCATCATCTCATATAGATACAACATTAAAGAAATAGGAAAAAAAAAAACATTTTCTTAACAATGAGAACTCTTAGGATTTACTCTTGACAGCATTCATGTATAACATATGGCAGTGTTAATTATATTTATCATGTTCTACATTACATCCCTGGTACTTATTCATAACCAGAAGTTTCTGCCTTTTGACCATCTTCATCCTATTCCCCCTTCCCCTACCTCCTACTTCTGATAACAACAAATCTGATCACTTTATGTATGAGTTTGGTTTTGAAGTATAATTGACCTACAACACCCTACATCAGTTCCTGGTGCAGACCATCGTGATTTGACATTTCTGTGCATTTCAGAACAATCACCATGATAAGTCTAGATGTCATCTGTCACCATATAAAGATATTACATAATTACTGACTATATCCCCCACACTGTACCTTTCATACCTGAGAGTTTGTAACTCAGTCTCCTACACCTGTTTCTCTCCTTCCCTCTCACCACCCTCCCCCTCTGGCAACCACCTGTTTATCTAAGGTTTCTGTTTAGTTTTGTTTGTTCATTTGTTTTGTTTTTGGATTCCACAGATAAGTGAAATCATACAATATTTTTCTCTCATTTAACTTCACTTGGCATAATAGCCTCTAGATCTATTCATGTTGTCCCACAGAGCAAAATCTCATTCTTCTTTATGGCTAATATTCCATTGCGTATATATACTACATCTTTATCCATTCATCTATTGGTGGACATTTAAGTGGTTTCCATATCTTGACTATTGTAAACAATGCTGCAGTGAACATAGGGATGCATATATCTTTTCGAATGTGTTTGTTTTCTTTGGATAAATACGCAGGAGTGGCACTGCTGCATGGTGTGGTCATTTGTTTTTAGTTCTTTGAGGAATCTCCATACTGTTTTCTATAGAGGCTGCACCACTTTATATTCCCACCAGCCATGCATGAAGGTTCCCCTTTCTCTACATCCTTGACAATACTTGTTATTTGTTGTCTTTGATAATAGCCATTCTGAAATGTGTGAGGTGATATCTCATGGTGGTTTTGAATTGCATTTCTCTGATGATTAGTGATGGTGAGCATCTTTTCATGTACTTGTTGGCCATCCATATGTCTTCTTTGGAAAAATGTCTGTTCTGGTCTTCTGCCCATTTTTTTGATTGGTTGGTTGTGTTTTTGATACTGAGTTATGTGAGTTGTTTGCATATTTTGTATATTAACACCTTATCAGGTATATCATTTGCAAATATCTTCTCCCATTCAGTAGGCAGCCTGAAGCATCTTTCTAGGAGTTTCACATTTCCATTTCTGGGCTACTCCTGTCTATAAAATACAAAATTGCAAACACTGCATATTTTCCTCAGTTACTAGTTCCAGAGCCTGTTTTCTAGTGTTAGAATTCTCCAAAACTTCAGAACTCTTATAATAATTATAACTATAGATGAAATAGGACATTTTAATAGAAAGGGGATTGGAATGCACCCCCAGAGATCTAAATTCTGGTCCTTCCTCTGCCACCGCTAATCTTTGCAGCCTTTGGAAAGTCATTTAGTTGCTATACCCTTGATTTTCCTCACCTGAAAATGAATGTTCTGGTTTAATGATGTCCCTGGAAGTGTTAATAATTTGTGATTATATGTGCAGAATTGTATCTACTTTTAGAATAACAGCATGGTTGAATAAAATTGATTTTTATGTGTTGGGAATCTTAGTGGTACCCACTCCTACAGGCCAAGAATCCAGTGATTCTTTAACAAGTCTTATGCATGAGAATTCATTGAAAGAAATAACAAAAAGCCCTTAAAATGTCAACTATTTTTTTTCCCACAGAAATTATGAGAATTATTTTGTCAAAGCACAGAAAGTGAGACGGCTCATTGCTAATGATTTTGTGAATGTTTTTAACTCTGGAGTGGATGTGCTGCTAACTCCCACGACCTTGAGTGAGGCAGTGCCGTACACAGAATTCATCAAGGAAGACAACAGGACGCGCAGTGCGCAAGATGACATCTTTACACAGGCTGTCAATATGGCAGGTGAGGCTCCCTTGAGAACATTCTGGTTTTCTCCAGATTATTAGGTAGACAATCCTGGTCCTCAACTTACGTTCTAGCTAGACTGTTCCCTAAACACAATAGCTTGTCCTTCTGGGATACTTAGGAGTGTGTGTGTGTGTTCATGTGGGTATGTGGGCATGTGTGCATTTATGGGCATACACATACTTGCACTCACCACACACACACAGATTAATTTTCAGACCTACAGAAAGATTTTAAAAAGTCATAAAATGAATACCCATTATGTCCTTTGCCTGGGTTCATCCTTGTTCACATTTTGCTTCATTTGCTTTTTCCTTCCTCTCTCCCTTTACCCTGAGACAGACAGACACACATACACAGCTTTTACTTGGTTAATTTGAAAGTTTCAACATCATGTTACTTTACCCCTAAATACTTGTAGCATGAATCATCTGGAATAAAGACATCCATCATCATACCTAAGAAGGCTAACACAAATACAATAATATCCAAATACAGTTCATATTTAAGTTTTCTCAATTGTACCAAAAATGCCTTTTATTGGATGTTTTTCCTGCATATATTTGTTTATGATATCTCTTACTAAAGTCTAGAACAATCCCCCAGGCCTCTATGTTCTTTTATTAAGAACATTAGATTGTTACGATTTTTATTTCAATCATCAAACATAATGTAGAAAACTCAGGAGCAGAGGGAAAAATCTGTTGTATTTATCTGTATACTTTTGTTTACTGTGTTTATTTCTCCCTGATCCATCAAGATTCTTTATCATATCATATTTTGGAGAAGAGTTTGCCATTTTTTTAGGGTGCATCTGCTAGCAACCAGTTCTCTTAGCTTTCTTCTGAGAATGTCTCGATCTTCCTCTCATTTTTATAGTTTATTTTTGCTGGGTATATGATTCTGGTTTGACAGTTCTTTTCTTTAGCATTTACAGAATGTCCTGCTAATTTCTTCTAGCCTTCATAGTTACTGATAAGAAATCCTCCACCTTTAAAATTTTTTAAATGACATTGACTTTTTTGAGGAGTCCTATCCACTTGACCTGTAGGATATCCCATCCATAATCTGAATTTGTCAGATTGCTTCCTCATGATTGGGTTGACTTAAACATTTTTGGCACAAATACTGTATACATAGTATGAAATGTCAAGAAACAAGTTAATATCAGTTCGTCCCACTGTGGAAACTAAGTGAATTCTTTGGTTAAGGAAGTAACTACCAGATGTTTTCCTTATGAAGGCACATTTTTCTTTTGTCAGTTGTAAGCAATTAGTGATATGATATGTTGAGACCATATTTCCCAATAAACCTGAACCCACTTTTAGCATCTATTGATGACACTTGCCTGAATTAAGTATTAGTTAGAGAGTTACAAAGTGCTAACTTTTCTATCATTCCTTCTCCGTATCTTAGCTAGCAGTCTTCGCTATAGAAGAGCTTTCCTTTTTTAAAAAATTCAATGTATTATAAGTAATTCTCATTATTTTTGATGCTCAAATTTAACTAACAGGAACCTCTCCAAGTTGTATGTAACCCTTAAGCTAGCCCCCATTAATTTTTTAAAACTTCCTTGTTTTATGGCATAACAAGATACCCCAAAACTGAAATTAAAACTATCCTGAGCTACTATTTCTCACCTAACAAATTGACAAAAAACTAAGAAGCTCAGCAACACACTCCATAGGTGAGGCTGTAGGGAAACTCTCATTTTGCTGATAGAAGTTCAAAAGGTACAACTTTTTTGGAGGGGAATTTGGCAGTTTCTAATTAATATATACATTTATCTTTTGATGAAGCAGTTCCGCTTCATCTGAGAAACTTTCAAGAATACTGAAAAAATATACAAGGTAATTCACTGGGACATGGTGTGAAATCACTAAATACTAAAAACAATCAAAACCCCCCAACCATAGAAGAATGGTTGAATAAATTATGGTAAAACCACATGGTAGAATACTAAGCAACTCTTAAAAAGGAATGAAAACAGTCTCTGAACAGATATACAGTGATTTCCTAGATATATTAAATGAACAAAGGAAGATACAAAAACATACATGTCATAATTTTTGTGTTGTTTTTTTTTTAACCCTTATCCTGTCTTGTACCTATTGGCACTGGAAAGTGGAAGAGGTCTCTGTGTCTTACAGTGGAGAATTGGTCAACATTTAATGCGTCTCTTTCCTTTCCTCAGGATTGCCAGCAGTGAGTGTCCCTATGGCCCTCTCAAGCCAGGGGTTGCCAGTAGGACTACAGTTTATTGGACGTGCATTTTGTGACCAGCGGCTTCTTACAGTTGCCAAATGGTTTGAAAAACAAGTCCAGTTTCCTGTTATTCAACTTCAAGAGCTAATGGATGATTGCTCATCAGTCTTTGAAAATGAAAAGCTAGCTTCTGTTTCTCTAAAATAGTGATAACTATATTGTGCATATTATAATGACTTTTAAAGGTTTTTATATTCTAGAGAAGTCAGGTTTCCTTGAAATTTGGTTCATTGTCAATGCAGTCATTCCTTGGAGTCGTTTTTTAAAATTCTTGTGATATGGTTAATTAATTATAAATAATCTGTCAGCATTTATTTAGCATCCACTCAGTATAAACCAAAGTACAAGAGACCTGGGTTCAATCCCGAGGTCGGAAAGATTCCCTGGAGGAGACCATGGCAACCCACTCCAGTATTCTTGCCTGGAGAACTCCATGGGCCGAGGAACCTGCGGGCTACAGTCCACGGGGTTGCAGAGAGGCAGACACGCTCAAGTAGAAACCAAGTACAGGATTTCTATTATAATACGAGATAAATGTTGCTTAAAAATGAAGCCTTCTAAATTCATTAAAAAGAACATTGCTTACAGTGCAAGTAAGCTTAGGGGTAAACCTATCAAGACTTGTATGTCTTTGTAACCAAAACACAAACATGAATAGTAAGTGGTACTTCCAGAGATAGCCTGGACAGCCCAGCTGATAGGGATTTCAACACATGGTAGAGGCCGCTGCAAAAGAGGTTAAAAATGCACAAAAACCATAAAATGGGAACATCCACCTCTAGGTCTGAGCAGAGCAGGTGGAAGAGAAGCTCTAACACAGGAGGAAGTGGAACTTGCTGGCCCAGACAGGGGTGTGCCTCTCTCCAGGGAGAGCCCATGTGGGCACACTCCTCTAAGAATAGACCTGCAATGAGAACTTTTCTCCTTTCCTGCTGAAAGTTAAAATGTTACTTCTGCTATTCCAGAGCCCCATGCCAAGGAGCTCAGACTAACTCCTAGTTGCACTGAGTTCATTCTCCTAGTTACCAGTCACAAACTAGCTCAGTGGTGTCAGACATTTGCTGTGACCTAACAAACTGAACTGAACCTGAAAATTGGAGCATGGCTTTAGTGAGAAGGTGTCAATACACAAGTAAGATCCAGTATGAAAAACTTGTAGATAACTTGGTGGGGCTGCATGGGCCTCCTTCCTTACCCCAGATTCTCTGTTCCTTACGGTTTTCTTACCCTCCTGACTTTCCTTACAAGTGCTCTCCCTCTAGGCACCTTTAGTGAAGAAATGAGAATGGGAATATGTATTCAGAATTTGGAAAAAAAGATCTAATGAAAAGCATTCATTTACCCACTATAAAGGGCTTCCTTGGTAACTCAGATGGTAAAGAATCTGCCTGCAGTATAGGACACCTGGGTTTGATCCCCTATAAGTTTTCATCGTTGGATTTGTCTTTGCCAGAAGACAGTTGTCATCTCATGTTTATCATGAATTCTAATTTGACATTTATTGTTGATACGTTTAAGTAGGGAGCTGAATTATTATTTAATAGATTCACTTTGGTAAGAAAAAAATCTTTTCTAAATATAAAAGACATGAAAAAAAAAAAAAGACATGAAGTAAAAACATAAGAGGCACAACCTTCTCAGAACTACTGGAAAACAGTGTAATGGGAGTTTAAGCTGCCTGGTACATTTCATTAATAGTTTTCTCTCTCCCTGGGATCCTTCCACTCGCAAATGCTCGATCTGATAAACTACATAAAAGTTTTCTATGCTCAGTGCACTAGTATTCTGAAAGATTTTGACTGTGAATCCCTGAAAGGAAGAAATTCATGACAGAGAATTGCTTTATTTTGTAACAAGAGAAAACCCTTAGTTGGGGGAGAGAGTATGATGCAAATGGCAAGCAAATAAATCTTTACTCCAGTCTTACTTTATGTGTGTATAATTTGAAATAAAAGATTTTCAAAGAATATGTAGTTTCTCTTATTCCTATGTCTCTACTTGAGTTACACTAACAACTTGAACTGGAAATAAGGAAGTGAAACATTTACATCGTTTTCACATAATAACACCCAACTAGCGTGAAATGATACCTAATCTGTTCTTTCTTTTCCAACATTACTCTAAATCTGGTAGATCTCATTTTGCCAAATCACTGCCTGAGAATTTAAAATGGAAAATGGTTTCTGTGTCTCAGCTAATTAAACCCTGAAACTATGAGCAACCGGGCTGTCAGAGCAGACACGTCAGAAAGATGAAGGTGACTGCAAGTGTGAGATGAGTACCTTGATAAGACAGTGCAACAGAGCAAAAGACAGATTCAACAGCAGAAGGGTTGCTAGAGTGAAAAAAGGTGATGCATTCGTGAAACTTGGCACCTGACACCACACAGAGCCGAATCTGTGTTGGCCCCCACCTATCATTATCAAGAAAATGACTTGAAACTAGAGAGGCAGAGTTTGATTGGCCGTATGACACCAGGTTCTCAGGAACACAGGACTGTGGACAGACAGAAAAGACAGCATGGTACAAAAGAGGAACTTAAGACGGGGGACGGTGACTCCTGAGGAAAACACCTGCACCTTCTATGTTGTTTAGTCACCAAGTCATGTCCAACTCTCTGCGACCCCATAGACTCTAGCCTGCCAGGCACCTTCTGTAGCGGACAAGAAATATCTTTAGGGTTTTAGAACAGAATCTGAAGAACAGTGAAGAGATCTGGCTTCAGGGCACCAGTAAGTAGACCTCGACAGTTCTGTAAACTGTCACACCCTGTTCCAGTCAAAGTAAGGGACCAAAGTAATGAAATAGTCGCAATATTAACGGTTTCTGGTACGAACTTTCATTTATTAACTGCTTTTACTCTCCCTCCCTTTACTCAAATATCTGATTATACCACGGCTAAATGTGTTGCCTGTGCAAGCCTCAGGTAAAATTTACTCATTGGACTTGGAAGCGCCAGAGGACAGTTTAAAGTAGAAGGCTTGCCTCGGTTATTTCATAACTTGAGCCATGTGTACACCAGAGCAAAAACCTGAAAGTTTAATAAAAGCAAATAACACCAGAAAACCCCAGCGAACATTAAATAAAATTACAGGATTTCAGAGGGACTTTTTATTCCTTTTTCTTTATACCACAGTGGAATATAAATCCAAAAGGATTCTAGGCACTTTATTAAAAATGTATTATTAAAATGCTATAAAAGTAAATAGTTGAGGAAATCACTGAATTGATTAAAAAAACAGGGGAAAAGGTTAAAACCAGGAATAAGTAAAAATTACGATGTTCGTCAAGGTATTTATACAGATGCTTAAGGCTATATAGTGTGATACAGTGCGAAAATTTCCTGTTGCTTTTCTAGTGGGAAAGTCCACCATATTTAAAAATAGATAAACCTGGGTTTGAGTCCTATTACTGCCATTTGCGAGTTATGTAACCTGTCTGAGCTTCAGTATCTTGACCTGTGAAATGGAGATAATATTTATTCCAAGGGATGGTTGGGAGGATTAAATTTAAACGCCCTTAAAGCACCTACCGTAGCATGACAAAATAAGTACTCAAAAGTTTGGAACTATAAATAAATGCATACAGTCATGAAACAAATGCTACAAATACACATTAACCTAATATGGCCAAGCTGCAATTTATTAAAAACTTATGCTAGAGACCAGCTATATGGCTCTGGTGATCTGGCTTCCACTGAGGATAAAGTTTAAAACATCTGGAAGAAACGATGAGCTATGTGTTTCTAAAGTGACTTCCATGAGCCTTTGATAAAGAATTGACTAAGGCTGGGTTCAAAGACCTGAAGGTTTTTTAAAAGGCCCTTGTGCCTTGCCAACCAAGTGAGAGGGGGAAACAATTGACAGAGCCAAGCTCTTCACTTAAAACTCAGTTCCAGTCCCACGTATACATACATAGATGGTTGAGACCCTGAAATATTACATCTTATCTACAGTCATTTTAACATAACATAGGAAAAGTTTAGGGTTGCTATTCCCTGCAGATAGCTAGTCTAGCCATGGAGGGGGTGGGGGGGGAGGTGGGTGGGGACAGTTAATGAAGCACCCCTGGGGCATCTGTTGGTAAGTAACTTCATTTCTTGGTGAAATTAGTCGCAAAATAGACCCACGGAATAGTATAACAGAACTGGTGTCAGATACCTGCCAAGATGAAAATGGACAACTTCCACAGAGTTCATATAGCAGGACCAGTTGTCTTCAGAGGCCAATCATAGTGTAGAATTCTGTTTTCTGTGACAAGAGTGTTTGCGAGGCTGAAATTAAAAGTTTTAAGGCTTATAATAACCAGGTAAATTCCAATATAGTATACTATTAGAACCATTCTATCACAAACATGTCAAAAGACATGGAGCATCTAATTACATGTAAATTATTTTCTTCTTTATCCTACTCTAGTTCTCCATGGAAATAGCTGCCAGGATGCAGGTGTAACTGGTGCAGAATTAAGGTAGTGTTAGTGGGAAAGAAAAGAGATAAAGTGAAAATCAGAAGAATTTGGAGCTTAATTGGATTTAAGGGTATGGGAGAAAGGAGAGAAAGAAATATGACTTTCATACTGAGAAGTGCTCCCAACTAGAAAAATGATGTCAACCTTAATAAAAACAGGAAAAGCAGGAATGATTTGTAGGGGCTGAAGATGTATTCCACAATCAAGGAGAAATACCTAACAGGTAGTGGGCAAAAAGGCAGGTGAGAAAAATGGAGCTTGGCGAGTCAGAAGGACAGAGAATGAAGTCTACCCCTTCTTCCCTGATGTTTTATTATGAAAATTTTCAAATATAAAGCACTGAACACTCACATACCCACCACCTATATTCTACTACTGACATTTTATTGTATTTTATCACATATCTATTCATCTAATATCTGTATTCATCCTTTAATCTGCTTTATTTTTAAAATACATATCTCAATGTACACTTTACCTCAAATACCTAAGCATATCTGTCACTTACTTTAGTTCAATATTTGTGGGTTTTTTAAAGTAAAACTTAAGTACAATGAAATTCACAAATCCTAAGTGTACATTCCCTGAGTTTTGACAAATGCATTCACCTGTGTAACCCCACTATCAACACATGGACCGTTACTATAAGTTCTGTCCCCCCAGAAAATTTCCTCATGTCCTCTCCTAGTTCATCCCTGCTCCCACCCCTAGAGAGGAAACTATTCCTCTGATTTTTTTTTCCCCGAAAACAATTTAGTTTTGCTTATTCTACAATTTCATATGAATGTAATCTGCACTGGGTCACCTGAAAGGTTGTACCAGGAAATGCAAGATCTCAATTTTTAAATTTGATTTGAATTGATTTTTAAGAGGTTTTATTTTTTCAGGTTACAAAGGTAATGCTTATGCTCTGGCAGGAGACATAGAAAATCACACATACAAAATCACTCTCTTACCATCTAGATGTATGTATACATATATATACACACATGTGTAAGTTTTTTATTAATAAAATTGATGTCATACTTCACACAGTTGTGTAACTACTACCATGAGTTCCAGAATGTTTTTATTATCCCATAAAGAAGCCCCACGGCCATTAGCAGTCACTCCCCATTCTACTCTACTCCCAGCCCTTGGCGACCACAAATTTACTTTCTGTCTTTGTGGATTTGCCTCTTCTGGACATGACATATAAATGCAATCATACACTATGTGACCTTTCGTGTCTAGCTTCTTTCACTTAGCACAGTGTTTTCAAGATTCATCCATATTGAAGCATATGTCAATGTCTCATTGTTTTTATGACCGAATAATATTCCAACGTGTAAGTATATTGCTTGTTGTTAATTTATTTATCAGCTGATGGACATTTGGATTGCTTCCACTTTGCGAATGAATTATACTGCTATGAACATGCATGCACAAGTGTACATACTCATGTACAATGTATTTCTGTTTTGCTTGAATATATATCTAGGTATGAAATTGGTGGGTCATCTGGTAACACTGTTTGACCTTTTGAAAAACTGTTAAACATTTCCAAAGTGGCTGCACTGTTTTACATTCCTACCAGCAATATATGAGGGTTTCAGTTTCTCCACATTCTTGCTAACCCTTGTTATTGTCTTCTTTTTTAATTATTATTATAGGGACTCAGGCCGATAGAGCAGCCACCATTTTGCACCCTGTTGTTCAGTCAGATGAAGTGGAATCCCACTGTAGTTTCAATTTGCACTTCTCTAATGACTAATGACATTGAGTATCCTTCCATGTGTAGTCTGGACAATTTTATATATATATACATATAGGTGGGTGGAGAAATGTGTATTTAAATCCTTAAAGGTTCATTTTAAAATTGGGGTTTTTTTTAATTGTTGTGTTTAAGAGGTTTTTTAAAATATATATTTTGGATACAAGTCTTTCAGATATGTGATTTGCAAATATTTCCTCCTACGAATTGTCTTTTCCTATTTTTGATAAAAGTTTTCTTAAAAGCAGTAAGATTTTCTTTTTATTCTGATGAAGACTAAGGTATCTATTTTTGCTTTCTGGCTTTGGCCTGTGGTGTCATATGTCTAATATACCTGTAATATATTTTAATTGATGGTATGGAGAAGAGATCAAGTTAGATCAAGTTAAAAAAAAGTTAACTCAGTACCTGTCTATACCACTCTTATAGTCTAAAAGCTTATATATAGTTGGATCTGATTTGGGCTCACTGTCAAAGCTTTGTTAGTTTTTCTTAAGGTGGCCCCCAAAGTAGCCTGAGTGTAGCATCCAAAAGAATAGCATTACCTACAGTTTTGTCTCAGATCACCTTTATATAAACGCACTCTAAGCCTTTTATTAAATGTTTATTGAGTTGAATTTAACTGGAAAACAGTTTTAGGGAAGAGAAGTGTGAGCAGCCAACACTGTGATCCAGCACTGTTCACATTGTTCCCATTTCTGCTGAGGTCACCTCTGCTCTTGTCAAAACTCCTCTTTCAACACATTTTCAATACAATTGAGGCCACCATTAGTGTTGTTAGTCAAATATTTCCAGTTCTCTCCTCTCTTAGACCCTCTAGGTGTGGTCAAGTGCCTGGTTCCAGCCAATGCAGTGAGTGAACGCCTCATGTGTCTGAGCTGAGTTTGCTGGGTTGGCTGGTACTCTCCAGAGTTCTCTTTTATCTCCAGCAATGTGCAAAATGTGGTTTGGTTGGAGGGCATCACCGACTGAATGGACGTGAGTTTGAGAAAACTTCCAAGAGATAGTGAAGGACAAGGAAACCTGGCATGCTGCAGTCCCTAGGGTCACAAAGAGTTGGACACGTCTTAGTGACTGAACAACAAGAAAGTGCAAACTGGTGGCTGCTCAATCAGCCTGAGTCCATGAGTGGCTAAGGTTGGCAGAGCTTTCTTTTAAAGGTAAAAAACTTTGTTGTTTGAAGCCATTAAATTTAGGGGAGAAAGTTAATGAAGAATCTCAACCTAACCCAACCAGTATACTGATTACTATCCTCCTACTCTTAACTCTGGGTCTGCCTTCTTGGGTGGAGGGTCAAGTATGGCTTTCAGGCAGAGCATGAAGCAGCTGGTCCTGAAGTGCTTTACCACATAGGTGCCCAATCACTCTTCTCAAATGCATAACTGCAACTACATTTTAGGGTAAACTCACCACCTGGATACAGGACTTGAGTGTTCCAGAAGTGCTCCCGTGTCCAAAAGTGAAATGCCTGGGAAACTAGTATTTCCATAAAAATTTAAAGAAATATTTATGTAATTGATTGGATAGGTAAAATTTTACAGAGGAAAAAAAAAATCCCAGTTTTCACAGTAAGGCAAAACTTTCAATACATCCCAGAAAGATCACTATAAAGAAATGTGATTTCTAAATCACTATAAAGGAATACATTCACCCAATTTGATACATATTTACCATTTTTGATCTGCTACATGGCCTCTTATGCTTTATTAGTGAACATTTTATTATGCTCAATTTAATGGACGTTTACAAAACCCTTGATATTCATATTGTGCCCATTCTCCCAAAACACTGAACACTGAGGCCTCAGCAAAATATAAATTGAGATAAGCTATGAACAATCAACATAAACAAAATAGGTGTATATATGCTTTGATAAATTGATCATTTTGCATGTTGCTGCCTCGATCTAGAGCTTTTATGATCATAACCCAGATAACATTAGGAAAAGAAAAGGGAGTAGCATTGTGCTGTGCATTGAGGAGTTTCGATACACACTGGTTTGGGGGGTTTTGTGTTGTTTCCTAGGTGATGATTAATTAGAATTTCAGTGTTTCTAGAGGAACAAATCTAAGCTGAGAGTTTAAGTCCTAAACTTAAAGGAAATTTAAGTTTATCCCTTTGGCTCTGTAGGGAACATAAAACTTCTTGGTATAAGAGCACTTCAATTAGGAAAGGATTTTACATTTTCAGGTTTAATGAACTGCCAATATGAATTAATTATTAGCAAAGAAACTAGGACTACTATAAAAATACCTTTGGAATTAGACTTAACTGTAGTATTCCACCAGCTAAATTGTATTGCCATCATTATAGGCAGGCAACTTAAACATTAACTGAAATAATACATTTTTACCATGCACTATTTTTATAAAAACCCTCACACTTTGCAGACACAAGTGTAGTTTCAAAATATGCCTGATCAATATGTTGTATAAACATTTGATCAAATGCCTATAACCATATCTGAAGAGTAAACACTTTTAACAAGCCAAAAGAAACAATATTTACTTTATAGATAAGTAGCTATCTTCGTAGTCTGAAATCCATTATCTCCTCTCCTAACTTCCATCTGGTTAATTTTAAATCAATCTTTAACACTTGGGCTAGGCTTCCCCTTTCCAAAAGTCTTCCCTTGCACGCATACGCGCGTGCACGCACACACACCCCACACGCACACACACATGCACACCCAAGGTTCTTCTATGCCTTTGTCCCCCTCAAACTCTTGCACATCTCTATCATGAATTTTACTCTACTGTATGCTACTTCTCCATGAGATACTCCTATCCTATCCACCATACAATAAATTCTTAAAGAAATGAATATGCCTTAATTATTTTTTATCCTCCAAGATCTAATATCAAGATGATAAATGTCTATTGAATAAATTAATACCATGAAGTTTTCAACGTACAAATTTAGTTTGTTTTTCTATAAAATTCAAAGTCAAAATGCATAAAGTTGTATTAATTGGAAGGAAAGCAATAAAAGTCTCACTTTTTAGATTACTCTAATTGCACACTTGGAAAACTCAAGGGAATCATATGAAAAATTGTTTTAAATAATAGAAGAGTTGAATAACATGGTTGGGCACAAAATTACTGTTCAGAAATAAATCATCTTTCTATATACAGATTCTCTAGAAACACAGTAGCCACTAGCCACACATAACTATTTTAATTTTAATAACAATTAAAAAATTTCCAATTTGGTTTCTTATTAATAACATTATCCATATCCCAAGTTCTCGACAGTCACTTGAAATGTGGAGGGGAAGAGCCAATTTGGAATTATTTTCCATAGGCCTTAGGAAAAAATAAACATGCAATAAAGGCTAGGAAAATCCTGAAAAAATAGTAATAAGAGGAACAATCTTATAAGACCTTAAAACACAAGTCTGTAACAATTAAAATGTTTGAATAGACTGATACAAATCAAACAGAATAGAAGTTCTAGAAAACCTACTCCAACACCTATAAAAATTTTGCATGTGACAAAGAAGTTATTTCAAATCAATGGGAAAGATGAATTATTCAATAAAGCATGTTAGGACTAGCCATCTAGAGAAAAAAATGTATCCCCATTTCACTTCTTACTCCAAAATTCCAAACATAGCAAAGATGTAAAGATAAAAGAAAACCACATTACAGATTTGCAAAGGATTGGCAACAACCTGAATGCTCTTTAATGATTAAATAATCATGGTATATACATTCAATCCAATACGGCCTGCTTGTCTCTGAAAGGAGCATACAAGAAATTTATTTCCTCTGGAGTTGGGAACTAGTTGCTCTGGTTCAGGGGTGAGAAGAGATTTGTTTGCACTGATAAGTCTTTTGTACCACTGAATTTTGCACAATATGTGTTAACTACTTTTTAAATAAACCAAATAATTTAATATAAAAGCCAAAGCCTAAAATTTATAAAAATACTGCATTTTCCCTACCTTCCATCCCTGTCCGCAGTTTAGTTTCTTATATAAGAGCTGCCAAAGGCCTTTGGCAGCAGTAATTTCAGGCTTTAGTGCAGTAAACCCTCATCTAGAAAGTTAGAATTTGGCAACCTGCCCAGGAAGCGGTCAGTAGGAATGAGGATTTGATATCAGTGCACTTAGTAGGTCCATGTTCGGGTGGAACTTTCTAATAATTAAAGAAGACTATTTTCAAGGGGGTACTTTGAATTATAGCAAAAGGGCTAATGTAGTCTAGAGTCATTCCACAGTGTAAAAATATAAATGAACCGGATGATGAGAAACCTAAACAGAAGAACGCTTCGCAGAGTAGAACAAAGGTCTCCAGTGCTCACTGTCCCAGCATACAGGCCACATTCTTGCAATACCCCTGTGAAGAGCCTACTATGTTTTAGGAGCCTCCCCCACCCACCCAAACACTTCTGTCTTCACAGTTTCTGAACTTACACTTAATGTTCTCCAACACAAATTATATCTCATTTGCCTCTAGGAATGGAATTGTCTGATTCTACTTTTGCTGTTTGACAGCTCAGACAATTAGATTTTTTAAAAGGCAGAATGAGTTTTTCTGGGTACTGACAATATGTGCTTGAAGCCTGAAGAAATTATTCCAGAACAGGCTTATCTGTCAAAGACTATCCTAGAAAATCCCTGGGTAGGGAAAAAAAATTATGTCATGTAACACAATGTAACACTTAACAATTTCTTTTTATCAGAAGCTGTTTTAAAATTCAAGACAACCAAGCTGAAGCATAAAAAAATTTAGTTATAATTAATTTTACTGTCCAGGGTTTATATATAGCCCTTCCTGGTTCACAGCCTTGTTGTGGAAAAGGGGCTTGCACAACTCAATGATGCTCTGAGCCATGCCATGCAGGGCCACCCAAGACGGATGGGTCAGAGTGAAGAGTTGTGACAAAATGTGGTCCACTGGAGGACCAGTATTCTTGCCACAAGAAACCCATGAACAATATGAAAAAGCAAAAAGATATAACACCAGAAGAGGAGTCCTCCAGATCAGAAGGTGTCTAATACGCTACTGAGGAAGAGCAGAGGGCAATTACTAATAGCTCCGAAGGAATGAGGCAGCTGGGCAAAAGAGGAAACGCTGCTCAGTGGTGGCTAAATCTGGTGGTGAAAGTAAAGTCCGATGCTGCAAAGAATAGTACTGCACAGGAATCAGGAATATTAGGTCCATGAATCAAGGTAAATTGGAAGTGGTCAAGTAGGAGATGGCAAGAGTGAACATCAACGTCTTAGGAATCAATGAACTAAAACGGATGGGAATGGGTAAATTTAGTTCAGATAATCATTATATCTACTACTGTGGGCAAGAATCCCTTAGAAGAAACGGAGTAGCCTTCATAGTCAACAAAACAGCCCAAAGTGCAGTACTTGGGTGCAATCTCAAAAATGACAGAATGATCTCTGTTCCTTTCCAAGGCAAACCATTCAACATCACAGTGATCCAAGTCCATGCCCAACCACTGGTGCCAAAGAAGCTGTAATTAACAAGTTCTATGAAGACCTATAAGACCTTCTAGAACTAACACCAAAAAAAAAGATGTTCTTCTCATCATAGGGACTGCAATGCAAAAGTAGGAAGTGAAGAGATACCTGGAGTAATAGGTCAAGTTTGGCCTTGGAATACAAAATGAAGCACAGCAAAGGCTAACAGAGTTTTGCCAACAGAATACACTGGTTACAGCAGACATCCTTTCCCAATAACACAAGAGGTAACTCTACACACGAACATCACCAAAGTTCAATATCAAAATTAAACTGATTACATTCTTTGTAGCCGAAGATGCAGAAGATCTATACAGTCAGGAAAAACAAGACCTGGAGGTGACTGTGGCTCAGATCATGAGCTCCTTATTGCAAAATTCAGGCTTAAATTGAAAAAAGGATGGAAAACCACTAAGCCATTCAGGAATGACCTAAATCAAATCCCTTATGATTATACAGTGGAGGTGACAAATAGATTCAAGGGATCAGATCTGGTAGACAGAGTGCCTGAAGAACTACCGGAGGTTCGTAACATTGTACAGGAGGCAGAGACCAAAATCATCCCAAAGTGGGGAAAAAATGTGAGAAGGGAAAGTGGGTCTGAGGACGCTTTACAAATAGCTGAGAAAAGAAGAGAAATAAAAAGCAAAGAAGAAAGGGAAAGATATACCTAACTGAATGCAGAGTTCCAAAGAATAGCAGGGAGAGATAAAGTCTTCTCAAGTGAACAATGCAAAGAAATGCAGGAAAACAATAGAATGGGAAACACTAGAGAGCTCCTCAAGAAAATTGGAGAGATCAGGGAAGTTTTCATGCAAGGATGGACACAACAAAGGACAGAAGTGGCAAGATCCGAACAGAAGCAGAAGAGATGAAGAAGAGGTGGCAAGCATACACAAAAGAACTACGCAAGAAAGGTCTTAATGACCCAGATATCCACGATGGTTTGATCACTCACCTAAAGCCAAACATCCCAAAGTGTGGAGTCAAGTGGGCCTTAGGAAGCATTACTGCAAACAAAGCTAGTGGAAGTGATGAATTCCAGCTGAGCTAGTTAAAAACCCTAAAAGATAATGCTGTTGAAGTGCTGCACTCAATATGCCAGCAAATTTGGAAAGCTCAGCAGTGGCCACAGGACTGGAAAAGGTCAGTTCTCATTCCAATCTCAAAGAAAAACAATGCCAAAGAATGTTCAAACTACTGGACAACTGTGCTCATTTCACGTGCTAGTAACGTTACGCTGAAAATCCTTCAAGCTAGGCTCAGCACTATGTGAACTGAGAACTTCCAGATATGAAAGCTAGGTTTAGAAAAGGCAGTGGAACCAGAGATCAAATTGCCAGTATCCACTGGCTCATAGGGAAAGCAAGAGAATTTCAGAAAAACGTCTAGTTCTCCTTCATTGACTATGTGAAAGCCTTTAACTGTGTGGATTACAATAAATGATGGAAAATTCTTCAAGAGATGGGAATACCAGACCATCTTACCTGTCTCCTGGGAAACCTGTATGCAGGTCAAGAAGGAACAGTTAAAACTTTTCATGGAACAAGTGACTGATTCATAATTGGAAAAGGAGTATAGCAAGGCTGTATATTGTTATCCTGTTTATTTAACTTATATGCAGAGTACATCATGTGAAATGTCAGGCTAGATGAATCACAAGCTGGGATCAAGAGTGCTGGGAGAAATATCAACAACCTCAGATGTGCAGATGACACCACTCTGTGGCAGAAAGTGAAGAGGAACTAAAGAACCTCTTGACGAAGGTGAAAGAGGAGAGTGAAAAACCTGGCTAAAATCTCAACATTCAAAAAACTAAGATCATGGCATCAGGTCCCATCACTTGAAGGCAAATAGATGGGGGAAAAGTGGGAACAGTGACAGACTTTATTTTCTCCAAAATCTGTGGGTGGTGCTGCAGCCATGAAATTAAAACATGCTTGCTCCTTGGAAGGAAAGCTACGACAAACCTAGGTAGCATATTATAAAGCACAGATACCTCTTTGCTGACGTATAGTCAAAGCTATGGTTTTTCACGTAGTCATGTACAGATGTCAGAGTTGGACCATAAAGAAGGCTTGAGAGCCAAAGAATTGATGCTTTTGAACTGTGGTGTTGGAGAAGAGTCTTGAGGGTCGCTTGGACAGTAAGGAGATCAAACCAGTGAATCCTAAAGGAAATCAACCCTGAATATTCATTGGAAAGACTGATGCTGAAGCTCCAAAAATTTGGCGACCTGATGCAAACAGTCAACTTACTGGAAAAGACCCTGATGCTGGGAAAGATTGAAAGCAGGCAGAGAAATAGGCAACAGAGGATGAGATGGCTGAGTGGCATCACCAATTCAATGGACATGAACCTGAGCAGACTCCGGGAGGTAGTGAAGAACAGGGAAGGCTGACATGCTGCAGTCCACGGAGTGGCAAAGTTTCAGACACCAGTTAGCGACTGAACAACTATTTATATACAGATTTCATCGATAAAACACAGCCCCTCTGAGCCTCAATTTTTCTCATCCACCAAACGGGGATAATAATATCTACTCTAATGACACTGAGTGGAGGATGACTGTGATAACTGAAGTTGTAAAAGCAATTTGAAAGATATCAAACAATTTTAAATTGCCTATTATTATTCCTTATTAAGAAAGAGGCAACCAATCCCTCCTAAATATATCAGATCTAATACTGTTTGTCTTCACTACCTGTAAGATTCCCAAGTGTCCAAGCACTGAATTGTGGTTTAGTTTCTGTCCAGCAAAAGGAAAATTTTAAAACTAGATGCAAATGCTTTTTATCACTAAAAAGTTATTGGAAATAAACTTTAAAAATAACATTACGCAGGTGAGTAGACAAAGCATTTTTACTAAGAGGAAGATGGGAATACCTCAGCAAATGACACTATTTGTATAGCCTGTCATAACAGATTTTTTTGTCTTAACTTTTTAAACAAAATTTGAAATATAATCTATTGGCTTCCAATCATGAAAAGAGAGGTTTTCAAAATTTACAGTCTTCAATCTCATACACACACACACCAACACATGCATTTCTTTCTCTCAACTAGAGCATAATTTCTGGTTAGATAAAAATGTAGCATTTATATTATTACACAGTAAGCTGCAGTGGATTCTGTGATAAGGCCCCAGCTTCCTCCTTGGGATAGAAGAATTTACCCTGCAGCTGCTGGAGGCCCTGCTGGCAGATGCCTCTCCACTGGCAGATGCTTTGGAATTAACTCAGCTTTTGGAAGTCATCTCCACTATAGCAAGATCCCTTCCAGGAGCAGCTGTCATTCATTCAGTGACTGCTCAGCATAGAGGTAAAAGGTGCTTCCTGCAACTTGGGACAGTTCTCAAGAGCCAGTCTCGCTCTAGAGCTCCCTATGGTTTCAGTTAAGGCCTTTGTCAAGGCTGAACTTTCCCTTTGCCCAATCCTATGTCTCTTTCCCTCCCACAGGTATTGATCTCAAGAGTTCTCCCTCCTAAACCTCCTGCTTACCTGCCCATCTCTGACTCCATGCGGCAGGATTCAGAGGGTGTTGGATCAAAGCAGGCAACAGCACTTTGGATAAGAAAGTGTTTATTGGGAGCACTGTCTTGGAATATAGGAGATGATGCGAACATGCTGTGAGGATGATCCCAGGAAGTAAGGAAAAAGCAATGATCCACATTAAGTGAGATTTAAATGCCAGCATTGTCCTGGCAGATGGTGGAAGAGGGGGCTAAGAGGCTCAGAGAAGTGGGAGCACTAGAGTGGATGTATTCTGTAAGGCCTAGATGACCGTGCTCTGGGGAGGGGCCAGAGTACACACGATCCTCCAAAGAAATAAGCTGGCAAGAGGGGTGCCACCAGCTTTGAGTCAGCGTAGCTCTCATCTAGAGACCAGGGATGAAGAGCTGTCTTTTCAGAATTGGGCTCACTGACAGCAGTGAGAGGCACAGGACAGCGCCCCCTTCCCCCAACCCCTCCTTACAGAGCCCAGGTGGTGGCACTTCGGAAGCCAGGTAGATGCAGTAATTGTAATAAGCAATAGGGCTGAAGAGGCAGCCAAGTGGTCTCACCTACACTGAGTTATGGAGATGGGTAGCTCTACACAGGTGGAAAAGGAGGATCCAGTCATTATAAGGAGAGTTGGACACAGGGTCCAGGTTGACATTGATGCCCAGAACCCTGAAACATCATCATGGAATCATGTTAGAGTGGGAGTCAGGGCCAGTGTCATGGACATGTGTGTGACCTGTGAGGCTGTACGTGTAGTTGTAAGTGACAAATCGATTCAAGGGATTAGATCTGATAGAGTGCCTGAAGAACTATGGTTAGAGGTTCATAAAACTGCACAGGAGGTGGTGACCAAAACTATCCCAAAGAAAAAGAAATGCAAGAAGGCAAACGGCTGTCTGAGGAGGCCTTACAAATGACTGAAAAAAGAAGAGAGGCAAAAGGCAAAGGAGAAAAGGAAAGATATACCCAACTGAATGCAGAGTTCCAGAGAATAGCAAGGAGAGATATGAAAGCCTTAGTAAGTGAACAGTGCAAAGAAAGAGAGGAAAACAATAGAGTTGGAAAGACTAGAGATCTCTTCAAGAAAACTAGAGATACGAAGGGAACATTTCATGCAAAGATGGGCTCAATAAAGGACAGAAACAGTAAGGACTTAAGAGAAGAGATGAAGAGGTGGCAAGAATACACAGAAAAACTGTACAAAAAAAGATCTTAATGACCTGGATAACCACAATGGTGGGATCACAAACGTACAGCCAGACATCTTGGAGTGTGAAGCCAAGTGGGTCTTAGGAAGCATACTACAAACAAAGCTAGTGGAGGTGATGGAATTCCAGCTGAGCTATTTCAAATCCTAAAATATGATGCTGTTAAAGTGCTGCAATCAATATATCAACAAAATTGGAAAGCTCAGCAGTGGCCACAAGACTGGAAAAGTTCGGTTTTCATTCCAGTCCCAAAGAAGGGCAATGCCAAAGAATGTTCAAACTACCACACAATTGAGCTCATCTCACATGTTAGCAAGGTAATGCTCAAAATTCTTCAAGCTAGGCTTCAATAGTATGTGAACCGAGAACTTCCAAATGTACAAGCTGGATTTAGAAAAGGCAGAGGAACCAGAGATCAAATTGCCAACATCAACTGGATCATAGAAAAAGCAAGAGAATTCCAGAAAAACATCTACTTCTGCTTCATTGACTACACTAAAGCCTTTGACTGTGTGGATCACAACAAATGGTGGAAAATTCTTAGAGACGGGAATAACCAGACCACCTTAGCTGTCTCCTGGGAAACCTGTATGCAGGCCAAGAAGCAACAGTTAGAACTTTACATGGAACAAGTGACTGATTCAAAATTGGAAAAGAAGTATGACAAGGCTGTTTATTGTGATCCTGTTTATTTAACTTATATGCAGAGTACATCATGTGAAATACTAGGCTGGATGAATCACAAGCTGGGATCAAGATTGCAGGGAGAAAAATCAACTTCAGATATGCAGATGACACAACACTTATGGCAGATAGTAAAGAGAAACTAAAGAGAAAGTGAAAGAGGAGAGTGAAAAAGCTGGCTTAAAACTCACATTCAAAAAATGAGGATCATGGTATCTGGTCCCATCACTTAATGGCAAATGAGTGGGGAAACAATAGAAACAGTGGCAGACTTTATTTTCTTGGGCTCCAAAGTCACTGCAGATGGTGACTGCAGCCATGAAATTAAAACATGCTTGCTCCTTGAAAGAAAAGCTATGACCAACTTAGACAGCACATTATAAAACAGACATTACTTTTCCAACAAAGGTCTGTCTAGTCAAAGCTATGGTTTTTCCAGTAGTCATGTATGGATGTGAGAGTTGGATCACAAAGAAGGCCGAGCACTGAAGAATTGATGCTTTTGAACTGTGGTGTTGGAGAAGACTCGTGAGAGTTCCTTGGACTGCAAGGAGATCCAACCAGTCCATCCTAAAGGAAACAATCCTGAATATTCATTCTAGGGACTGATGCAGAAGCTGAAGCTCCAATACTTTGTCCAACTGATGCAAAGAGGCGACTCATTAGAAAAGACCCTGATGCTGAGAAATATTGAAGGCAGGAGGAGAAGAGCATGACCGAGGATGAGATGGTTGGATGGCATTACTGACTCAATGGACATGAGTTTGAGCAAGCTCCAGGAGATGGTGAAGGACAAGGTAGCCTGGCGTGTTGCAGTCCATGGTGTCACAAACAGTCACACGTGACTTAGAGACTGTACAACAACTACAAGTGTGGTTTTATATGTGTCCAACGTCCTGATACTTCCCTTTTGAAATTCTTAATTTTAGAACAAAGGGCTCTGCATGTTCAACTTGTCCTGGGTCCTGCAAAGTATGTTGTTGGCCTTGGTAGGATTATGAGTGGTCTGGAAATGAAAGGAGCTCCAGGCCAGGTGTGGCTTACTGTGCATCTACCAGGTCTGCAGACCCATCTGTAGTACTCTTCTGATCTCTGAATGTATAGTTGGCATAGACATTCCCAGTAATTGATACAACGCCATTCTGTCTCCTTGGCTGGTGGGATAAGAGATATCACAGTGAAATGGCCAAGTGGAGAGCTCTGAAACTGCCAATCCATTACACACACGTGCACACACACAAATACATGGCCAAGATAGTAAATCAAAGACAATACTTCATCACAGAGGATCTGGCAGAAATTAGTGCTACTCTTAAAAATGTAAAGAATGCAGGGGTGGTAGGAGGACCTCATAATATGTCCATATAACTGACCATCCTGCCCTCTGCAAAAAACCAAACAAACAAAAAACAATACTTTGAAGGTAACAGTGGACTATTTAAACACAAACAAGAAGCAGCCCTGATAACAGGGGCTGTGTCAAGTGTGGTATCTTTGCTAGATCCCATTTACTAGAGATTCCACCAACTCTCCAAATAATTCCTCTTTTAAGATCT
This sequence comes from Muntiacus reevesi, assembly GCF_963930625.1. Classification (NCBI taxonomy): domain Eukaryota; kingdom Metazoa; phylum Chordata; class Mammalia; order Artiodactyla; family Cervidae; genus Muntiacus; species Muntiacus reevesi. Next base: position 40,847,256 of record NC_089267.1, on the reverse strand, counting down.
AGAATCCTATATAGAAACATACAATGCATTTATATGTTGATCTAAAAAGTTCTGCAGTCTTTCCCCATCTCGCAAGTCATTAACAATCTTAACACAAGATAGGACGATCGTCAGCCTCAGTGTGTCCAATGCTTCCTGTGATCAGACTTGAGCTATAGACTCTTGGAAGGAATACTGAAAAATGATGCCCTGGGGGCTTCCCTGATGGCTCAGTGGTAAATAATCCATCTGCCAATTCAGAAGACACCAGTTCAACCTCTGGTCTGAGAAGATCCCACATGCCACAGAGTAACTAAGCCCATGCTGCACAATTACTGAGCCTGAGACCTGCAGCGACTGAGCCCATGTGCCACAACTATTGAAGCCCAAGCGCCCTGGAGCCGGTGCGTCACAAGAGAAACCACTGCAGTGAGAAGCCTGGGCACCACAGTTAGAGAGCAGTCCCCACTCACTGCAACTAGAGAAAAGCCTGAGCAGCAAAGCCAAAAATGAATAAATAAATAAAATTATTTTAAAAATGGTGCTGTGTTCTTACTTGACGCCTCACATCAGATGCACAGCGTGGACCCATCCGCTACTGGTAATATTAATCCTGATTTCCCATCATTTAGTGTCAGCCAGTTTTCTCCACTGTGAAGTGACCAGTTCCCCCTTTGTATTTGATTGGAATTTTGTGCAGGGCTATTCTGAGTATATGCCAGCATCTGTTCCTCACCAAACCTCTACCCACAAGAGTCTTAGGCTTTATTTATGACTGTGTCTGTATCAGCTACCACTGACTATGTTGCCAAACGGTGATTATCCATTCCCATTTTCTTTCTACAATTATTAGCTGATGTCCCTTGAAAGGAAGGGTTTCCTTTCTCCCTCATTTGTCTTTCTTAGTCTGGACTCATGGATTCCTATTTAATCAAGGGTTATAATCCTATGTTTTTTATTTTTGTCTTCCAGTTGCCCCATTTTGGCAAGGGGACACCATTCAAGATGGCTCCTGGGTTTTTTTTTTTTTTAATCTTGTCATTCTTTGGCATTTTTTTATCTTCTGACACAAGATGTTTCTGTGCATCCAGCTCCATGGAAAATGGTATTTAGAAATTTTCTAAGATCTGGGAAGAGAAGCTTCACTTATAATGTTTTTTAAGTCTTCAGTTGCTCCCTATAATATTTGTTTTTTCTAAGTTCCTTCTTGTTTTTCTTTATCTTTCTCTCTCTTTAATATTTGGCTATTTGGCTGTGCCAGGTCCTGGTTGTGGCATGTGACTCCTGGTAGCAGCATGAGAACCCTTGGTTACAGCATGTGGGATCTAGCTCCCTGACCAGGGATTGAACTCAGGCCCTCTGTACTGGGAGCTCAGAATCTTAACCACTGGAGCACCAGGAAGTCCCTCTTTTTATCTTTCATACTGGAGATGTTCTCAAAATACCACATCCATTGGCTGTCTCTTTCACGAGAGTGAGGCACTGAAAACCTAGTTCAGAAGCCATGGGGAGACAGGAGGGAGAGATTATTGACTGATAGATTCTACTGTAGGTCGTAGGGTGACCTGGCCAGGCTTGGTCAGTCTCTCATAAGAATTCTCTAATCTCCCGTCTGGACAATGCATATGTAGATGCCTATGTTTTTAGAGCTGAGTTGAGGAAGAGGCTAGAATTCCACTTGCGTTATTAGATTCTCACGTAACACAGACACCCAGTATAAAATCTTTAGTTCAGCTTCTCAGACTCAGGCTCTCCAAGGAATGAATTTCCGGTAGTGGGGGGAAGGGGAAAGGAGGTGGGAGGGGATAGGCTGGGATTAATCTACCTTTCATACAGATCTTCAGCTAATCCTGTTTTCTGCCTGGTGCCTCCCTCTTCAAGCCTTTTTAAAATATTTAAAAATATTTTCCCTAATTTTAAGCTTTCTCTTATTTTCATTCACATTCATGGTTGTGTATATGTATATGTCAATATACATACATATATTGTTGTTTAGTCACTAAGTCATGTCCAACTTTTTTCAACTCCATGAATTGCAGCAGGCCAGGTTTCCCTGCCCTTCACTCTCTCCTAACGCTTCAGCAGACAGTTGGATTAAAGATTTACTGAGCATGGCCCTGCCCACCAGAGCAAGACCCAGTTTTCCCCACAGCCACTGCCTCCCATCAGGAAACTTACACAAGCCTCATACTTATCCATCCGAGGGCAGACAGAAGAAACAAGTATAATCCCACAGCCTCCAGAATGAAAACCACAATCACAGAAAGCTAACCAAAACGACCCATGGACCACAGCCTTGTGTAACTAAATGGAGCTATGAGCCATACCGTGCAGGGCCAACCAACATGTACAGCTCATGGTGGAGAGTTCTGACAAAACGTGGTCCACTGGAGTAGGGAATGGCAAACCATTTCACTACTCATGCCTCGAGAACCCCGTGAACATACATGCATATATATTAATAAAAACTGCCCTTTATAAGAGTTAAGCCTTTGATTGAAAATCATACACATACTCCAATATAAACAGACTCCGACTGTGTCTTTTTCCATGAAAACCTCCATCATTCTCAAAAACACATGAGAAATACCTCAATAAATAAATCTTGATAAATTTCTATATTCACTACTAAATAATTGTTTCAATTGTGTAACAATTCCATTCATTATTATTTGAAGAGAAAGGTTATTTGTGTGGCCTGTACAAACTGGAAGACTCAGTCATCATAGTCTTTAGATAAAATGGCTCTGAAACAAAATTATTTTCGTATCTCAACATAAAATAAAGGCAAAAACATACCATATCATTTCTCTCTGACGCCATCTTCCATTCTTATAAAGAAAAAACAAAAACTGCATTTCAAGTAAAGTATGTTGGTTGCCTAAGATTTGATCAGTTTTTAAATAATCAGAAAGTGTCTGCTTTTTGAGAAATAAGTCTAGCCATGATTTGGAGGTGAAATATAGAGCTCTCATAAGCACAGCAATACCAAAAATCCATCTTCCAAAAATACATGCCAAAGTCAGACATTCCAGCCCCTCCCACGTGAGACATAGACAGTTCATTAATTTTTTTTTTAAACTGGAGCATAATTGCTTTACAATGTTGTGTTAGTTTCTGCTGAACAATAACATGAATCAGCCGTAAGTATACATATATTCTCTCCCTCTTGAATCTCCCTCCCATCAGCCCCCACCCCCCCACCCCCATCCCATCCCCGCCCCCACCCCCAGGTCATCACAGTGTACCAAGCTGGGATCCCTGTGCCATAGAGCAGCTTCCCACTGTGTGTGCCAAGTCGCTTCAGTCGTATCTGACTGTGCAACCCCATGGACTGTAGCCCGCCAGGCTCCTCTGTCCATGGGATTCTCCAGGCAAGCATACTGGAGTGGGTTGCAAGGCCCTCCTCCAGGGGATCTTCCCAACCCAGGGGTCCAACACACGTCTTGTTGTTCTTTGTTCTGGCTGCACCAGGCAGCTTGCAGGATCTTCTTAGCCCCCTGACCAGGGATTGAACCTGGGCCCCAGAAGTGAAAGCACTGAGCCCTAACCACTGGACCACCAGGGAATTCCCAACAAGGTGTTAGAGACAGAATTGTGCCCCCCACCAAATTCATACATTAGTCTTAACCCCTAGTACCTTAGAATGTGACCGCATTTGGAGGTAGGGCCATTTAATTACAGTTAAATGAAGTCACATGAAGTGAAGTGAAAGTCACTCAGTCATGTCTGACTCTTTGAGACCCCATGGACTGTAGCCTGCCATGTTCCTCTGTCCATGGGATTCTCCAGGCCAGAATACTGGAGCGGGTTGCCATTCCCTTCAAGGGATCTTCCCAACCCTGGGATTGAACCCAGGTCTCCCACATTGCAGGTGGATTCTTTACCCTCTGAGCCACCAGGGAAGCTCAAATGAGGTCATATGCATGAGCTCTGATCTGACACAGTTCATGTCCTTATAAAAAGGAAGAATACTGGGGCACAAACACAGAGGGAAAACCAGGTGAAGACAGTGCAGGTCCACCTGCCAGCCCAGAAGAGATGCGCAGAAGGACCTTACCCCACCAGCACCTTGACCTCAGATTTCTGGCCTCCAGAACAGTGAGAAAATACATTTCCTTTGTTTGAGACACTTGGTCATGATATTTTGTTTTGTTTTTTTTTCACCTTTTTTTTTTTTTTTTCATGATGCTTTGTTATGGCAGCCTGAGAAGATTCGTATACGAGGCAAAAGAATACCACATAAAATGTTTCCCTGAGGAACGATCTAGACTTTTCCCTTGATAAATCTCCTCAGTCCAGCAGTCTCACAAAACACAAGATGTATGTAAAGAAGTTCTGTAGCCACTGAATGATTAAACTTAGAGCCTGACTATTTACAATCAACACTGTCTTCCAAAAGGTTACATCTTACAGGTTCTTGTCCACTGTGTGTGTTCTCTCCTGGCTCTCTGATGACACTCTCCTGAGTCATTTGGCAGCTCCCTAATTGGTTTTCTGTTTTTCAAGTGCCAGTTTCCTGACGAAAGCTGTTTACAGCCTCACCACTTTGGACAGAGGAGGGGGCGGGAGGGAGACCGAATGTTGACAGAAGCTGTTTCTAAGAAACTCATCTCTTGTTTTCCCTAGATACAGTCTGTGATGGAGGAAGAGACTGAAGGGACAAACTTAGAAGACAAAATATCAGATCATGAGCAGGGGTGTGATTCCCAGCAAGGTGCTAGTCATTCAACCACTGTGGCTTGAGCTCCAATCCTGAGCCGGGTTCCGAGCCAGGCACTGAGGATGAAGGTAAGAATCAGTGAAGTTCTAGTTAAGTGTGACGTCTTAATTAATGAACCCTGAGACTAATGCTGCTCTAGGATGAAGTTGTGTGCATTTAAAACAAATAAACAAAAAACTCACATTCTGCAGGCACCATAGAGAAGTCTGGAGCTCAGCATGAAGAAATGGGAGGAGGGAACCTAACTTCCAGAGATCTAAGTGGAAGAATCAGCAAGGAGGCAGGGACAAAGGAAGATGAGGAGATAGGGGTAAGGAAAAGCCAGATTTGGTGAATGCAAGAGACTTTGCCTTTCTCTCAGGTGTGACCTGCACTCATGTCACACGCTAGCAAAGTAATGCTCAAAATTCTCCAAGTGAGGCTTTAGCAGTACATGAGCTGATAACTTCTAGATGTTCAAGCTGGATTTAGAAAAGGCAGAGGAATCAGAGATCAAATTGCCAACATCCATTGGATCATAGAAAAAGCAAGAGAATTTCAGAAAAACATCTACTTCTGCTTCATTGACTATGCAAAAGCCTTTGACTCTGTGGATAACAACAAACTGGAAATTTCTTAAAGAGATGGAAATATCAGACCACATTATCTACCTCCTGAGAAACCTGTATGTAGGTCCAGAAGCAACAGTTAGAACTGGACATGGAACAATGTACTGGTTCCAAACTGGGAAAAGAGTACGTCAAGGCTGTATATTGCCACCCTGCTTATTTAACTTACATGCAGAGTACATCATGTGAAATACCAGGCTGGATGAAGCACAAGCCAGAATCAAGATTGCTGGAAGAAATATCAATAACCTCAGATATGCAGATGACACCACCCTAATGGCAGAAAGTGAAGAGGAACTAAAGAGCTTCTTGATGAAGGTGAAAGAGGAGAAGTGAAAAAGCTGGCTTAAAACTCAACATTCGAAAAACAAAGATCATGGCATCTGGTCCAATCACTTCACGGCAAATAGATGAGGAAACAATGGAAATAGTGACTGACTTTTGGGCTCCAAAATCACTGCAGATGGTGACTGCAGCCATGAAATTAAAAGACTCTTGCTCTTTGGAAGAGAAGCTATGACCAACCTAGACAGCATATTAAAAAGCAGAGACATTACTTTGCCAACAAAGATCCATACAGTCAAAGCTATGGCTTTTCCAGTAGTCTTGTATGGATGCGAGAGTTGAACCATAAAGAAAGCTGAGCACCAAAGAATTGATGGTTTTGAACTCTGGTGTTGGAGAAGACTCTTGACTCTTCTTGGACCGCAAGGAGATTCAACCAATCCATCCTAAAGGAGATCAGTCCTGAATATTCACTGGAGGGACTAATGCAGAAGCTGAAGCTCCAATACTTTGACCACCTAATGTGGAAAGGCAACTTATTAGAAAAGACCCTGATGCTGGGAAAGATTGAAGGCAGGATAAGGGGATGATAGAGGATGAGGTGGTTGGATGGCATCACCGACTCAATGGATATGAGTTTGAGCAACTTCCGGGAGTTAATGAAGGACAAGGAAACCTGGCATGCTGCAGTCCATGGGGTCGCAAAGAGTCAAACTTGCCTGAGTGACTGAAAAACAGCTGTAACCTGAGAGCAGTCCCCACCCTCCAGCAGAAATGCTGACACCTCTCTGTGGTGGGAATGCCTTGCTGTTCGCAGGACTCCACCGGCTCTCTAGGGAAGAGGAGGGTGATGAGAAGGCAGGCCTGAGTTCATCATTTCTGGGGCAGGAGAGCAGCACTGGTGCATGACTTGCAAGTTCCAGCTAGATATCCACATTGACAGCCATCTCGGCCTCCCCCTACCAACCTCAGACCCTCTATCAACCCCACCCCACCTGAACCGTGGGGGCAGAAACAGATCCCCAAACAACACCTAGGATCAACCAAACGAAAAGCTGGTTCTTTCTTTAAGTCACTAAGTCTTGGGACAGTTTGTTAACACAGTCATGAAAAAACTAAACACTTCTCTTCAAGTCTTTTCAACTACTTATTTTAAGACTTACATCAAATCATCTTCTCTGGAAACTTATCTGACATACTCAGTGCCATCTTTATTTCATTTTATTTTAGAACCTGATACAGTTTTGAATTATGTAGTTCTATGCTTGCTTTTGTGTAATAAATTAACCTCTCTTTTAAACTAGTAATGTTAGAGGCTGATATTGAGCATCACAGACCAGGCAATATAGCTGGAAATACATAATATTATCCCCACTTTACAGATTAGGAAACTGAGGCATAAAGTGGTTAAGTAATTTGCCCAAAGGTGATTCTGTGAAAGTACACTCCCAAATTGGCTCATTGTTCTACAGCTTTGGTGACATGCCTTCTGAGCTTTTAACATGTATTCTGAACATTTAAAAAACGCTAAAAAGGAAGCTCATGTGAAGAAAATAGCATTGAATCTATAGTCCAGGCAAGAAGAAGATTAAAGTAAGAGACTCAGAAACCTGTAGTATCAATTCTTGGTTATTGGACTAATAAGGTCATATACACTTGGGGGTATTGGCTGGGCGACCTTCATAACGTGCAGGTCTATAGTATGTAAGAGAGAAAAATAAGCCATAAAACCACCAAGAAACAGGAAAGTACTGTTATGATTTTGGAAGTTCCTCAAGCCTAGTGTCATGAAGAATGGTTCTACTTGGACTGGGAGCCATGTAATATGGTCTGCTGGTGATCAGCTTTTGTTTTCTGCAACAAGATCTCTCTTTGAGCTAACTTGGATTGGTTTCTGTCTTCTGTAATGAAAAGCTCTCTGGCTAAGACTCCGTCCGGAAGATCACATCTGGATGATCAGATGAGATGGCCACAAAATAAAACACTGTAAAATCTGTTTACTGGCTATGCTATTTTCTATTCAATGAACCACAGGTTTCTTGACAAATTTTATATTAGAAGAGAAATGAAAGGTCATGCCAGGAAACACGAAGTTCTTCAGAAGTAATCTGGTTATAAACCTATTTCCTTAATAGGATACATACAATTTGATTCTAACTCTCATTACTTTTTGACAAGAACATAAGACACTGGTTGTTTAGTCAACAATTCATGAAGCTTTCTCAAATGTTCACATGCCAGTAGGGTGCACAGTAGATGCCAGCATCCATCTTCATTTTACTAATGGAATTGAACTCTACAGGGCTGGACAATATCTGAGATCACAAGGGCAATAAGTAAGAAGCTGGTCTGTTTTGGGGTTCTTGGTCCATTACTCTTTTTACCACTGCACATTATTCTATGGTACCTTTTTTGCCCTTGTAAGCATCAAGGAACCATTTTTCTGACCACACAGCTTTCCAGGTTTCATTAGAGTTTCTCCAGAGCTAAGAGTTACACAGAGGCTGTTGTTTTATCATGCTCAGTTAGGAAACTCTTCAAAATACAATATTTATCACAAAGTCATCTTCTTGCAGATGTTTCCTTCAGAGCCCCAAAATGTCAGTGCTCTGAAGACATTCCAGTTTTGAAATATTTTATTGAACCCACTTCTATAAATGCTATGAAAATCACTCAAAACTCCCATATTTTCAACAAGGTGACCATATAATCAAATTTTGGGGCACTGCTCACAATGGCATAGCACCCAAATAGGACAACAGAGTAATCTTTATTCACTTCCTGTGGATATTCTGGAATGTGATTTTGAAACCTCATATCCGCCTTCTGCTCTAAAGGGGCAAGTCAGTGTGCCCCAATGGAGCCATCATCTCCTCCCAAATCAAGAGGCTTATTCTATTTGTGTATTCTTCTGAAATGTTTTCAATTTTAAATTGCCATAGGAGAATCTGGTTAAGCTCCACAAGACACTTAAAAATGTGAAAAAAATTTCAGGAGGATTTTGGAAAAAGGAATAAGCTATAACAGCAGTTCAAGTGGTGCACGGACCTAAGTTTAACATGCGAAGGTCATGTGCCATTTGGCGGGGTTTTTTTGACTCTCCTTTCCTGGTCAGGATGCTGTCCTGGACTCTCCCTTCCACTTGGCCTGGGATTGGCCCTTATGCAACTTTAGGCAAAGGCCACAGAGACTGTGGCCTGAAGGACTCCTGGACCTGCCAACCTGCACCTTAGAAATTCTGCTGCTGCCTGGTGGTCTACTTACTAAACAAGAGCAAGGATGGACGCTGTTGTCCATGGTTTGCATCTCTCAAAGAACAGTCCACTGTCCGTGGGCCTGCTTCTCGAGAGGTGACTAGGAAGAAGGCTTGCACCCTGACAGTCAGGAACACCACAAAGCACCAGTTCATCTCTCAGCTGTTTTTCTGCTTTGATCACCAACTGAGGAAGGTAGGAGGTTGTTTAGACATAAAGATACAGCTCCCTCTTGGGGACTGTTATCAAGAATTGCCTCTTTGGGGTTGTTGTCAAAAACAATCTAGAATATTTTTGCATCTGATTTGTGCAAATTTGAGAGAATCACATTCAATTTAGCACAATTGTTTTTTGGTATACATGGGCAATGGCTCCAGAATCCCTGCAGATGCCAAAATCCCATGGATGCTAAAGTCCTTTACATAAAATGGTGTAGTATGTACATATAACCTGTGCACATCTTCTCATACACTTTAATTCATCTTTAGATTACTTATAATACCTAATGCAATGTAAATGTTACATACATAGTTGCCAGAGCATGACAAATTCAAGTTTTACTTTTTTGAAACTTCCTGGAAATTTTTTGCCAGAATAATTTTTTCCCCTTTTTATTGTGGTAAAATATACATAGCACAGAATTTACCATTTTAATCATTTTTTTTACTGTACAATTCAATGGCACTAAATACATTCACAGTGTTGAACAACTATCACCTTTATCTATTTCCAGAACTTTGTCATCATTCCAAACAAATTCTGTACCCATTACACAGTAACTCCCCATTCCCTCCTCTCCTCAACCTCAGTGAACCTCTCTCCTACTTTATGGATTTGCCTATCCCCAAATATTTTTTAATAGAAGTACAGTTGATTTACAGTATTGTTAGTACCAGTTGTACAACAAAGTGATTCAGCTATATACATATATATAATTTTTTTCCAGATTATTTTGCATTACACAATAGGTTATTACAAGATATCAAATATATATCCTGGTGCTATACAGTAAACTCCTCTTGTTCATCTATTTTATGTGTAGTAATTTATCTCTGTTAATCCCATACTTCTAGTTTATTGCTCCCCCACCTCCCTTTCTCCTTTGGTGATCAAAGGAGATCAAAGGAGATCTCTGTGTCTGTGAGTCTGTTTCTGTTTAGTATATAGATTCATTTGTATTCTCTTTGAGATTTCACATAAGTAATACCGTATGAAATCTGTCTTCGTCTGACTTACTTCACCTAGTATGATAATCTCTAGGTCCATTCATACTGCAAATGCAATATTTAGTAATACTCCATTGTATACATGAACCACATTTTCTTAAACTAATCATATATTTAGAGGCACGTGGGTTTTTTCCCATGTCTTAGCTATTGGAAATACTCCTGCTATGAACACTGAAGTTAGTGTGATTTTTCAAATGAGAGCTTTCCTCTTTTGCAGATATGTGCCCAGGATCAGATGGTAGCTCTGTTTGTAGTTTAAGGAACCTCCATACTGTTTTTCCATGGCGTCTGCACCAGCCTACATTCTCATCAGCAGGGCACAGGGTTCCCTCTCTCCACACCCTCTCCAACATGTACTGTTTCAGACTTTTTGATGGTAGCCATTCTGACCAGCGTGATGTAATACCTCATTGTGGTTTTGATTTGCATTTCTCTAAGAATTAGCAACGCCGAGCATCTTTTATGTTGGCCATCTGTGTGTCTTCTTTGGAGAAATGTCTAATTTAGGTCTTCTGCCCGCTTTTTAACTTTTATACTGAGTCATATGAGCAACAAATTGGACAACCTAGAAGAAATGGACAGGTTTCTAGAAACACACAGCCTGCCAAAATTATGTCAGGAATAAACAGATTATTTGAACAGGCTGATCACTAGAAGTAAATCTGTTAAAAACAAAACAAAACAATAACTTCCTGCAAATAAAACCAGGAAGGACCAGATGACTTCATTGGGGAATTCTACTACACATACAAAAGAGAACTTATACCAATCCTTCTCAGACTATTCCAAAGGACTGAAGAGGAGGGAACATTCCCAAGTTCATTCTCTGAGACCATCATTACCCTGGTACCAAAACCAGATAAAGACACTATTTAAAAAAAAAAAAAAAAGAAGATGACAATTACAGGCAAATATCTCCGATGAATATAGACATAAAATCCTCAACAAAATATTAGCAAACTGAATCCGACAATACATAAAATGGATCATACACAAGGATCAAGTTAGATTCATCCCAGGGTCACAAGGATGGTTCAACAGATGCAAATCAACCAGTGTGGCACACCTCACTAGCAAAAGGAAAGACAAGACACACAATCATCTCAACAGACACAGAAAAAGCATTTGATAAAATTCAGCATCCAGCCATGATAAAAAAAAAAACTCTCACCAGAGTGGGCATAGAGGGAGCAGATTTCAACGTAAAAGCCATTTATGATGACAAACCTACAGACAACATAATACTCAACAGTGAACAGCTGAAAGCCTCCCTGCTAACTTCAGGAACAAGGATGCCCCCTCTCACCACTTCTATTCAATGTATTTTTCCCAAATATATTTTTTTTAATCATTAAAAGTCATTTTTATTGATTAAAGAATTTGAGGAATTAGAATAATTACAATTGACATAATCTTATTGAAGCATAGTTTATTTACAAAATTATGTTAGTTTCAGGTGTATAACATAGAGATTCAGTGTTTTTACAGATTATAACCTATTAAACTTATTATAAAATAATGGCTGTAATTCCCTCTACTATGTAATATAGTCTTGTTTATTAACTCCCAAATAATTTTTATCCCCAGTCAGTTGAATTCTTGAATGCAGAACCTACAGTTATGGAGGGACAGTTACAAATTTATTTAAACCAAAACAAGTATTCCTTAAAGGATCTACCTTGATTTTTTTTTTTTTTTAAGCAGGCCTGAGGAATGAACTATCAACCAAGATACTCCCCTTAGATTTAGCGTATCTGTGCTTTAATCTCAGGACCCAGGTTAAAAACACAAATTCCTCTTCCCACCAAATAAATTCCTCAAAGTAAGCCCATCCTTTCATTGGTCTAACTTTCCTCCATAGGCCTCTGTGATTCCGCCAATTCACCTTAAACCTGAAAACCTGAACAACTGTGGATAAATGCCAGCGTTCCCCCTTTGACCCTTATGCTTTACCGTCTCATTTCTACAGACAGAAAAATAAGGCTCACAACACTGGGCAAAACTGAAGCAGACCTTACAAGTATACTCAGAGTCTCTGAAAACTCTTCAACTCTGTGTGAATCTGTCTCCATTTATTTCATGTGTTTTCATAAACACTAGGGGAGCAATAACCATTTGGAAAGGTAAATTGATTTAACACAGTAAAATCCACTTTTTTTCAGTCTTGAAATTACAGTGGATTTTGCTATTCTGACTATTTTGCTAACACTTCTCCTCAGCCCCCACCATCCACTAGTCTTGTTGCTCCTCAGGTCCCCATTACCTGCACTTCTGTTTTTCTTTTTAATTTTCCAAACAAGATTTTTAGTACAGATATTATTCCAAGGGACAATGCTAGGGAATACCGCAGCCAAACTTTCAAGGAAATCAAATGAATCGAGACAGAAGAGAGTAGAAAAGGAAAAGTGAGAACACATATTTTCTAGGCCCCTCCAAATTAAAGCTTGAAAAACCAGTACTTCACAAAATGTCACATTCAACCATCAATTTAAAAAAAACTTTTGTTGGACGCACACTTTAAGCCCCATGGGTGGGGAGGAGGCCCTGGGAAACCACATCCTGCGGGTCCAGGCTGACCCCCGAGTCTCGGGCCTTTCTACCAAGATAGCTAGAGAAAGTTAAATCGGTGATCTTTCTTACCTTTCTCCAGGCAGCAGGAGGCCATTTGAGGTCTGCAGGTAGGTCAGGGTGTTAGGTCCACTCTTCCTCAGACACTGAGCCTGGTTTGGTGTCAAGGAAGCGGCATTCGGACACGAATTATGAGGCAGGGGGAGGAAAGAGTGTCTTCGGGTGAGGCTGCCCACGCTAGGCCTGCCCGTGAACCTCCTGACACCACCGTGCAGCCCGAGGCCTCAGCCTTACCCTTAGCTGGTTCTCACCTGCGAGTCAATAGAACTAATCGGGGACAGCTGTGAACTGTTTAGAGCTTAGAACACAGAATCACACTTAAAATTTAAAAGCTTCGTTTTAACAGCAGATTTAATCATAGTTTTCCCTGTTCTCTTCAAAAGCAGGGCATAGTCAAGATCTTGTATTGCATGAGGAAGGTATTTGGTACTGCCTTCTCAGAAGGAAGATTTCCCTGGTGATTCAGAAGGTGAAGAATCTGCCCACAGTACAGGAGACTGGGGTTTGATTCCAGGGTCAGGAAGATCCCCTGAGAAAGGGAATGACTACCCGCTTCACTGTTCTTGCCTGGAGAATTCCATGGACACAGGAGCCTCAGTGGGCTACAGCCCGTGGGGTCACAAAGAGTCAGACAGGGCTGACCAACTAACACTTTCACTTTCAATCCCTGAAGAAAAAACCCACCCAAAGGCCTTCCTGGCCCACTTCACAGCATGAGGTGATTAGCATGGAAATGAGAGGTTTAAGGCTTTTAATGTACATAAATATACATAGGATTTGGTATTCTTCAAATTGCAACCCTTTAGAGATTGATAAAATTAATATAGTAAGTTGCAAATAGCATTTTAAAAATCCACAAAAAACTGACTCCCATGGCAGGTCTGATTTGAAGCCTTGCACGGTGAGGTGTATCTGGAAAAGGCCTAGCCTGAGTTCTCCCATGGGGGCAGGCATCATCTCCAGCTCACTGTTTGTCCCAAGTCAGGTTTAGAGGTTTGAGGAAGCCTAATATCCATTTCAAGGACTCACTAACACAGTGGTAACAAGTCTTTCTCCTCTAGTCTCATAGAATCTCGTTATAAATGGCACACACAGCCCATAGCCTCCTTCCCAAGCACAGGTACAGAGGGATATCTAGGCTTAGAGTAGTTTTTGTCTAATATAGGTTCTCTGAAAAAACATTTCTGGGGTCAAATATTTGAGAAACACCCTCTACTGTGGTCTTTTTGTAGATTTGCAGTGCACGTTAGCCTGTAAAGAGATCCATTTAACTGTTTAACCTATTGCATTCCCCGCACATTTGACCTTGAAGGCAAAGGCACCCCACTCCAGAACTCTTGCCTGAAAACTCCCATGGATGGAGGAGCCTGGTGGGCTGCAGTCTATGGGGTCGCTAAGAGTCGGACACGACTGAAGCGACTTAGCAGCAGCAGCCCTTCATTAAACAACCTCTATCAACAGTTCCATTTCCCCAGACCAAGCCCTTAGCCTCACAGTTCCTCCCTCTGCTTACCACATCTCGGCATCACCCTTGGTCATGGGGGGACCCATGCAGCATTTCTGTGGTCCATGGTAGGCCCTCCACATTCACCTGATGGAGACCTGAAGTAAGACTTGCCAAATCATCTCCTCGACAATTTGAGGACTTTTTAACACTGGGGAAGCTGATCATAACTATCACACTTTGGCTTTTATTGAAAGACTTCCACTCTGATTTCTACCATGACTGTTTGTGAAATTAAACTGAACTGCATCTAGTTGTTTGTCAGTTGATCCCTGTGGGTGAAGTCTGTTTCTTGACTTTCACATTATTTTATTTTTTTCCTCTTTTCTCCCTGGGGCACTGTGCCATGGAGCATGACCTGAGCACCTGCTGGAATGCACAACACGGTGAACTCAACCGTTCAGCCACCTTTTTTTTTCTTTTTTTTTTAATTCACACAGGAGACAAGCCATACTGGCCTGGAGTTCCTTAAGGAACTGAATTTATATATTGTTACAAAGTAATCAACGCTGCAGCCTGCCCTTTAGAGACAGGTGCCAAGGGAGGAAATGTTTCATATTTTCCACAGGGCCTGGGTGCTATCAGAGAGTGTTTCCAATCAGTCTGTTTGTGCAGCTAAATCATAGGTCTAGATTCTTCCTTCTGCCTCAGGTGTCTGGTTGCTGGCTCCCGGCCAGCCTCTCTCTGACCCTGTGTCTCTCCTGCCATTGGGTTGCTGTGCCAGCTGCCACTTCTGGGTGAAAACCTAGTTCTGGTCCCGTCCAGTGTCAGCTGACTGGGCTATTTGCAAGCTACTCTTTTCAACTAACCCTGCTTTGTCACTTCAGAAACCAATCCTGCTTTTCAGCAACTGGCTTGGACAGGGTGTTCCATGCTTGCTGACTGCAGCAGCTGTGTTCTGCCCCAATTAAGAGCCCGGGGGAGACACCCACCCACTCAGAGCTCCACCCCGGGCAGGAGACATGAGGGGCAGCTCCCCTCAGCCCCAAAGTGAGTGATGTCACTGCCCATGCTTCCACTCTGCCCAGCCGTCTCCCACCCATAACCCCAGTCCTCATCCTCTCTTTGTTCTAATTTCTACTTACTTTCCTCCCTTGCCTTTAAACAGCACCAATGAAATAATGCCAGTGTGAAGGCTTTTTGGGGCTTTGCAGGTGGCACTAGTGGGAAAGAACCTGCTGCCAATGCAGGAGATGTCAGAGGCATGGGTTTGATCCCTGGGTCAGGAAGATCCCCTGAAGGAGGGCATGGCAATCCACTCCAGTATTCTTGCCTGGAGAATCTCATGGACTGAGGAGCCCGGTGGGCTTCCGGCCATAAGGTTGTAGAGTCAGACACAACTAAAGCAATTCCGCACATACAAAAGCTTTTTAATTGACAGGCTCTAATCATCACATTACCAAATTCTGCACGTCCCTACAAAGCAAGGCGTGGCCCTCTGAAGGTTTCACTGGTTCCTTTTACAGGTATGCATGGACTGTTAACTATGTTCCAGATAGTTCTGGCCCTGAGGACACAGCAGTGACACAATCCCTGCCCTGGTGCGTATGTGCTAATGAGGGAAGCAGACAATAAACAAAACAAGCCAACTATATAGAACATTAGTGGTGACTGCTCAGGAGAGAAAAAAAGGCGGTGAAGGGGGAGATGGAAGTTGGGGGGCAGGGGTGGGAGGTGAGATTCTAGAGGCGGTGGCCAGGGAAGGCCTCTCTGACAAGATGCTGTTTGTAATAAAAATCTGAAAGGACAGAGGAGAGAGCTATGTGAGAAAAACACATTTCAGGTCAAGGGACTGGCCTGTGTCAAGGCCCTGGGGCCCTAGGATATGCCTGACAGGGTCAGTGTGGAGGGAGCCATAGGGCTGCTGTGAAGATTAAATGTCTATGGAGTACCTGGTGTAAAGACAGTGCTTAATAAATGGTAGCTATAATTGTGATAGTCATCCATCAGATATTTGTGGTTTGATTGATGTAAATAAGTGCCTAGGTCCAAGTAGGCCCAAGTCTGTTCCTTGGCCTCGAGAGGAGTGTTTTATTACAGCCCCACAGACCTCTGAGTGTGACCCCAACCTGCATCCCTAGTTTTCCCTTTCAGTAGGGGCATAAGGTCAAAAAAGAAAAAAAAGGGTTGCTGAGTGGATTGATTTTGCCCGCTACAGGGCAGTCATTCCTGGAGTCTCAGAAACACATGGGAACTTAGAGATGCCAAATTTCCAGCTGCTCCCGGATCTACTAAGTCGGAAACTCTGGGATGGGGCTCAGGGATCCGGGTTTACCAAGGCTCCAGGTCATTTGGCACAGGCCAAGCTTCAGAAGCACTCTTTAAAATAGTCTCCCAGGGCAGGGGAAGTCTTCACTAAGGTCCCTAGGTCATCTCCTTTACTCTCCATGGGACAAATGATCAGAAAGGCGGTTAGTTTTCCCTGTTATTTCAGTTTCCTGAGCTACCCTGTGGCTCTCTAGGGTTGTTGCTCCCCAGATCTCTAGAGATGGCCCATTTCCTATGTCACCCGATTCTGAGTGAAAACGGCTGCAACTGAGCTCAGAGACCCACCCGGAGGACTCCCCCTGCCCTGATGACTCCTGTTGCACTTGTAAAAGTGATACTGACCACCTCTGAGAGCTCTTCCAGGCTTTGCTATTACGGGACTTTAAGAAACAAAACTTTCAAAACCAAGATAGACCAGCTCAGATTCCCAGACACGACTCAGCATTTTTTTTCTCTCCCTGTCCCAGGAAGATGTTATCTTGCTATTTACTGTGAATTAGATGAAGACTGATGCTCCAGGAACCAAGGCCACTGCCAACAAGTTTTCTGGCATTGAATGGCAATGTGACCCAGCTTTTCCATAGGAAAAGTGCAGTGTGGCTGACTTAGAGCGCTGACTGAGACCCTGCTGTAACAACATGGGGATGGGCAGACCCGCTGGGAGAAGAGGAAGAAGGAGGTCTTTGAAAATCTGATTTTGTTGCTTCTCAGTTTGAACCCTCTGGTAACTTCTGTTGTCCTAAGTAGCAGTTCTCCAAGATGATTTATGGCCTCAGGTGTGTTTTCAGTGAAAGAAGCCAGACACAAAATAACACCTA
The DNA here is from genome assembly GCF_963930625.1 of Muntiacus reevesi. NCBI lineage: Eukaryota > Metazoa > Chordata > Mammalia > Artiodactyla > Cervidae > Muntiacus > Muntiacus reevesi. The sequence goes on along the minus strand of NC_089267.1, from coordinate 40,829,960 downwards.
TTGTATGATTCTATTTATATGAAATACCCTAAAAGGCAAATATATGGGGAAAGGAAAGTTAGTAGCTGCAGAGCTAAAGGTGGGAATAGGGAGTGATTAGTGGGCACAAATTTCTTTTTTTTTTTCAGTGCTTAATAGTTTTATTTGGATTCACAGTGTTTTAAATACACAGCTTTTATCAAATTTAGAAAGTTTTTAAAAAATTCTTAATTGATGGATAGTTTTTATCATGAATGAGTATTGAATCTAGAAAAATAGTAATTGTGCGTGTGTGTTCAGTCATGTCTAACTCTTTGTGACCCCATGAACTATAGCCTACCAGGCTCCTCTGTCCATGGAATTTTCCAGGCAAGAATACTGGTGTGGGTAGCTATTCCCTTCTCCGACGATCTTCCCAACCCAGGGATCCAACCCACATCTCCTGCATCTCCTACATTGGCAGGTGGATTTTTCACTTCTGGTGCCACCTGGGAAACCCATGAAAAGTGGTGTAGATAATCTTATTTGCAAAACAGAAATAGAGACACACAAATGTGGAGAACAAATGTATAGTCAGTTACTAAAGGGGGAAAGGGGTAGGGTGGGATGAATTGAGATACTGAGATTGACAAATTTATTTTAGGAGTAATGGAGATGTTCTAACATTAGATTACAGTAGATGATTATATAAATTTGTGAATATACTAAAGTTCATTGAATTGTACACTTTAAATGGGCAAATTCTATGATATGCAAAATATCTCAATAAAACTTTTTTAAAAGCAAAAAAAATTTTTTTAAGTTAATAATCCAAAAAAGACTTACCTGGGGCTTTTGTTTGAAATGTAGACTCCTGGGGTGCTAAAACAAGTGCTTCTAATGCAGATAGTCCTTCACATTCTGGGGATTCTAGGAAATACATAGTTTAAAATTCTTAATTTCACAGGCAAATAATAGTTCTTTATTATGTAGGAGCTGCTCAAGACCAAGCTGCTACCTCTCAAGACCAAATCACCTACCATTCTCCTTTTGTCATTAAGGATATTTGTTCTTACATTTTGGGAGTCTTTAATACATTTTATCATTTTTATAAATCTTATCGTTTTTATTCTTTCTAACTTACTTTATTAGGAATGTCTGTTAAATTTTATTTTAAAATATTTGTAGGACTTAAATGTCCATCAATAGATGAATGGATAAAGAAGATGTGATTTTTATATACATACAATGGCATAGTACTCAGCCATAAAAAGAATGAGATAATGCCATTTGCAGTGACATGGATGGACCTAGAGATTATCATACTAAGTGAATAAGTCAGACAGAGAAAGACAAATATATCACTTATAGGTGGATCCCCCAAAAAATGCTATCAGTGAACTATTTTACGAAATAAAAACAGACTCACAGATATAGAAAAACAAGCTTATGATCACCAAAGAGGAAAGGAGGGGAGAGGGATTAATTAGGGGAGTTGGGATTAGCAGATGCAAACTACTGTATATAAAACAGAGAAACCACAAGGACCTACATTGGAGCACAGTGAACTACAGTCAGTATCTTATAATAACTATAAGACTATAATGACTTAAGATTATAATCTAATAATCTAATGACTATAAGATATAGTCAATATCATATAATGGAAAAGAATCTGAAAAGAATATATATATATATATATATATATATATCTATGTTCAGCTACCTTCCTAAGGTTAGCTTCTTTTATCGTTTTAGGGATTGCCTGCCTCTCTCTTCTGGGGACTTCAGCTTCTTTCTTGCTTAACTCTCACATTTTGATGGAGCACATCCTCCAATGGCTTTATACGTCTATTGAAGAAGGGATGCATAGAAGTTAAGCTGTTTTTAAAGATTCCAGGGAAAAAATCTTATTCTGTCTTCAAAATTGATGGTCTATTTAGCTGGGGTGTAGAATTATAGACCTGAGATAAGATTTCTCTGGGAATTCAGAAGGCGTTACTCCACGGTTTTCTGTAGAAAATTTTTGCCATTTTCATTCCTGATTCTCTGTATATGGCTTGATCTTTTTCACGGCTTTATCCTAAGTGCTATGCAATTTCATAATGATGCATTTCGTCAGAGATTTTTCATTCTTGTGCTTGGCCCTGGGTGGACTCTCTTAATCCGTTCAGTGAACTTTCTTTGATAATTTATTTGCTCTGTTTCTATTCTATATTTATGGAACTTCCTTATCATTCAAATATTGGATTTCCTCAACTAATCTTTGAATCTATTATCTCCTCTCTCTCTGTCTGGTTACATTTTCTTAGAGATTTCATCAAATTTGCCCTCCAACTGGGGTAACTAGATACAGTATAAGATACGCAGGTAAATTTAAATTTTAGACAAACTAAGCATTGCATGGGACATATTTATACTAAAAAAAAAAATATTGTTTGACTCTGAAATTCAAATTAAACTGAGAATCCTGTATTTCTGTTTGCTAATATTGACAACATTTCCTCTAATTCTTCTCTTGAATTATTCCCTTTTGCTATCTTATTTTTAATCTCCAATTAAAACTATATCTCTATTAGAACAGACTTGTGATTGCCAAGGGAGAGGGATGGAGTGGATCGTTGAAGTTAGCAGATGTAAGCTATTATTTATGGAATGGATAAACAACAAGGTTCTACTGTATAGCTCAGAGAACTATTTTCAGTATCCTATGATAAACCATAATGGGAAAGAATATTTAAGAAAAAGAATGAACCACTTTGCTATACAGCAGAAAGTAACACAATATTATAAATCAACTATACTTCAACAAAAAAATGTGTATCTATAAATTGTTCTCTAAATGTTACTTTTTAATTGCTTCTTTTGTTTCTTGAATACAATACCTTTTCTCTCCAGAGATACTGAGGGCTTTTTAAGTTTTCTTCTGTCACCTATACTTTTTTCTCTTCTTTTCCAAATTTCTTTCTTTTTGGTCTCTGCCTTTCATATTAGATTTTCTCACAGATCTGGTAACCCTTGATTGTCTGCTTGTATTTAAAAGTGGGGCACTATATACATTAAAAAAAACAAACAAATTTATGGTTACCAAAGGGAGCAAAGGGGGAGGGATAAATTAGGAATCTGGGATTAACGGACATACCCTATTATATCTAAAACAGATAAACAACAAGTTTTTAATGTCCAGCACAGGAAACTATATTCAATATCTTGTAACAACCTATAATGGAAAAGAATCTTAAATATATATATATATATATACACACACACATACACACATATATGAGAGGGATAAGCATGAATGCTAGTGTTTTGTGAGGGATGGCACAGAAGATGACCTGGGCCAAGGGATCCCACTTCTTGTGTGAGGCAAGAGAGGAGACCTGGAAACCTAACTACTTGTTATATAAATTTTTATTTATTCATTTTTATGAAAAAGGTTTTATTTTCCTCACCAATTTGGCACCATTTCCCCACAGAGATACTTCATCTCTCTTCTGATACCCCTCACTCTGCTAAAGATGAGCAGTTTAATTTCCATCTTCCTTCTTTAGGCCTTTGAAGTCTTACTATTTTCTCTCTCTCTGTCCACTCACCAAAAGTTGCTATTTTGTCATGGAAGCTCATATCCCTGCTCTTCCCCGACTCAGACACTCCTCTCACAGAGTCTTCTTGCTGGGAATGCATTTCGCTTTTTCTCCCTGGCTGCTGGCCCCTGTTAGATGGTGTTTTTCTGTGTGGGTTCTTTACATCTTAGACATGGAGGTTTACGAGCCCCAGTGATGAGAGCCCCACAGATGACAGAAGGTAAAGCCTTCTCAGTCCCACAGGCTGACTTATAGAAGCTGTGGGAAATCCCCTCCCTGCAGACTCCTCACACGGCCCCCTCACATGGCCCCAGCTGCAGGGTAGAGGACCCGGTCCCCATTCGGCTCCTCCTCAGCCTCTTAGGGTGGGAAGCCCAGCAGAGGCCCACTTGGCCTGTGTTGACTTGATCCCCAGCAGCCCAACTCTTCTCAGTATTTGCAGCCCTCCATCCCTCCCTCCTGGCCTTTGACATCATTCTCAGGCACCTGCCTAGCCCACTGGGAGAAGGAACCTCACAATTCTCTCTACCTGGAACCCACCAAGGCCCAAAGCCTCACTCACACCCAGCCAACCACAGAAGTTAGCAGCTATTTGGCTCCCAAGAGGAAGAAATTTAGGGTTTGAGAGTAGGAAAGATTAAAGTTGCATCCAGTTGGTCATATTCCCAGGACTCCCCTTCAGCCCTCATACTTTATTTTCATAGCCATTAATCACCTAGTGGGAGCCCTGATGAAAAGAACAGAGTTGGAATGAATAGCTGTAGTCCTGGTTCAATACCTGAATATAAGCTCATCCCACTCCTAAATTTCCTTCTGGGAAACGAACACACCCTGATTTTATCAGCACTGCATTCAGAGATAAAAGAGAACTACTGCACTTTCACTATGAAAAAAGCAAATCAAACTGATTCCGAATAAAAACGTTTTTCCCAACCCTTCTTTATCTGATGAGATACCTATCTGCAATGAGGAATCACTGCCAGTCTCCCCTCAGAAAGTTTAAAGATCAGGCAAGTTCTGGAAAGGAAGATTAAGTGGGCATATTATTAACCTAAATGGTATTAGGTTTCTGTTTCAATAAAGGTTCCCATTAAAGCTGAAAGCAATACAGATTCAGCAGTGTGGCCATAACCACCCACTGCCTGTAGGAAGATGAGCTTAAATTACACATGGCTGTGCACCCCATTATCACTTTGCAAAAGGCAGTAACTTGAGGTGGACCTCTGTGGTGACGGTGTCCTTCAGATGACAGCCTCAAAGGAATTCTAGCTTGGATGCAATCAATACTCTGAACATAATTTACTCATGTATCAGCACACGACAAGAGGCTGACAATGATTAATCAACTAATTATGATAGTCTCTCCTTCCCACTATACATAACTTATTGAATGTTTGGTATTTTTGTTTCTAGTTGCCATGAAAAGGGTATGACAGCCATATTTCATTCAAACTGTGTCCAGCCTCATCGCCAGGGCCTACCACACTGGAGCAGGCAGTCTTCGTCTCGTTCGCCTATTTCTAGTCTGGTGAAAATTTCAATTCTCCTCCCGTAAAAGACTCAGGGAGGATGTGGTACAGTGGCAGCCTGGGAATTGCATCTAGCCCTCAGATGTCTCTTGTATGAGCAGCAGGGTTTAGAAAAATGAATTCATTGTCAACCTCTAAAATCGAAGGTTTTGACATGAAAGTCTGCACTTCCTAGCTTTTCTTGGAATAAAGATCATCTGGCCATTCTGGGCCCTGACAGCTGGCGGGTCTGAGTGGAGCTGCCCCTGTTTTGATGGGGCAGGTGCTCTTCTGTTGGCCCCAGACCCAACACTTTTTTAATATCCAGCAACTTCTCTCCTTTTTCATCAGCTGCCTGGCTGCTGACTTGGTGGCGGTGACGGGTGTGTGTGTGCGGGTGGGGTGGGGTGGGCAATACAATGTCACCAGAAAGTCACAGTCAAGACCCCACTGTACTGGGAAACCCTGGGCCCCTAACATCACAATATGAAGGCTTTATGATATGTCAGGGAACGGGGAAGTGGCTGTCCCAGGGCACGAGTCCAGCTTTCCCAGGCCCCTGCAACGAAGACTCTCTGCAGGGCACAGAGAGAAGTGCTTCCTGCTCAGAGGCAAGGAAGGGGAGGAGGAAGGGGCAGGTGGCAGCATGCCTGCCACGCAGGCTGTTAACCACTCCACGTCCTAGTTCCTCCACATCTGTTACTCTGGATCAGATGAGAAGTTTGAAGATCCCCTGGGAACCTCCAGCCTGATTCTGGCGTGTAGCACTTCTGTCCAGAGCAGAGTGCCAAGGGGAGTGTCACATCCTGGATCCCACCCATTTGATGGGGGCGTCTTCCTGGTAAATTCAGAGATCACACAGAGCCCCAGGGCCTTCCTGGTGATTTAAATCTGCTTTACCTTCAGCAGATGCAAACAGCATCAACAGATTTAGTGGACACTGGGATCTTGTTAAAATGTGAATTCTGAATCAGAAGGTTTGTGGAGGGGCCTGAAACTCTGCATTTCCAACAAGCTCCCTGATGAGGCCCATGCTGCAGGTCCTGGAACACTTTCAGTATAAGGGCTATAAAAGCACCTTCGGTACCTGCTCATGGGCATCTTTTACTATTTTTCCTGGGGCTCTTGTCTGTTCTCTCTACCTTATCCCTCTTTTTTCCTATCCTTCTTTTCCTCTCTCCATCCGTCCTTCTTGTCAAAGTCGTTATTCCTACCAGGCATCCCGACCATCTCCAAACCCCCCTCCTTTTAAAAGATCTCCTGCTGCTTCCTGCCCACCCCCACCCAGACATTAATCTCCCTCTTGCCTCTCCTCAGTAGTGCCAGAGAAATAAACGTCACCACTCATCGACACCTGGGTGCCAAGCACTGTTCCAGTGTGTTACTGTGAGCTGCACCCCACACACCTGCAAGCCCTGTAATCGCCCAGCTGCAAGACCCAACAAAGAGCCCAGAGATAGAGACATCAACAATTTATTGGTTAGGGGGTCTTACAAATCTGAAGCAAAGTCCTGGAGTGACACCCCATCATTATGGCTACAAGAAGGAATCTTTGCCACTAAGGCGAGGAGGAGGCTGACATGTATAGGGGAAATTGGTATCAAGTTGGCTCATTAGTTACCAGGGAAACTAGTGGCTGGTGCAGGGGGCAAGCACACAGGTAGGTACTGATTAAGCCTTACGATTAAGAGGATGGGACAGTCAGGTGAGTTGGGTGTCGGTGAAGCAGGGACTGGTCGAGCAGGGAATGTGCACAGAGCAAGAGAACAGACATCGTGAGTGGGCTGGCCACGTGCTCTGCTCTGCTTAGCTGCTGTCATGTCCGACTCTTTGTGACTCCATGGACTGTAGCCTTCCAGGCTCCTCTGTCCATGGGGATTCTCTAGGCAAGAATACTGGAGTGGGTTGCCATGCCTTCCTCCAGGGGATCTTCCCACCCCAGAGATCAAACCCAGGTCTCCCTCATTGCAGGAGGATTCTTTACCATCTGAGCCAAGACAGTTACTTATATTATTTAATTCTCACAACAACCCTACAAAGTATACATCAATACTGTCACTTTGGAAATAAGAAAATCGAGATCTGGGTAATTAAAGAAACTTTGTCTTCAACTAGGAAATAATGAGATTAGAATTTGGATCTGTCTAAAGCCAATTCTATAACCTTTCTACTATGTTATGCTCATATAAGATGAAATGGTCTAGAAGTCAGCAGGTAGGGGTGGGTTGAGAAAAAAAGAAATTAAATGTCTCAAGCATCACTTTAGTTGTGCATCCTGCACAGTTCTCCACTCCCTCCTTAAGCAGATGCCCTATGGAACAGCTTGATGCAGTGATAATAAGAGCTATTTTAGGAAAGCCCAGATTAGCTGGAGTGGGACAGGATTCCAAGTAGCAGAGTAGTATTATTAAAACCTAAACTTGATAATATGCCTAAATTTTCAGTGTAACTCTTAAATTGGGTTCATAACTGTATACACAGAGCCTACCACCAAAAAGAGAGTCCTACCATTAGCAGATCACCCAATAACACAGAGTCTAAAGGATGGCGCCAAATCCCTCCTATCAATCTACACAGAGTCCTCCGTGGAAGTGTAGCCAACACCCTTCTGTCTTTCCAGTTTTTCTTCCATAACTCCACCTCTAGCATCACCTTTTCTGCCTGACCTCAAGATCCTACCTGAGTGCCCTGGTTTCCAACCTGGTAGCCTTAGCTGATCTTAAAATCTTTGTTTATTTCAACAGAAACAGAATCACAGACATAGAGATCAGACTGGTAGTTGCCAAGGGAGAGGGGTTTGGTGGAGGGGTGGAGTGGGAGTTTGGGAGTAGCAGATATAAGCTTTTATATATAGAATGGATAAACAAGGTTTTACTATTTAGAACAGAGAATTATATTCAATATCCTATGATAAATCATAATGGAAAAAAACATAAAAAAGAAAGTGTGTGTATATATATATAGCTGAATCACTTTGCTGTGCAGCAGTTAACACAACATTGCAAATCAACTATACTTCAATTTAAATAAATTAATTAAACAAATAAATAAATCCCTTTGTGTCTTTCAGATTTTTCAGACTGTAGCACCTACAAAACAAACAAGTCTTGCTTAAGCTGGCTATCTCACTCCCCTGACTTCTTTTAAGGTATAACAAAAATTTTTTAAATCTCCTTTTAAATTCTCCCAAAGATCCTACAAGGCATGAGAGGAGAAAAGGCAAGGGGTAGGGATGAAGAAAATTCCATCTTGACACAAAAATTATTGAATGTCACTCGAATGACAAGAGTGAGAATTTTTTAAAAGGGATGGACAGGGAGACTGGGAGCAGTATGCAGAAGGAGCCCCTTCCCAGGAGTCATGAGATTTAGGTTCTAAATACATCTTTGTCCCTAACCAGCTGTGCAACCTTGGATAAGCTGTATCCATTTTTTTTGATACCAGTTTCTTCATCTTTGAAGTGAGGGGATTGGATTGAATGATGGCCAAGATTCCTTTGATTTCTACTTTTCAGTGTAGCATCTAAAATAAAATGAAGCCAGAAAGCTGTTGTGAAATAATGTTGCATTTCACCAGAAAGTTAGACACAAACTAGGTTGAGTTAATGCATGAAAACAAGAAGGTAAAAAAAAAAATGTTTAATGATGATAACTGAATAATAATAATAAAATAAAAGACCAAGAAATTAAAGACAAAAAAATGGCTGATTCTATACTTTTCTTCTTAAAAAGATTTTAATTCTCTACCAACTGGCCATCTATTATCCATAATTATCAGTTACTAGTAAAATATGTAATTGGGACAAGGCATGTTCCATTCTGTAATATATTATCATTTAAAAACTTGTTTTCTAATAAAAGTATTCAATTATAAGGTCAACCACCAACAGTTTTATTATACACAATGGTAGGTAGATCTGAAATAAAATTAGGCCAATGTGAATAATTTCCTTCCTGGCAGGTTATGGAATTTAGTGTACATGGTATTTTCCATCTTTGAAGTTAACATGTAATTATGCTTGTTTTATGCCAACTCATCTGCCCCCAGTGTTTCAAACTGAAAAAGAGACAAAGCTTCCTGTAGCGACCACTTCCTCCATGTCTTCACCAGGTCAGAAGAGAGAATCGCTGGGGCATACCAGCACTAGACTCTTTTGGGGAGTGTGCTTTGGGGGAGGCCCACCCAACAATGATATAATGGCAAAGATAACATCCCTCTGTGTTTGAGAATCATCTGGATCAGTAGAAATATTTCACTCAGTGCCAGGGTCCAGCCTCGGCAGGATCCAGGGGTACCCTCAGGATGAATGGCATTGGCGAGAGAGAGAAAGAGAGAGAGAGAGAGGGACCAGACAAGGTGTGCAGCAGAGTCTGGCAAATCTTTATTTTTTACCGTAGCTTTTATATTCTAAGTTAGTACATTTTTAAGGGGAAGATAGTTTAATATTACATCAGCTCATCCTTCACGAAACCAGGGTGTTTTCTGCATACTTCTTTGTGAGAGTCTTGTACATTATCTTCTGGCCATGGGGCCTATTGACATTTTACGACCTAGGTGAATGCAAAGCTGTTTTCCGTAATCTATTCTTTAATGAACACAAAAGTCAGTCCTTTTGCAGAAGTTATCAGTTAAATTTATCTAAAAGGTTTACCACACAAAGACTCTGCAGCTCTGGTGAGGCAGCTCCTGTTTAGCATTCCTGGTTAAAATTAACAATTCTAAACTCTTATTTTTCTAAATCTTTAACTATAACCGGTTTTAGAATAATATTTTTATGTTCTCTAATAGGGCTTCCTCATCCCCGAAGGACTCTGTGCCTATTAGGGCCTTTATGTGATCAGGTTCTTTATGCTGTTTATGATTAAGGTGTTGTGAGCAGTCATGTGCATTAGCATGCATTTGCCAAGCAGGCTAGAATGCCAGCAAAGGGGTCTAAATTGAAACACTCCTTTCATCCTGGATAATCTTATAGGATACCACCGTCCAGCGGACATATTAATTAAAGTTCAAAGTTGATTCTGTTTGGAAAGAGATCGGGGAAGGCCTTCTACCTGTGTCACAGAAATTAGGGAGCAGTCTAACATAGCAAGCATCAGAAAGACAGATACCATCTTTAAGGTGAGCCCCGGGGCAGTTTTTCAAAATCCCTGAGGTCCTGATCTGCCTTGCTTGTCTGGTCTTCTCCTCACGACCTTGTCATGGGTGGGATCTCGTGTGTTGGCTCCTGGCAACTCAGTCTGCATGGACACCACCCCCCTCAGTCTGTAATTAAGGATGCCCTTCTGTATCTGGTCCTTGAAGACCTGACCTCTTCTGAAGGACCATCACTTGTCTCCTGGGAATCACCCTTCATCAGCCCAAACCATGTGTGTAGGAGAATGCCTCGGCCACTCTACTCAGGGGAGTGCCTTGGCCAGGAGGACCATTCTCTGTGAGGATGCTACAGTTTGAAGGTTCATGTCATTATCTTTCTTCTGTAGCTCTCTCCTAGCCTCAGGTACTAATGGCCTCTATGCCAAAAATCACATTTAAAAATAATATTTTGATCCTTTGTCCTGAACTCCCCAAGCCTGACTTATTTACCATTGAAAGAATTCACCTTCATTAAATAGCATTCATTATCTTGGAGAACCCAAGTCCCATCATTTTGTGTCCACTATGTCCCAGATGAGGGACATGAAAGGCACCAAGAAGTCTGAAGTGTCAGAATCCTTAAGTAGATCAAAAGACAAATCTGAGGGAGAATCTTTCCTCCTGCTGTTCTCCACTAGTCAGTAGGACTTGTGCTTACTTTTACCTTCATCAAGAACAACTATAAAACATGGTTGAAGATGTGGGTTGCAAATAGACCCAAGCCATTTGACCACTTGGAAATTATCACATCCCTGTGGTAAATATTGCTAAGTACCTGGGGTTAGAGGAGGGTATCCTTTCCCCCACCGTCTCACCTCCAAGCAGGTCGTCATGGTGAAAGTCATTCGTAGGCCAGTGTCTGCCACACATGCAAACCTTCTTTAATACACAAATATTGAACCATGATGTTATACGCCTAAAACTTACATAATGTCAATTACGCCTCAATTTTTTAAAAAATTACTCTACAAATGAAGGAATACATACTTAAATTTATTAAAAACAAAAACAACCTTCATTATCAAGCAGGCAGCAAGTGAAAAAGGTGAAAGTGTTAGTCACTCAGCCGACTGTTTGTGATCCCATGGACTATAAACCGCCAGGCTTCTCTGTCCATGGAGTTCTCCAGGCAAGAATATTGGAGTGGGTAGCTATTACCTTCTCCAGGGAATCCTCCTGACCTGGGGATCAAACCCAGGTCTCCTGCAATGGCAGGCAGACTCTTCACTGTCTGAGCCACCGGGGATGCCCAATCAGGCACAGAAACCACCATCATATCCTTCCTTTAATCTTGGTCAAGTCCCCACACTTGGATATTAACAAGCACCTTACATGAGAAGAAGGAAGCAGATGTCCCAATGTTCTGACAGCTGCTCAGCTGAGCTTCTGGGTGAATCAGGCAGCAGAGCCCCCAGGCAGTGGAAGGAGGCAGAGCCAGATGGATTTCTGGACTGGAGCACTGACCCAGCATGTAAGCCCTGTGGGCTTGTCGGAAAGATACCCTCTTCCCATGGAAGGATGGTGGGACCTATCAGTCTTCTATCCAACCTCAAAGCCTGAACTCTCTTCATTTAGCCAATAAAAAAAGTCTATTTTACATCACCTAGGCTAGTTGACATACTCTCTGGAATAGACTTTTATAACAATATTTACAGTGCTTACATAACCACTTCTGGATGGTGATTTCCTGATTAGTTTCCTTCACATGCTATCCATAATCCCTAGTGTGAAAATTAGAGCTAATTTATACACATGTGCATCACAGTGTTTATAATGAATTATTTTAAATTACCAAAGAGATGACTTTCTGACACATCCTATCTGCAAATTTGACATCTGAAAGCCCTCCACTACTCTCATCCATCTTACTGCTGAAGAAATTATGGAAATATGCAAATAAAATAACATCATGCTTTTTGAGTTTGCATCCCAGCTCCATGTTTAGCCATTATAGAAAATGTATTTGAATGGAGTACAGAGGAAGAAAGGCACGTGAAAACACGATGGGGAAAGAAATGGCCCAGGGACCTAGGAAGTTGTTTTAGCTTAATTAAATTGTCTTAGCAAAGCAGACTTTGCTACAAAGGATGGTGAGGGGTGGGACAGAGGAAGGGATTAGAGAGGGGTGGGTGTGGGGTGGACACAACAGTCTTCTCCACAGGCATCCTCTCTGCAAAAGGAGCCCAAGTCACTCCATAGGGGAGCAATTCCCTTTCTGAGCTTTGCACGGTAGACGCTGAACTTATTAACAGCAGTTTATAGAGCCACTGCTCAGGTAAAGAACAGAGTAAAAGAGCCATTGAGCAGATCCTTCTGTCACCTGTTCATCAATGGAACAAACCAAGTCCTTTCCCAGAGTCATTTTTCCTTTGCAGACAACTCAGATCATTGTTCCCTGGTGCAGGACAATGACTCACTTGATCAGTAACCTGCTGTTTTTATCAATTATAGTAATTCATGCTTCGCCCCCTTCTACTTATTGCTGACATTTGTTTTGGACGATGTTAGTAGATTAAAAGAGTAGCTTAGTTTTATTTGGCCAAACACTCAGAAACATGTTCAGTACTATTCCCTATCATCTTACTTAATTGTCAAGTATCAGTCTTGAGCTTCCATGGCTGAGCAGAAAGCTGTGGGAAGGGAAGAGCAATGAAAAAGAGACCTGGCTTCTCGTCCCAGTTTTAAATGTGTGGCAGCCTAGTCCCTTCTCAGAATTGAGACCAGACCACAACCTCCAAAGTCCTGGCATTCCTTCCCTTAACCCTTTATCGAACACCTCCTGCAAGGGGAACATTGTTCTCGGTTGTGTCTAGAGGAGCCAATAGGGAATAAAAAAGAGGAAGTCCTTAACCAAATGGAACTGACATTTCAATGGAGGATGAAAAAGAAATACATATGAAAACAAATAGACATCATATTTTGTGACAACTGCTATGGAGAGAGATGAATTGGTGTAAGGGGGACAGGGTTTAGTCTCACATTGAGTGGCAGGAGAAGGCCTCGTTAGCCATTAAGCAGCAACGCTGTGTTTACCGGGGTGAGGAGTGTTCTAGTAGAAGGAATAGCAGCTACAAAGCCCCTGAGGTAGGAATGTGCTCAGTGTGATCAGAGAACAGCAAGGCAGTCAGTGTGGCTGAGCAGAGTAGAGAGGGGAGAGTGGCGGAAAACAGGCTGGGGATAGGAGAGAGGGGGCAGAAGGGTATGTAGGCAGGTCAGCTCTTTGGCTTGTACTCTGGGAAACTTGGGTGACCTCTGGGGGACTTTTGACCTGAGAACTGTCATGTTCTGACATATCTTGAAACAGGATCCATCTAGTCACTGACTACAGGGGTGAAAGCCCAGAAACAGGCCAGAGATGATGGTGGCTTGGGCCATGTTGAAAGCTGTAGAGGTGGTGAAAAGTAGTTAGGTTCTAGATATAGGTTGAAAATGGGCCAACAATTATAGGAGAAAGAAAAAACATCAAAGACATCATTAAAATTTTCGCAAATGGAAGAACAAGGCTTGGTTTTTGTTTTTTGTTTTTTTTTCTATTTGTTGATATAAAAAAGTAGAAATAAGCTTGGCTTGGGATGTGGTATGGACAAGATGTCTATTAGATGTCTAAGAGGAGATATTAATTAGCCTGTTGTATATACTTCTGAAGGTTTAGGATTCACATATAGAGAAAGCCCTGAGAGTGTCTTGCCAATATCTATTTTGCACACCCTGGAGGTTGCCTTCAGCTTTAGTAGATGGTTGTCATACCTTCTATGGCAGACTACTAAGGTGGCCTCATGATTCCTGCCTCTTAGTTCTCCCTCTTGTTGGATGCCCTTCCCTACACGTGTGGGATCTGTGATTTGAACAGAGCAAAGGTGGCAGGATATATGTGATTATGTGTCCACGATTATGTCATTATGTTCCATAGAAAGGCAGTGCCCATCTTACTGGAGTCTTTCTTTCCCTGTGAAGAAGTAAATGGCTATGTTGGATAATCCCAAGTAGTGAAGAACCATGGGCATCCTTTAAGAGCTGAGGATGCCCTTTGGACAGCAGCCAACCCAAGACTAAAGCTCTCAGTTCTATACAAGGAACTAAATGCTGTTATCACCATATGAGTGGAGAAGTGGATCCTAAGGGTGTTCCCTGGAGCAGGGCAGAAGCGATGTCTCAGTGGCCCCAGGAGCAACCATGAAGCAATGAGTAATAGGAGTGAGGGAATAAATACTTCAGATTCCTTAGGACTTGGTGGGACAAACCTGGGGTGTGAAGTTAAGACCTAAGGACAAGTAAATCAAAGGAGCAGGAGGGAGAGAATCCAAAAACAGATGTTCACTTGGATGAACACTTGATTGTGACAAAAATGGCACTGAAGAGTAGGAAAAGAAAATTTCAAAACATGGTGCTAGGTCAGTAAGATGGGAAAGATTGAAACTTGACCCCTGTCTCATGCCAGGTAGATTTTATGTATAAATTTGAAAGGTAAAACAATTAAGATTCTAGACAATGACATAAAAGAATAATTTTATATCCTTTGAAGTAGGCAATGATTTCTTAATCGGGAATTGTAAAGCACTAACTATAAAGGAAAAGATTGACAAATTGAACAATCAAAATTAGGTATGTCTGGTCCTTTTCTTTAATAATTAAGGCATATGTACAATGGATGTTTGATAGGCCATTAACAGGCAGTTCTAGTTAGCATGAAATTCAAGTTAACTCATATATAAGCCAGAATGACCACCCTCCAGCCCCGCCCGTACCACAGTGTGTAAAAATTTCTAGGTTAATTTCAGGTGGTGCTAGCGGTAAAGAACCCGCCTGCTAATGGAGGAGACATAAGAGACGTGGGTTTGATCCCTGGGTCAGGAAGATCCCCTGGAGGAGGGTATGGGAACCCACTCCAGTACTCTTGCCTTGAGAATCCCATGGACAGAGGAGACTGGCTGGCTACAGTCCATAGGGTTGCAAAGAGTCAGATACAACTGAAACAACTTAACACCCACACAGCAAAAATCATACACTTAGTAATTATCTAGGCTGTGGGGTGTGGGTTGGGGAAGTACTTGCAAGTTGACAGCCACATAAAGTAGAATTTAAAGAACACAGCACAGAGAGAAGAAATCTGGGAGTTCCCCCTTAGCTCTTCTGAACCTATACTTGCTTACAATGACCTTCCAGTCTGCTGGTCAGTTCCAGACCCGTATTTCAACCTCGTGACCTTCAGTGGCTCCTATTTGCCCTCAGTGAGCCACTGAGGGTACATGCAATTCCTTTGCAAGCCAGCCCCACTTCCAGCCCCTCCTCATGCTAAAACACCAGCCACACATAGCAAGTCCCTTTTAGTTCCCCAGAGGCCCCGTGCTCGTGGGGTCTCCTGTGCCTTCCTTCCTGCCTCCTGCCGGGACTGCTCTCTGCTGTCTTCCTGTCTGCTGGCTCACTCCAGATCAGCCTCCAGCTCATGCCTCCTCTCTTTATAACATTCCTGACCTCCCTGCTCAGGCACGTGCTTGTCTGGCCACCACCGTCCCCGTGGCTCTGTCTGATGATTGATTACATTGGTCTGTTTTCTCATCTCTTCTACACCAGGTTTAATGGGGATCTGGGCCTTTCATTCTTGTTCCCCAGCTGAAGTCCCAGGTACCTCTCCCAGGGACTTCTACCAGTCTTGCTGTTTCCATTCAATTCTCCCCTCCCCCATGCTCACTCTTCCAGAGTCATAGCTCTAAAACACTTAATTCCCCCTTTCTTTTCTATCAAAATCTTCTGTTGTTTCTTATTGCCCAAACTCTGTAGCCCACAAGAATTCAAGGACCTCACCAACGCGACCCCACATTCCTCTTCCATGTTCTTGCAGCATTTTGGCCATGCAGTTCATCACCCAACAGGGGGTTCCCCAAAGGGGTCCAAAATAGCTCTCTGCCACGTTGGCTCCTGGGGTTTCTCCTATTCCGTATCTGATAGGCAAGTTCCAGACGAAACGTTACCAGTTAATGCCCTCAGCTCCTAAGCCAGAGTCCATCCCTGCTCTGGGCCCTGGTAACTCGGGCCAGCTCTGCTCAGCTTCTCCTCGGCAGGCTAAGCCCCTGACTGGACACTTCAGCTGCACCAGCAGGTGGCAGCTGGGCTTGGTCGCCTGACCTTGTGCTCTGAGCCTGAGTTGAGTCCAGGGAGCTGTAGCAGCAGCTACCTCCCAGCACACACGTACGCACACACACCATAGACTCACAATACCCCATGACAGCCCTTCAACAAGAGTGGGCCAGCTGTCCTGAGCGCCAACCAGGCACTGCATTCCTCCGTGTCAGTGGGTCCCTGTCCTGAACCCCATCCAGGATGGCCAGGGCTGCCTCCTCAGTGCTCTGTTACATGCTCCATCAATCCCTATTAGCCCCAGGGCATGGATGCCCACTGGGTCCACTGCAGGCAGCTGTCAGGGAGAAAAAATTTTCCTCTACCCTTCCAAGTTCTACTGGCTGGTCTAAGAGTTAAACTGACATGAGACAGATGGACAGAAAGTCACATGAAATTTTAATGGCCTGCATCCATGAGGGAGACCCAGGAAAACCGAGTCATTTGCCATAATGGCTGAAGCTGCACCTTATATACCACTCTCAGCTAAAGATAAAAGAGAAAGTTGAGGATAGGGACTTGGGACTTCCCAGGGAGGACAATTTACCTGGAGATGGTAGAGCACAGGTTTGGTAAACAGAAGTTTCTCGGGCCAAGCAGAGGCAATGGGACACAGAGAGGAATTTTAATAAACAGACTTTGCTAGATTCCTTCCTCTCTGCACACCTAGCTCATAATGCAGCTATTTACATTGCTGTTGTTGTTTAGTCACTAAGTCGCGTCTGACTCTTTGCAACCCCACGGACTGTAGTCCACCAGACTCCTCTGTCCATGGGATTTCTCAGGCAGGAATGCTGGAGTAGGTTGCCATTTCCTTCTCCAGGAGATCTTCCAGACCCAGGGATCGAACTCATACCTCATGCATTGGCAGGCAGGTTCTTTACCATTGAGCTACCAGGGAAGCCCCAATTATCTACATTACAATGTAGTTAGAGGGCCAGGTCCTTGGTCTACCTACATTCTTTTATGCATTTTAGGGAAAGATCAAAGGTTCTTTCTGAGTCTTTTAAAACTTTTCAGCTTGAAACAATCCGCATACCAAAGAGACACTTTTTGGGTGGCAAGCTGTATGCTCCCCGTACCCTCACCCCTGCACATTCTTCATGAATGCTCCTTGCTACAATAGTGTCTTCACCCATTCAGGCTGCTGTCACAGAGGACCATAGACTGGGCAGCTTACATACAGCAGAAGCATACTGCTGACAGCAGTTCCGGTGGCTAGAAGTCCCAGCTCAGGGTGCCAGAAGAACTGGGTTCTGATGGGAGCCCTCTTTCCGTTTGCAGATGGCTGTCTCCTTGCTGTGTACTCACATGGTGGAGAGCTCTCTCCTCATGACCTAATCACCTTTCAGAGGCCTCATCTCCTAATAACTTTAGAATATCAACATGAACTTTGGAGGGGACACAAACATTCAAACCATAACAAATGGGACCCACTTAAAACCTTCTGAAGAGGCAAAGAAGAAGCTCTAAAAACCTCCATCTACCCTCTCACCAACTCTTGACAGGATCTGGTGCTCAGTTTCCTCAGGCAGCCTCTGGAGAGTGGATAAGTATGGGGTTGTGTGCTTTCTACTCCTTCCGATGGGCCTCTCCAGATACACCTTCCCAAGCCCCGGACTGGACAGGTTAGAAGGACAGTGCAATGTCTGCCTTTGAAGTGAGTATGGACAAAACTGGATCTGTTCTGGGTGTTAAATAGGCCAAGTGCACACCAATCACAGTCACAGAAATGTAGCCTGGTCCCTGCTAGATCATTTAGTCTTATCTTGGCTGTCCGCCCTCTGCAGTTACTCTTATTCACATACCTGCACCATCTCCTCCTCACTCTTTATTTGTGTGTGGGTATTATAGGCAAGGGGCTTCCCAGGTGGTGTTAGTGGTAAAGAATCCACCTGCCAATGCAGGAGATGCAGGAGACGCAGGTTCAATCCCTGGGTTGGGAAGACCCCCTGGAGAAGGAAATGACAGTGCACTCCAGTATTCTTGCCTGGGAAATCCCATGGACAGAGGAGCCTGGCTGGCTACAGTCCATGGGATTGCAAAGAGCTGGACATGACATAGCGGTGAAAAAAGAAGTGTAGGCAAGAAAAAAGCTTTTTCCTCTATCCTCCTAGATGTCCATCTGGGGCCCTGCAAACTAGACTGACAAAAGATGGATTAACAAGGGAAAAACAAACAGAATTCATCACCATGTGCAGCACACACACACACACACACGAGAGAGAGATTCAATGAAGAATAACTCAAAGGGATGGTCAGTACTTGGGCTTATATAGCATCTTAACAAAGAACAATAAATTTGTAGAGAAAGACAAGAAAATAGATTTTAGGCTTCCAAGGGCAGCAAACTTGTGGGAAGGTGAATACACGGGGGAAACTAACAGAAGATATGTTGTTTTAGTAAGTTGATTCCTCTCCTGTTGTCTCTGAGCTGATCTGATATGAGTCCCTGGTGGTAAAGAATCTAAGCCTGCTTTGAGGCAAATAGAAGGAGAGGGAGTGCAGAGAGCTTTGTTTTAGCATCTTCTATTTCTCAACTGTCTTCAGCTCAAGACAATCCTTATGCCAGAGTGGTGTACTTTGGAGTGGTGCATCCAGGCTCCACTTAGGGGAAGCCCATGCCCTCCAGCTTCTTCCTGTCTGCTGGGTACTGTGCTTCTCAGAAGACCCCAGGGTTTCCAGCTTCCACTGCCCTTCCAAGAAAACTGGGGCAGACAAACTCAGCAGGCTGCCTAGGGCCACGTCCACGACCCTCAGCCCATGAATAGACTGAGCCCCAACACACCCTGGGAAACCTCAGAGCCTCTTCTTCCTTACTTAGAAAGGCATTTCTAAAAAGAAATTAGCTGGAAAGTATTGCAAAATATTCTCTGTGCAAGTATGACTGAATATTCCTTCCATGCCAGGAGCATGGGAACTTCGTGACTCTATGGGTCTGTTTGCATATTTACACCCAGTGGCCCTCGGCCTTAAGTGATAGTAGATTATTTGAGCCTTTCTGGGGATCTGGTTTCTCATAACTGGAGAAATGCATTCTTTTTTTTTTAAGTTTAGGTACATGTCTTTCTGTTAAAGAGAATGCTGAGATAATAACCCCCGTTATTTGCCCCGAAAGAGCCCACAGATGTGATAACAAAATGGGCTGAGAAGCTTCCAACTCCCCACTTTGCCCACAGCATTGTGGTGGACCTGTCTATGTACAGAGAAAAGTTCAGAGAGGGGCTGGTCAAGCCTAAGGATCGTGACTTCTCACCTGCACAAAGCCTCTTCAAAGCTCTGTACCCAATTTCACACTCATAATTAGTACTTTTTCTTAAATAGGGTTCCCCAAATTGTATTAACTTCAAGCCACCCAAATCCTGACTGACTCCTGCTTCTATATGTTCCTTTAATGGGCATGTGTGAGAATTTCTAAAAGACCTATGTCAAGAGGGGAACTGCTGGGTTATAAGGCATCCATACACTTAATTAGCTACTACCAGATAATTCTCCAGCCTGTTCTCTCACCAGCAGCAAGAGGAACCTCTGTCCCCACACCTTGCCAACACTTGTCATTACCCAGCTTTCTAACTATGCTAGGCTAGTAGCTATATGCCTTACAGCTTAAATTCCTTTCAAATACCATAAAGTAATGATCTGTCATCATTACTTTAACTTGTGTTAATTTACATTGCTCAGGTTATTAATGAGCAGTTTCTTTCATATACTTGTACAGCCTTTGGGTTTCCTCTTTTGTAAGTTGCCTATTTATATATTTATAAATATATAATAAATATATTTATATATTTATATATATTTTTCTTTTGGTGTACTCTCTTTTCTAACGGAATTGTGGGAGTTCTTTGTGTGTTCTAGATGTATATCCTGTGTCACTTCTAGACATTATAAACCTCATAAATCTCTTCTCCCAATCTGTCACCTATCTCCTAAATTCAGTTCAACTGAGATGCCTTGTTAAAAGAAACCCTTAATTTTGATGTAATTGGATCAATCATTTTGCTTTATGGTTTGCACTTTCAAAATCTGATTTAAGAAATTGTTATCCATTCCAGGTTACAACACTTATCACCTGTTGGCTTTATAGTCTTACCTTTTGTATTTACATTTTGTATTGTATTTCTAATCCTTTGAAAATCTCCTTTGCATGTGGAGTTAGAAAGAAATCCAACTTTATTCCATTCTTTCTTTCACTGCCTGTTTTCCTACCACTGACTAAACAATCCATCTTTCCACTGTTGATGTGTAGTGACAACTCTATGTTAGATGAAGTTCACAGGCAAACACAGGGCTACCAGCAGGCTCTCAATTCCGCTCCACTGCCACATTAAAAACAACTTTGTAAGTGTCTAAATATTGGGTAGGCAATTTCCCCTTCTTTATTCTTCTGTTTCATGTTAATTTTGCTATCTATGAAACTTATTTTTCTCTCTACACTTTAGGATAAATATATCAAGTTTCTAAAAAAATTGCAACTGGAATTTTTATTGGGATTGCATTGAATTTACAACTTATAAATTAATTAGAAAATATTTGATATCTTTTTAAGTTGTGCAATCCAAGATAAGTCTGAGGTAAGAGAATTGTGAGAAGAAATTAAAACAGCCATGCATAAATGTCTTTGAGCGGGCCCTGAACCCTGTTCTCACCATGCCTCCTTATTTGGGTCTAGGGAGGTGTTAGTCGCTCAGTCGTGCCCGACTCTTTGTGACCCCATGGACTGCAACCCACCAGGCTCCTCTGTCTATGAGATTTTCCAGGCAAGGGTACTGGAGTGAGTTGCCATTTCCTTCTCCAGGGGATCTTCCCAACTAGGGATCAAACCTGGGTCTCCTGCCCTGCAGGCAAGGGAGGTGGGGCAATAAAAAATCCCACGTTGGTCAAGGAGGAACTGGGCGGAGAGAGAACTGTGCTTTCCCGGGTGTGGTCTGGGAGCTCTGCAAGTACATAGGAGATGCCCTGACTAGCATGGTACCAGCAGTGACGCGGCGAGGGGCCAAGGGAATGCCCCAGAGATGCCCACTAAGAGGAAGCAGCCAAGTGTGCCCAAGGGGCCCAGCACAGCCGGCTTGCAGAGCCAAAGGAACCTGAGATGAGGATCAGGAGAATGTGCACTTGGGGGCCTGCTGACCGGAAGCCACGGTGGCACTGGGGGCATAAATGGTGGATGCCAGTCCATGGTTATAAGGACCAGATGTGACAAATTCTGGCAGAATAGATGCTAGTTGGGGGGCAGAGGATGGCGATGATCCAGAAGCTTCCTCCCACCAATGCTAGGGTGCCCTCTTTCCCTCTGCAGAGGAACTGGGATGGCCTCCAAGGAGGAGGCAAAAAAATCCAGAAATTGACTATTTATTCAAAGGCATCTGAGTTTTAAAGCAGAAGTTATCTTGAATTGATAAGTTCAATTCTATAGAAATAAATGCTTGCTTTTTTTTTTTTTAAGTATCTGAGATGTCAGACTACAGTGGTTCTATAAATTTCATATCTACTCTACAACATTTAGTTTTTACAGACTGGATTTCAGCAGTAGGAAAAAATCTGGGAAGCAGAGGCTGGAAGAACTAAATAAATACAATATAACCGTAAGGCAGGTAAAGGAATTAAGTCATAAAGAAACCAACAGCTTTGCTTTTCATCAAAACGAACAAATGGCAGGCAGTTGCATTCTTTTCAGTGCTCATTCTGGCTCTGAATTTAAACAAGTACCCTGAGAGGATTCTGGAATAACCCCCTTGAGATCACAGCCCCGCTCACAGGAGCTCTGCTTGGTCTAGGATGCTAAACTGCAGAGCGAGGAGCGTTCCCCCAAGGCAGCCTGTCTCCAGGGTGACGTCTCTGCCCCACAGGAAGCGTTCCGCACACCAGGGCTGGCTGA
The DNA here is from genome assembly GCF_963930625.1 of Muntiacus reevesi. NCBI lineage: Eukaryota > Metazoa > Chordata > Mammalia > Artiodactyla > Cervidae > Muntiacus > Muntiacus reevesi. The sequence continues at coordinate 40,807,782 of NC_089267.1, read as the reverse complement.
GTTTCCTGCCGCTGCCAGGTGACCCCTCTCTCAGACAGAATGCACGGCCCCTTGGGTGGCCAGGCCTTCTGCAGCTGATCTGGGAAGCCCTCCCTGTCCTGTGGTAAGAGCTGGCTTTGGCTTTTCAACGTTGCTCCTTGTGTGCGGATTTAAAAATGTTCTCTGAGGAAAGCAGATGGTGCTGCTTAGAAGACCCACCGGTTTCAGGTCTCTTTCAGTTCTGGCATTGGGGAGTTCAGAGCATGCAGGTCCCCGGCCCCTCCAGCACAAGTAGATGAAGAGCCCCACTCCCAGATACAGCCCCCCATGCCCCTCGTCAGCTCCAGGGCACCCGGAGGAGTGAAGGAAGGCCGCTTCCCCTCTGAGGACACCCTCATCCCACAGGGTCTCTGGCCATCAGCCGTGTCTCTGCAGTCCTTGCTGAAGTCCCCTGTCCCGCCATGGCCTCTGGTTGTGGGTCCGGGGGGGTCTCTCTTCTCAGTCCAGCGTTCTCTGAACCTGCTGGCTGCAGTCAGCCTCCCCAACACTCTCTTCAAAACAAATGCAACACTGTAAAGCAATTATCCTTCAATTACAAATAAATGAATTGTTTCTAAAAGATGAAAAAAAAAAAGTAGTCCGCCGAGCCCCTGTTCAAAGAGACTGTTGGGGAGGCTGACAGCAGCCAGCAGTTCAGAGAAGGCTGGGCTGAGAAGAGTGGCCTGCCGCTGCTGCTCTGATGCTCCCGTACCCTGGGGGACATGAAGCTTCGATAGGAGGCTCAGAGCCTCCCCAGGACTCACGATGGTGGAGGCGGGGAGAGCCCAAGGCTTTTCTACCCTGAGGCCCCCCACATTTATTTGCGGCATCTGTTCCATACCCTGAACTCCCAGTACTCATGGACGGCGGGAAGCAGGGACCTCAAACCTGCATCCGTGTTCTCATCCTGCTTTGGTATAGCCCTCAAGGTAAGGATGGCTCTTACATTTCTAAATGGCTGAAAATATATCAAAAGAAGATTTTGTGACATAAGAAAATTACATAAAATTCAAATCTAGTGACCATAAATAAAGTTTTATTGGAACACAGCAGTACCCATTCATTTACATATTGTCTGTGGCTGCTTCTGTGCTCCAAGGGCAGGTGGAAGTATCTGTGATGGAGACCATAAGATTCGCAGAAACTAAAATATCTGGTACTTCACAGTAAACATTCGTTGAGCCTTGTCAGGCATGACTTCCCTCTCCCGATTCCTGAGGACCAGTGAAAGCTACCACTGGTCTCCGAATAGTGGGGCAAATCAGAAAGAAGAGCCCCCACCAATAGACTGATAGACACCAGAGGGGACCATGGCTTTCATCACTGTATGAGGGATCAATACATATTCCTCCTACAGTAAATAATTTTCCATGGCTCTAGTTGTAAGTTCTCCTTATAACCTAACTAATTTTTATTTCTTTGGGGAAAAAAAGGTTACTGCTTTCTTATAATAAATTAACTGTTCTTCAAGTTACAATAGAGTGAATTGATAAATAACTTCCAAATAGGGAGATGATCTCAAACCAGTTCTGGTTAATTTTTAGGTGAATCAGTTGGAACCACAAAGTCGGGTACTAAAAATATTGAGTACCATCCAAAATCAAAACAATTTAATTCCTCTGCATGTGTGTGTGTATACATGTCTATTTCCATGTCTGTGTGTGTTGGTTAGTTCAACAAACTAGACTGAGAATAGGATAGGAGAATTTACCTTCTTGAGGGAGATTTAAAAATCTGATTAAGGATTGATATTTTAAAATATTAGCAGTATGTCTCTAATCTCATGGAATAGGAAGGGCTTGGGGAAGAGGTGGGTAGGTGCTAGGAAATGTGGCATCATTTGTTCAACTTTGAGAGAGCCAAACTGAAGATATGGCAACCAAAGACAGTAATTGCATGAACCTGTCTATTCATTTGGGCTTTCAAAAATTCTCTTATTCAGTATTCATTTCCTGAGAACCCTTTATTTACTATGCATAGCATTAGGAGTAAAAAGCTACAGGCCCCCATCTTTCCACACGGAAAAAAATACAGTAAAGTACACAGGAGGGGGGTGTCATAAGGAGCAGATTAAGGCACGCTAGCTTAGGAGGAAAAAAAAAGTTTTTTTTTTTAAACCAAATGTGGAGCATTAATGGGGTTGGTCTTTCACCAATAGCCAGGGACCAGCACCAGAGGGGGCATCCTGGTACTGGACCTGGGAAGCTACTCTAGTTTCAGGGGACTATGGGCTCCATGGCAGGAGTTGGAGGATCATGCCCACTGATTAATGTAGCTCAGTCTCTGCTGGGCTTAAAACTCTTTTCTCCTCCATCACTTCTGCTTGCTCGTAGCTTCAGTATTTTGTAATTTGGGCTCATTATGACCTCAATTCTTACTTTCTTGTTTCTAAGCATCCTACCAAGTCTTCTTCTCTTGACATTTCCCTGTTTAAATTTCCAAGGAAGAAATGGGGATTAATTCAGTTTTTATACACGTCTGTGTGTCCGTCAGGTTATGTAATGAGTTGCTGACCAGCCTATTGATGGGCTGCATGGTGGTTGAGTGTCCACCCTGAATTGACCAGCTGCAGAGGTGGGGTCATACAGGACAAAGCTTAACCACTTAAAGCTTCTTCTTTGGGTTTCCCCTTGCAGGGTTAGTGGGAATGACACATAAATGCAAATAATTTGCTTACCCTAGAGAGAGAGACATATAAAATTAACCCTATGCTGTGATAACACTACGAGACAAATTCACTAGGCAAACTTGGCAGCACAGATAGTGGGAGAAAGAACCCCAAATTAGGTAGGATTGGGAGAGGGGGAACCCCTCTGTCAGCAGGGCTCCATCCCCCCAGGGGTAGCCAGGAGGGCAATAACCAGAGTTAGCAGCTTTGGCCTGTGTATTGTATCCAAAGGGGTTCACGGTAGCCAGTCAGGCAGGATAGTATGGTTCTGGGTGATGGGCCCGCTGAGAATCAGCAAGTGGTTTTATCATAACCAGGATAGGTTCTAGTCCTACAGGCAGGATCAACAAGAGTGAGACAGGATCTCCACGTTGTCTAAGTTCAGAGCAAACCACTAAACTCAGTGAGGAACTGGAGTGCTAAATAGACACCCATGATAGAGGCTCACTCTTCTGGAACATGCATGAGGCATGCACGTGTACGTGTGGAGGAGCACACTGATACAACCCTGAGGATATCAGCTGCCATAACACAGAGTCAGTAGTAACACAAATAAACTGGGACCTCCACCCATGACACAGTTTGGGCTCCCGGCCGGTGTGGAGGGGTCAGTAGGGTGTTGTTCATGTCCAGAGCTCAGAGGCTAGAGGAGGTGGGAGCAGACAGGAGTTTGTACAGAATTGGGGTAGCCATGACAGATGCCTTTTCAGCTGACCTTTGCTGTAAGTATTTATCAGAAAAAAAAGGGAGAAAGGTGAAGAACCTTCCATGGTCAGTAGAACCAAAAGATTTTGAGGGCCCATCTGATATCCTCCCCTGAGCTCAAAATTGCCTACTAATCTAAGGAGATTGTAAGGGAAATCAGAAGGTAAATTACTCCCAGTTACAACCCCCAGACCGAGGTCCTCCCAGGGAAGCCAGCAAGTAGACCAAATCCCCCTGAGTGTTGGCATGCACGCTAAGACTAGTGAGGAGGAGAGGGGGCCCTGCTACTCTTCTCTTCATTTTCAAAGAGCAGGGTCTCAGGGGCCTTTTTAATTGCTCTTTAAAAGTCTCAGCTGCTTCTGCTGCATCCATTAGTTCACCATAAAAACATACTCAGGTGGTTGCCTCAAAGGTTTTAACTGTCTTTATCTGGAATCAGCAGCAAAAGCTTGGCTAATTAGCAAAATGAATAATAGCAATGGCTTCTGTTGGCAAAAATAGTGATCTGTTAATTAACATAAAGGATATTACAAATGGGCTTTTACTGTTGAAGCTTACTGGTGTTCAAGTCATGAGCTTTGGCTAAAACATCAGGGATATACTCTCTACTACATAGCTGAGAATAAGATTCTAGCCAGACCTTCACCACTCACCTTTCAGAATGGCATCAGAGGCATGATTTGGAACTTGTTCTGTGCTCATCCATAGTTTCAGAAAATTGTGCTTGCCTGATGCTAACTTAAATCTGATCTTTAGAATATTGTCCTGTCATTCTCAAGAGAACTTTTCATGTAGTGTGAACAGAGCACTTAAAAGGTCAGGCAGCTAGGGCTTCTCTGCTTAGAGAACCAGCTGTTTGAATATTTTAAAATCTTCTTACTAATGAATACATATGTGTCATAGCACTTGGTCTGAGACCTTTCATTATTACATCTAGGTGGGGTTGTGGAGAGATGGGGTTAATCAGATCCCACCATGCCTTGGTTAGGAATAGGCCACCTCAGTGAAGCAGAAGTGGGATATTCTCTGTGGCTGTACTCATCCATTCAGCAAATATTACTGGCATGACTTCTGTTTGCCAGGCATGCGCTTGATACTGAGGGTACAATATTGCATGGGGCAGACATGATCCCCTCCCTCAAGTAGCTCCCAGTCCAGGAGGCAAGTGATCAAGCAAATAGCAACAATGAGTGGTGAGTATCATGGCAGGGGAAGTACAGAATGTGGGGAGATGGAGCAAAGAGAACATGCAAACTGGGAGGTTATTGCAGTTCCTTCTTTTCTCTGGAAAAATTCAAGTACTAGAATTGACCCCACAGGCCACTGGACAAATGCCCAAGGGCACTGATGAATCCTGACTCTGTTATGGAGTTTGCAGCTCAAGGACACTTTTGAGTTCCCATGGTCATTCTCCTCCCATCAGTTTGAGTCCACGTGGACACCTGGCTCCCTCCTATTTTTATCCCAGAGGCCACTAAGGTTCAAATCCACATGATGCAGTTGGCAGATTTCATCCCCAGAGACCGGAGCACGAAGAGGCCCAGTGACTTGCCCAAGGGCATGTATTGAGTCAAGTATAGAATTGGGAACAAAACTCAGTCACCTGACGCCAGGGCCAGTTTCCCTTCCCTTGACACGTCACCTAACAGGGATAAAATAATCTTCTGGAGTATCAAATTGCATTAGTGTTTTGATGAGTGAGCAAGCTGATGAGCAAATAATGAGAAAAGTGGGTATTGAATTTCCTTTGACATAACCCCTTTGGAAAAGGCAGCAATGGATGCAAGAAGAGTGTGACTTATACACAAAAGCAGAAATATTTTAAAATAGCCCCAGACAGCTGATTAACAGTCACAAGGACTAGCTGTGAGTGTCAAAAGTGGAGAGACAAGTAAGACACTAGAGTTCTCATGCAGACAAGAGAACTGCTCAGGAGTTACAGTGTTTCCTTAGGGACTAAGGGAACCTTTCTCATCTTCTTAGTTAAGAAGCTAGAGAGGAGACATACATTTGAAACACAGATCACTTAAGGTAGCTTTGATTTTATTTCTTTTTCCTTGGGGGATTGATCTAAGAAAACAGTGCTACAATTTATGTAAAAGAGTGTTTTGCTTATGTTCTCTTCTAGCAACTTAATGTTGTCAAGTCTTACATTTAGGTCATTAAACCATTTGATGTTTATTTTTGTATATGGTGTGAGGAAATGTTCTAATTTCATTGGTTTACATGTAGCTGTTCAGCTTTCCTAGTACCATTTGTCGAAGGGCTGTTTTCTCCTTTTCCGTTGTATGTTCTTGCCTCCTTATTGTAGATTAATTGATCATAAGAAATAAAAGCAAAATTAACTAAATAGATCCTGATCAAACTTAAAAGTATTTGCACAGCAAAAAACAACCATCAACAAAACAAAAAGACAACCCATGGAATGTGAGAAAATATTTGCAAATGATGAGACCATCAGGGGATTAATCTCCAAAAAATACAAACAGCTCATACAACTCAATATCAAGGAAACAAACAACCTGATCAAAAAATGGGCAGAAGACCTGAATAGACGTTTTTCCAAGGAAGACATAAAGATGGCTAACAGGTACATGAAAAGCTGCTCAATATCACTAATTATTAGAGAAATGTAAATCAAAACCATAATGAGGTATCATCTCACTCCGGTCAGAATGGCCATCATCAAAAACTATAAATAGTAAATGCTAGAGAGGATATGGAGAACAGGCAACCTTTGTATAGTGTTGGTAGACATGTAAATTGGTGAAACCACTGTGTAAAATAGCATGGAGGTTCCTCAAAAGGCTAGAAATAAGAACTACCCCAGCAGTCCCACTCCTGAGTATATAGTCAAAGAGAACAAAAACACTAATTTTAAAAGATACATGTCCCCCAATATCCGTAGCAGCATTATTTACAATAACTAAGACATGAAAGCGACTCAAGTGCTCATCAACAGACAACTGGCCTAAGAACATATATATATATGTGTGTGTATACACACAAAGTATGCACAAAGTATACACATGTATGTACATTCCTTTGTGTATATGTGTATACACACACTCACATTCGACTATTACTCAGCCATAAAAATTGAAATACTGCCATTTGCAGCAACATAGATAGATCTACAGAATACTATGCTTTGTGAAATAAGTCAGAGAAACATGAATGCTAAATGATATCAACTACATGTGGAGTCTAAAAAAATAATAAAAAAAATATAAATAATAAAAATATTAATATTTATTAATTAATAATTAATAATAAATAATTAAAATAATAAATAATTAATATTTATTAATAATAATAAAAATAATAAAAAAATATATACAAAAAACAGAAACAGACTCACAGAGATAGAAAACAAACATGGTTATCAAAGGGGAGAGACAGGGAGGGACAAATTAGGAGTACGAAATTAATAGTTACAAACTGCTATACATAAAACAGAAAAGGAACAGGATTTACTGAATAGCACAGAGAATTATACCCAATATCTTATAATAAACTATAATGAAATATAATCTACAAGAAACCTGAATCACTATGTTTGTATAACTAAAACTAACACAATGTTGTAAATTAACTACTTCAAAGATTTTTTAAAATGCATTAAACTTTACACTTAGAAAGGGTGAATTTATTGTATAGAAATTATACCTCAATAAAGCTGGTTTTAAGAAAAATAAATGTATCCCCCTGGAAGGGCATGATACTTGGAAGAGTGCCTGGCACATAGGAAGTGCCTGCAATGTCACTATTAAATGAATGGATGGATGAATGAATGACTACTATTCCCTTTCCCTCCTGATTTATACAATTGGGATAAAATTTTTTTAATTGATGTGCAAAAAAAGTGTTATGACTTGCCTTGACATCCCATGAATGGGCTTAAAATTTCTCTCGATGACACATGTAAACATAAGACCTGTGCATGTCCTTTGGAGAAAAATGGTTCTGGAAGAACTCAGGAGAAGACGACATCAGAGTGATGTTTCTGCTCACCTTATGTAGGACAGTGAGGAAAAACAAGCTGCTGGGTAGCAGGGGCGGGGGGTGCAGGGAGAGTGGAATGGGTGGGAGGGGGTGGTTCCCGGCAGTTCTAAGTCCTGCCTGCCCAAAGGTGTCCCTCCTGGAGCCGCAGGCTGATCTGGCCTCTGAAGGCGCTGACAACACTTGCTTCCATGCCTTAGCTGCAAACACCATCTTTGTTCCCACAGACCAAGCGGCTCAGGAGAAGCGGGCAGGAACTACTGCCCAGACCACCACGTACACGCCCAGACTCACTGCAGAGACCAGACATGCCCTGGCCTGAGATCCCCTTGACCTCAGGGGGCATGGCTTTTCCTCGGTTCACGGTGACCTAGACCCAGAGTTAACCCTTGCTCAGCTGTCCAGGGTTAGGAGCCCCTTCTCTTTAGAGAGACCACTTACAATCCCTACCAAGAACAAAAGGAAATTGAGAGCTGGAAACAATCAGCTTGCTCATGGCTTCATTTTCTGCTGAGCAGACAGGTCTTGGCTGGATCTGACCAGACAGCTAGGCTAGATCTCTGTTTCCAGACATAAGGACCAGCTACCAGCAGCTTCTTCAGATTCCCAGGTCGATTTGTCCATCTCGAAGTGCTGCAGTGGGCACTGTGCTGCTTCTTTATGACTCAGCGGGGATTAACCCAGTTTGCGTCTCTGGTTTTAGAGAGTACTTGGTTCATCAAACTAATGGATCTCGGAATTCAAATTTTCTTTCAGATTTTATCATTGAACGAAGGAAGGGAACAAAAAGAGAAAAACAAATGGACTGATTTCCTGATCACACAACTCCTGTGGCTGGTGGATGAGAGACTCCCCACCTGTCTTCAAATTTATCACCTCCCTGGGAGGGTGCCCCCTTCTCTCCACCTGTCCAAGCACACACAGACTACATCAGGTTCACCCTCTGTATCCTTCAACACCTCCTCTTTTCCTCTCACACACCTGGTGGAGACTGTTGAATGAATAAACAGAAAACTCATTGGAAAGTAGGTGGCATGGAATCCAGAATACATTTTCCAAAGGAAACGACGTCATGAGAGGCTTTGGGTTTCCTGAGCCTGCCCACAGAGCTGAATTAATCTATCACCCCACTGAAAGGCTATATAGTCTAGTAGGAAATAACGGGGAAAGAAGTACGGTTACCATACTCATCATAAAATAAACAAAAAGACCTGAACAAGAAATGTTTGTTGTGGGCAGATCTCATCCGCACTGCACAGCGCCACTCAGAAGATGAAGGAGGGCTGTCTCTCTTTCTGAAATGAGGGATTATGCCTCGAAATTAGTGACTTCCTCTGCTAGCAGCCGAATCTCTCTCTGACAGCTGCTCGGATCAGCCAGGCATACATTACTTTCATCTTTAATAAACAGCCACTCTGAAGTCAGTGGCTGGTCTCCATGACAACCAGATCAAGTTTTTCCACTGATGCTGGGGGCAGAAAGGAAGAAGGAATAGATCACTTTTTGCTGAGGCGCTGAACCCTGAGAGGGCAGAGGAAGGCGGGTGTGGGGTACCTGTACATGGGCCTCCACATCTTTATGTGTCCCAGGAGAATGGGAAGTGACTGTACCTTTTTCCCACATGCAGAGGAAGAGGAGTCCTGACCAGCAATATAAGACACATGGGAAAGGGTTCCTTTGGAGAGCATAGGACATATCAAAGCCTGAACTGCCAAGCAGCTAAATACAATTTGATCTGACTGAATTCGAATTTGCTGTGTGTGCCTGGCCCTCTGCTACATCCTGCAGGGGTTGCTCACAGCAGGAGACTTTAAGAAGGCTCAGGCCCTGCCTCTCCCAGCCCAGGACGGCTGCAGCTTACAGTACCTACCCTCCCATCAAGCTGAGCCTCACCTAGTCCTTGAACTCTAGCCAGGATGACTGGCAGCTGGTCAGGCTGGGATGAACAGTTTGTTGATGGTTCACTGAGGCAATATCCAAGGATCTTTAAGACCCGGGGCCCACAGGATTTCCACCTTCTCTGAGCTCTCCCTGGTGGGTCCATTTGGTCTGCATGACTAGGATCTGAGTCACCTTGCTAACCCAGGCTGAAGCCCTGACATCTTGCCTGGCTCTCGCCGGCCTCTTCCCTCAGGCACCAGACTCATCGCTCCATATCCCCTGGTGGGGTTCTGCTCTAGGCAAGCTGGTTACCTGGAGCCACACTGATGAGACTTCTCCCTTTCCTTCAGCTGTCTGTGTCTCTGTCCCAGGAGGGGACTGGACCCTCAGTTACTGACAGATGCTTACAGGAACTGAGTCTGCCGTGGGCCCCTGGAAACTGGACCCGGGCTACTAGCTCTCATTTTACCACCCCAAGGCCTATCAGTTTCCAGTCCCAAATTCTTCCCTTTCTCCACAAACAAGGTGCTGTACTTAGCTGCTCACTCATGTCTGACTCTCTGTGACCCCATGGACTGCAGTCCTCCAGGCTCCTCTGTCCATGGGGACTCTCCAGGCAAGAATACTGGAGTGGGTTGCCATGCCCCCCTCCAGGGGATCTTCCCAACCCAGGGATCCAACCCAGGTCTCCCTCATTGCAGCCAGATTTTTTAACTGTCTGAGCCACAAGGGAAGTCCAAGAACACTGGAGTGGGTAGCCTATCCCCTCTCCAGGGGAACTTCCCGACCAAGGAATCGAACCAGGGTCTCCTGCCTTGTAGGCAGATTCTTTCCCCGCTGAGTTACCAGAGAAGCCCCCACAAACCGGGGCTGCTGCCACAATATCAGAGAGCCTCATTTCTGAGCCTGAATGGGCTGTAATGAAGGTGGTTTTTGAGATGAGTCTTGAAAGACATCCAGGACTCAGATGGTAGGAGAGAGGACTTTCTGTGAGGACAAGGGTCCTTGATGAGAGTCGGAGGATGAGGATGCATAACTTCAGTGAGGCAATCCCAACTTCCTGCCCACTCAGCAGGGAAGGGTACAGGCAGTCAAGGAATCAAGTCCCACAGGGCATCCATTTAGGGAGTTTTCTCACAATATTCTCCTGGAGTGGGGTAAGTACAGTCGCTATCCTCCCAGGATTCTTAAAGCGGAACTAGACAGCCAGATTCTGTGACCAGGATTGTAACTAAAATTTACCAAACATATTTACACATTATTTCTCATTATTCATTCACAAAATAGATGGGGCTGGAGGGGCAAGTGGGGGCATGTCATGAAAGGCTCTTGTGAACCACATGGAAGATTTGGACTTTTTAAAGAGATAATGCCAAGCTCTAAAACAATTTTAATCTGGAGGTTATTGTGATCAGATGAGGTTTTACGTTGTAGGCACAACGGAGAGAGGGGTGAGCTCAGAGCCTGAGAGGAAGGAGCCAGGACACCACTTGTCTCTCCAGCCGCTCCCCGAGGGACAAGAAGACTCATAGGCTGCAGGTGTCAAGGCTACAGCGGCCCTGGCTCCAGGGTCTGGTCCACTGACACCATCTGTGTTTTCACGGCACTCTGCTGGGTCCCCCACCCCCCTCCTCACCCCGTCTTCTGTCTGTTCCCCTCGGGGTTGCCCTGTACTCACTTTCCCGGTGCTTTTCCACTTCCACCCTCACTTTAGCACCCGCTATCCTGGCCTCTCTTTTTCCCACTTTCTGTTCCTGTTTGCCATGTGGAGGGAAAGCTGCCCAAGAGACCCACCCTCTCCACCAGCTTTAGAGGAAAAGACTGGCCCCAGGAGACAAACAGTTCCTCTCGGCCGTTGGAAACGAGCAGGCTGGTTTTTCCATCACAGAAGCAGAACACCAAAGGCTGTTAACTACACCCGTGGATCAACAGAAATGTCTATTAGGAGTTTATTGCTCATTTCTACCCATTCAGGGTGGAATATTCTGGGAGCTTCCTTTAACCCTCCCTTGAACTGAAATACCTCCTCTACTGATGCCTGAAAGCCCACCATTGAACGAGTCATTCCTGTGTGCTAATCATTACTTTCTCCCAGTGGTTTTTCTTTGAACATATATATCCTCCTGGAAGGGGAAACACATTAGCTTCCTCATGCCTTGATGTAACAAAGCACAGAGGGGAAAAATACAAAAGGTTTCCAGTCCCTCATGAACATCATATATGGGACTGGTGAGAAATCTAATTAGACTGGATGTAGAATTAACAAGACACTTAAATTATAGAACTGTTGATATCCATATAATCATTTTCTTCTTTTACCTTTTCTTTTTATCCTTTTCACTAAAGTATAACACACACAATAAAGTATACAAGTCTTAAGTGTACAGCTTAGTCAATTTTTACACATGTATACACCCATGTAACTGCTACCTAGATTAAATATATTCCAGTACTCTAGAAGACTCTCTGTGCCTCTTCCTAGTTAATACTCCTGCAAAGATAGTCACCATTCTGACTTCTATTACCATAGGTTAGTTCTGCCTGTCCTCAAGCTTTCTGTGGATAGAGTCATGTGGATTCCCAGCCTTTCGCTCAATACAATTTATACACACTGTTATATGTATGAGTCATCTGTCTTTTCCATTGGTGTTCAATATTCTGTTGTACAAATATACTACAATTTCTTATTTTTCTGTTGATGAACACTTGGGGGGTATTTCTAGGGTTTTGGCTATTATGAATAAAGCAGCTGTGAACATTCTTATACAGGTTTTTGTTGTGAACACATGCGCTGATCTTTCTTTGACATATATCTAGAGGTGGGATTGTTAGGTTAAAGAATAGGCATATATTTAACTTTATTAGAAACTGTCAACATCTTTCCGAAGTGACTGTCATTTTGCATTCTCACCAGCAAGTGTATGAGAGTTGCAGTTGCTCGGCACCCTTGTGAACACTGGGTATTGTCAGTCTTTTTAATTTTAGCTACTCTGGTAGAGAAACATTTATGATATGTTTGCCTGAGACAGGTGGATTCCTGAGCTGAGGGTTCTGAGCAGAAGAATGGAGCCCTCACAACAGTGACGGCTATGGGAGTGGAGTTCTGATGAGATTTTGTGTTTGTTTTAATAATAAGGAACTACAAGGGTGAGGCTACCTGGGTAGGTCAGTTGGTAAAGAATCTTCCTGCAATGCAGGAGACTCTGGTTCAACTCCTGCATTGGGAAAATCCCCTGGAGGAGGGCATGGAAACCCATCCCAGTATCTTGCCTTGAGAATCTCATGGACAGAGGAGCCTGGTGGGCTATAGTCCATGGGGTCGCAAAGAGTCAGACACGACTGGGCGACTAAGCACAGCACATAAGTGTGAGAAAACCAGAGGAATATTGTCTATTAGTACCAGCTTTAAAAAGCCAAACTTGGAAGCTGTGTCACCAGTAGAGGAAAGAGCTAATTTAGGCTAATTCTAGGAGAACATTCCAAACAGGATAGATTTGAAGATAACACTACAGACCCACCTGTGATGGTCCAGCCAGAAAGGGATCTTGTACCAGAATTCTCGGCTGTAAGCAATGGAAATCAGCTCAGGCTAAGAGAGCCAAGAGGGAATATATTAAAAGCTATCTAGGAACACACAGGATGGATAGGAGCATCAAGGGCCAGGCCTAGAGATGGGCAGGAATCAAGGAGACTCTAAGAGGTCAGGAGCAGACAATTCAGTCTATTCAGCATGGCTTCCAGCCAACAGTTCTGAGATCCTTATGTCAGTTGTTCAAGGTTAAAATTCCAGAAGAGCTTACCAGATAGGTTGTGCTTAGACCACATGTCCACTCTCAGGGCTGAGAGAGGCAGAATCAGGTCTCTCTAAGAGCTTCCATGATTCGGAGCAGACACCTGGGTGTATATCCCACTACAACTGCATACGTGGGGAAGAGGTAATTCCCTAAAAAAAATCAGACACCATTAGGAAGGGGGAATGGATGTTGAGTAGCCAAAGAAATACTGTTAATACATATTTAGTACAGCCCTGCCTTCCACAGCATTCCTTTCACACCACGATGGTAATTATGGTGGAAGTGGTGAAGAACACTGGCCTGGGTCTACAAGGTGGGAAGGGAAAGGGAATTTGACAGGATAAGAAAGCATCACTCACTGGCTAACCTGTTTTCCAATGGGCTTGAATAAGATAAGATCATGTGACTCAACATTTTTTAACTTGTCTGTCATTTTTCAGCAAGTCTGAGTCACTCCCTGATCTCCTTAAGGCGTCATCAACCCTGACTGAGGGAGTCCTGGGTAGGTGTGAAGGGTGGGGACCGCCGAAAGCAAGGGAAGATTACAGTACCTGACGGACGGACGGGCTCCTTTCTGAGTCCTCACCCCACAGGCTCTACAAGCATAGTGCCTAGGGCCCATGAGCTTCTCAGAGACTAAGGAATTATCTGAGTCAGGGGGAAATTACAGGTTCCAAAATACACAAAGAAAATTGCAAATTAAAATTTTTTAAAATGCTTAATTAGCGTTAAGCTAGCCTTTTCCCCTCTTCCGTGACACTCCTACCCCCAGCTCAGAGTTCCCCAACATTCAGCCTATGGTGCATTATTTCAAACTACAAAGCCACCAGCAAATGAGAGCAAGTCAGAGAGCCAGGGGAGTGACCTAGCTTCTCCGCGACAGGTGACTATACACTGACCATCATCTGAAATGGAGAGTCCAAGTCAGCCCTGGAAAGAAAGAACAATGACTCAAGCTTTAACCTTAGGTTCAGAGACCTAGTTTCTGAATCCCTTCTTTAATCCTCCAGCGGTTCGATGGAATTAACTTGACATTAACTTGTCCAGGAAAGATTATGAAAATGTCTGAGTCCCATCTGGCCTGGACATTCAGAGTGTGCATTTTCTTATAATGTTAAAGTAAACAGGACTGGGTGTCGGAAGACCCAAATATCATCCAGGCTGTCATGAACTCACTATGTAACCTCAGACAAGTTACCACATTTCTTCTTCTCTTTCCTCTTTTGTAAAATGAAGAGAGTTGACTGAATGAGCACCAAAGTATGTTCAGGTCCTATGATCACTTAAACTCTTAAGCAGATTCCTAAAGTAAGAAAGAAACCACATTAGCCTCGCTAACACGTCTTCCCTTATGCTCCACAGAAGACCAAATGCTATAATAAAAAGCATCTCTGTCCCCAAACCATACTTAATCTCCAAGTTATGCAACCTGTGATTAGTAGAACCTATTTTGCTGTAATTGAGCAGGGTAGTTCTAGGAAAAAATTATACTGAAATTCACTAAATGTGCATTCATTTGGTTAACCAGACCACTAAGGCTGACATACTGTACTGATTACCTAATATGAGTACCATCAACATCCTTCCATTTTCGGTGAATTGGTTTCTTAGCCATCAGGCTAGAGCCCACTATAATTTATTTTCTTTGTGGTAGCGGCAAACATGTCTAAATTAGTTAAATTACTTTAATACGTGGTTGCTTTAAGGCTCAAGAATTCCTGACCACTCCTTCCAAGGAAACATCAATCCACAACATGTGGAATAAATCTCCATTTTCGTGTCTTTGTTTCATTTGGGGTTCTTTTCTGAATGACTTCATTTTTTGATGTTGTTGCTAAATCAACTTAAATTTGGGATCTGACTAAATACTCAGAGTTGTGCTCATCTTTTGACCAAACATTTCCCTTCATTTTTTTCCTCCAACCCCCACTGGGGAACATAATTGTGATCAATTACAAATTGCTGGATGGCAAGCTCTTCATTCTGTCCACAGCAAGATAAATGACTTCCTTACCTAAACAACCTCTTGTGGAATAATATTCTGACCTCTCGTTCTCCATCCTTCTCAGAGGAGGCCAGTCCAAGCCATGCTGTTTAGCCACGTGAATGTAATTGGAGCAGTTTGAAAAATGTGCAAACACATTATTAGCAACGTGTTTAAACAGCACCGTTCCCTTAGGTGCTCATAATCCTTTAAAGCTATGATATAATTACTCCTTCCGGCATCACTCTAACATGTATACAGCACAGCAAGAATTATATTTGTCAAGAAACATGACAGTTTTGAATAAATAAAAATTATTTCCCAGGTTGCACACAGCATTTTTCTTTATTTACGGGATCTACTGTCTTTATTTATAGTTTCCCTGCCTCCTTCAAAAGGATTTGAGTCATCTTACAAATGCTAATATCACAGCATAACTCTAATAAAATAAGCATAAAACCACAATGGGAGGTAGGCGAGCTCTCCCCAAACAAGATAAGAAACCTTACAGGAAAGTGTGACAGATCCGATCTCACAGAAATCCAAAAGCTTTAGTTGATAAAGGTCACGTAGCAGGCCAACAGGTAAGGGGTTAACATCCAAAGTATGACCTCTATAAAAATGCCTAAAACTCAATAAAGAAACAATCACTCAAGTGTGTATTTTATGCAAAGCATGTGAAGATTAGGCCAGAAGAAGAAATAAAAATGATCAAATATGTCACGGAAAAAAACGCTTCATCTCTAGTTCCTACAGAAGGAGTTTCAATAAAACAAGATAACACATGGATAACCAGCAAGGACCTACTATATAGCACTGCAGAGCAACAAGGATCCCTGGATAGCACAGGGAACTCTGCTCAGTGTTGTGTGGTAACCTGGATTGGGCGGGGGGAGGGGGCGGTTTGGGAGAGAATGGATAAATGTATATGTATGGCTGAGTTCCCTTTGCTGTTTACCCGAAATTATCACAGCATTGTTAACCTGCTGTTTGTTGTTATTCAGTCGGTAAGTTGTGTCCTACTCTTTGCAACCCCATGAACTGCAGCACACCAGGCTTCCCTGTCCTTCACTATCTCCCAGAGTTGGGTCAGTGATTGAGTCAGTGATACTATCCAACCATCATCCTCTATCACCCCCTTCTCCTCCTGCCCTCAATCTTTCCCAGCATTAGGGTCTTTGTCAATGATTCAGTTCTTCACACCAGGTAGCCAAAGTATTGGAGCTTCAGTTTCAGCATCAGTCCCAGCCCTCCCAATGAATATTCAGGGTTGATTTCCTTTAGGATTGACTGGTTTGATCTTGCAGTCCAAGGGACTCTCAAGTGTCTTCTCCAGCACCACAGTTCAAAAGCATCAGTTCTTCAGCACTAAACCTTCTTTATGGTCCAGCTCTCACATCCATACTTGACTACTGGAAAAATCATAGCTTTGACTAGATGGACCTTTGTTGGCCAAGTAATGTCTCTGCTTTTTAATACACTCTAGGTTTGTAATAGTTTTTCTTCCAAGGAGCAAGTGTCTTTTAATTTCATGGCTACAGTCACCATCCACAGTGATTTTGGAGCCCAAGAAAATAAAGTCTGTCATTGTTTCCATTTTTTTCCCCATCTATTTTCTGTGAAGTGATGGGACCACATGCCATGATCCTAGTTTTCTGAATGTTGAGTTTTAAGCCAGTCTTTTCACTCTCCTCTTTCACCTTCAAGAGGTTCTTCAGTTCCTCTTTGCTTTCTGCCATTAGGGTGGTATTATTTGCATATCTGAAGTTGTTGATATTTCTCCCAGCAATCTTGATTCTGCTATCCTCAAATATAAAACAAAAAGTTAAAAAAAAAACAACAAAAAAATCCCCAAGGTAACAGCTTGCACCCATTCAATATCTAAAAGAAAAAGAGTTATACAGCATTGTATGGCCATTTTGATTGTTTTACATTTTATCCCAGTGCAAACATTGCTACACTGAATGTCCTGGTACATATATCTTTTAGCAAATATACAGATATTTCTGAAGATAGGTTTCTAAAAACAAAATTGAGTTAGAATGTATATGTATTCTGAACAAAGATAAATACGGCCCATCTACTCTCCTAAAATACTGTTCTACTTAACACTTACATCCATAGCATACGAGTGTGTTGATTTCCTCTAAACATGCAATTACCACAGAACCCAGTAATTATACTTATGGGCATTTATCCCACAGAAATATAAACTCATGTTCACATAAAAATTGTCGTGAATGTTCAAAACAACTTTATTCATAACAGTCAAAAACTGGAAACATTTCAGCTGTCCTTTAGCGGTTGAGAGGTTAAACCAACTGGTACATCCACACCATGGATACTACTCAGCAAGAAGAAGTTGATATACACAACAACTTGGATGAATCCCCAGGGAGTTTTGCTGAACGAAAAAGCCAATTCCAAAAGGCGATGAACTATATGATTACATTTATATAACTTTTCTGAACTGACCAAAGGATAGAAATGGAGAACAGCTGAGTGGCTGTCTGGAGTGAGAAGCAAGGGAAGATGCAAGAGGCCAGAAGGGTGGGTATAAAAGGGCAACACCAGGGATCCTCATGGCGATGGAGCTGCTCTGGGTTTTGACTGTGATGGTTCACACAGGAACCTACACATGTGTAAGATTGATGAACTGTGTCACTCTCAATGTCCTAGTTGTGATGCTGTACTACAATTTTTCAAGAAGTTACCACTGGAGGAAACTTGCTAGAGGGTACCTGGGATCTCCCTGTATTATTTCTTATAGCTGCCCATGAATCTACCACTATCTCAAAACATAAAGTTTAATTTTAAAAATATATGATAGACCTATGAGGTCTAAGATATACTGCTGCATGGGAACGGCATGTCTATCAGTCAGAATACCAAACAGAAACAGCAGGTGCTCATATGAAGGTAATTTCAAGAGGGAACTATTTGCGATGGTACAGACAGAATACATGGAAATCACAAAAGAGAAGACAAATAGCCAGGAGTTGGTAGCCCTGAGCAGAACTGCCCTAGACTTGAAGAGGAGGGTCATGTGGAGATGCCTCATTAAGAGAAGCAGCGACTGTCGGTCAAGGGACTTGGGCAGCTTATGGCAACCTCACAGTCAGGGAGCTATGGGAGTGAACACCTTGACCTCACTCTCTCCCTGGTTTCCAGCCTCTTCCCAGGGATCTCCAACAGCCAAACCCAAGAGGAAGCCAGAGTCAAGGAAGCCAGTGGATACAGTCAGCTAAATCAGCCTTCTGGGTGGAGAGTGGATTCAGAGGGGAAAATGAAAGATCTCTAGCATGATGGAAAAGGCCATGATTTTAGTTCTAAACAAATGGGCTGGTGGCATCTAAGCAGATATGTAAAGTAGGTAACTGAGAAGCTCTGGAGACTAGAGAAAAGTCTGGGCTGTTATACGGATTTCAGAGAATAGAAATGAAGTCATGAAAGTGGGTGAGATGACTTGGTGTAGAGTAAGAAAAGGAGAGGATCTAGGGTTGAACCTGAGCAGTTTCAACATTTAAAGATCAGTTAGAAGAGGAGAATCTGCCAAGGGACAGAGAAATTGAGCAATAGAGGTAGAAGAAAAACCAGGGGAGTATGGCAGCTTCAGTTCAGTTCAGTTCAGTCGCTCAGTCGTGTCTGACTCTTTGCAACCCCATGAACCGCAGCACGCCAGGCCTCCCTGTCCATCACCAACTCCTGGAGTTTACTCAAACTCATCCATCGAGTCAGTGATGCCATCGAGCCATCTCATCCTCTGTCATCCCCTTCTCCTCCTGCCCCCAATCCCTCCCAGCATCAGGGTCGTTTCCAATGAATCAACTCTTCACATGAGGTGGCCAGAGCACTGGAGTTTCAGCTTCAGCATCAGTCCTTCCAATGAACACCCAGGACTGATCTCCTTTAGGATGGAGTGGTTGGATCTCCTTGCAGTCCAAGGGACTCTCAAGAGTCTTCTCTAAGACCGCGGTTCAAAAGCATCAATTCTTTGGTGCTCAGCCTTCTTCACAGTCCAACTCTCACATCCATACATGCCCACTGGAAAAACCATAGCCTTGACTAGACGGACCTTTGTTGGCAATGTAATGTCTCTGCTTTTTAATATGCTATCTAGGTTGGTCATAACTTTCCTTCCAAGGAGTAAGTGTCTTTTAATTTCATGGCTGCAGTCACCATCTGCAGGGATTTCGGAGCCCAAAAAAATAAAGTCTGACACTGTTTCCACTGTTTCCTCATCTATTTCCCATGAAGTGATGGGACCAGATGTCATGATCTTAGTTTTCTGAATGTTGAGCTTTAAGCCAACTTTTTCACTCTCCTCTTTCACTTTCATCAAGAGGCTTTTTAGTTCCTCCTCACTTTCTGCCATAAGGGTGGTGAGATCTGCATATCTGAGCTTAGATACCAATAAAAAATAGAAGGAAGGTTAAATCAGTTCAGCTCTGCTGAGAGGTCACATACAAGGAAGTATGAGGTGTGTCCCTGAGATTTAGGGGTGTGGTGGTCACTGGACACTTAATAAAAAGAGTTTTAAAGAAGAAGTAGGGGAAGAAGCCAGTTAGGTGAGGTGGATGAGTAAACAGGTGCTGGAAGACGGCAAACAATGACTACACACAACTCTCCCAACCAGTTTGGGTGTGAAAGGAAGAGAGGAAAAGAGTAGAACCACGAAGGAAATTTGGGGTCCCGGAGTGGGATTTCTTAAGAATAGGAGTGATTAGAGCACGTCTAGATGCTGACCAAAAAAAAAATTCTTTAAGAAGGGAACAGAATAAGGCTAGAAAAGGGGGGATATTTGGTGACATACCTTTTCTGAGATGGTTGGAATCCATGGGTTGGCGAAGGAGACTGACCTTTCAAGAAGGAGGAACATCAGTTTCATTTTGTCAGGAGGGAAGTGCAGAGAATGGGTTCAGGTGCTAGTACAGATACTGGTTGGATTATGGGTGCAGGTGGCAGGAATTCCCACCTGAGGGCCTCTGTTTCTTCTCTGAAGTATGAACAAAGACACCTGGCACTAGAGAGGGATGAGACAGGGGCTAAAGACTTGGAAAGTTTGAAATGGTTGTTCAAAGACTGAAAGATGAGTGGGCAAGAGGACAGTGGGATTCCCCAGAGATGGGGGTGATGATGGAGAAGACTTCTCTAGGCTGGGGGATCCTTCTCCAGTTATGCCTTGCTGCTGAGGTAGAGACGTGAAAAAAAAGTACATTAGTGAGTTCTTCCAGGATTAATTTTTCCCCCCAAGTGAAAGAGTGATAAAAAGATGAGATAGATCAGTAAGTTTAGGGTGTTGGCGAGACAGTGACTGACATAATGGACCATGTATCTGATGTGGCTTCAAAGGGAAGCAAAAATAGGGTAGGTTGATGGATAAGGAAAAGTAGAGGGGCCAGGAGATTAAGGGCCTCAGTAAAGTTGGGGCATGGGCTTCCTAGGTAACACTAGTGGTAAATAATCTGCCTGCCAATGCAGGAGATGCAAGAGATGAGGGTTTGATCCCTGGGTCAGAAAGATTCCATGGAGGAGGGCAAGGCAACCCACTCCTGTATTCTTGCCTGGAGAATCCCATGGACAGAGGAGCCTAGTGGGGGCTACAGTTCATGGGATCACAGAGTCAAACGCAACTGATGCAACTTAGCACGCATGCATGCAAGGTTTGGGCACAGAGGAGGTGAGAAAGCAGACTAGCCTAGAATGAGATGGGATTACGGACAGAGGGGAGATTTGACAGATGACAAAATCCATGGTGTGACAGAGAAGTAGGTGCTGGAAGAGATGGGGTTGATTAAAGAACTGAGGGTTGGTTGGTTGGATGGGGTTATATTAAAGAATATAATCAGAATACTGATTATGTCATCTATGGGTATTGTCCCATCTACTAGAAGGACGGCAGGGTTGTAGTGTGAAGGCATATGGTGAGCTAGAAGGAGAAGTTCTCAGGGAAGGAGAAGGAGTGTTTTAGTGGCCAGTGGATGTCAACAACACCAGAACTTCCGAGAGCAGCCATTTTTATAGGAATGTTTGGATTCTGCACCAGGGAATAAGGACAGGTTATTCCCACCCCTTATCCTGGGGGTGTGAGTGGTGGAAAAATACTTGAGAGAGCTGAAAAAGAATTGCTACTCTCTGGGAAGAGTTGAGTTTCAATTCAGGCAAGGAGAGAGAGGTTCTCCAGCCGCTGATGTGAGCAGGGATGAAGAGGGAGGCTTCAACTTGAGTACGTTTGGATCACAGCTTATAAAAAGAGTTGCCATTAGGAAGATACAAAATAAGTACCTGTGTCCAGAAAGCATTATACTGCTTTTCAAAGACAGACACATATGCCAAGTCAAATCATCCTTCACTTTCAAGGGTGACCCTCTGTGTATGGTCTGGCTCTGGAGAACAGTGCCTAACCAGCAGTATTTTCTCCATGCTCAGGGCTGTCCTTGGGTTTCTCTGGTTCCAGCTGCTGTTTGCTGAGTCTGGCATGAGTTTTACCTTCATCTCCTATTTTCCTAGTTTGCCAAACTCAGTGGTTTAAAAAGATTTCCACCAAGGACAGTGTGGGCTTCCCAGGTGACGCTAGTGGAAAGAACCCCCCTGCCAATGCAGGAGACATAAGAGACTTGGGTTTGATCCCTGGTTGGGAAGATCCCCTGGAGGAGGGCATGGCAACCCACTCCACTATTCTTGCCTGGAGAATCCCACAGATGGAGAAGCCTGGATGGCTACAGTCCATAGGATCACAGAGTCAGACACGACTAAAGCAGTTTAGCACACAAGGACAGTTTAGGTCACTGTTCTCTAGGTTTTCTATGTCTGCCTCTTACCTCATCTTTTGGCCTTGTACTTGCTCTTGTCCTCCAAAGATTTCTCTGTGCTGCTGTAACCCCTCTTCACTTCTGTGTGGGTATCCACCCTCTGCTTCAACCCATTCTCAGCACATCTAGGGCAATGAATGGGATTATTGGGCAGCCAGGGTGCTTCAAAGATCACTTGGTAGATGACCATGTAACTGATGTCTGTCCTCAATAAAAAAGATGACATGAGATTAAACTTTCAGGACTTTTTAATAGTACCATAGATGGC
Source organism: Muntiacus reevesi (assembly GCF_963930625.1). Lineage (NCBI taxonomy): Eukaryota > Metazoa > Chordata > Mammalia > Artiodactyla > Cervidae > Muntiacus > Muntiacus reevesi. Next base: position 40,785,650 of record NC_089267.1, on the reverse strand, counting down.
TAAACAAACTCTGCAGGTATTACTAAGTAAAACAAAAGTACATGTATAAACAGTGAAACTGAACTTACAATTTTCCCTTTGGCTCTCCCCATAAGCTTTTTTCCTTTCCTCCTGACTTGATTATTAATACTAATTCTTAGGCTGAAAGCTGTGACCCAGTCTTGACAAATAGATCACAAGTGTTTGTCATTGTTTTTCCTCATTCCTAGGAAGGATACTCATGCACCATAATAAATAGACCAAGTTGGAGTGCATATCTGGAGTGCATATGTGAAAAATACACTTAACAAACTGTTTTCTGTTTGCCACAGGATGACTTAGAATAGACACATAACAAATTATTGCCCTTTGGGTGCTTTCACTCAAAACTCTTCACATAATTTTCAATCAGTGTTGTTCAATTTCATGTTGTCTTGTGATTATTGTTTGGGATTTTGTTGCTGTTGTGAGAGTCCCCAATATTTTATGGATGATGCTGTGAGCAGATTGACTCTATTATTGGTACTCTGATTATTATCATCTCTCACCTAAAATGCTTATTTGTTGCTATTGTTCAGTTGCTAAGTCATGTCTGACTCTTTGTGACCTCATGGACAGCAACACGCCAGGTTTCCCCGTTTTTCACTCTCTCAGAGTTTGCTCAAACTCATGTCCATTGAGTCAGTGATGCCATCCAACCATCTCGTCCTCTGTCATCTCTTTCTCCTCCTGCCCTCGATCCTTCCCAGCATCAGGCTCTTTTCCAATAGGTCAGCTCTTTGCACCAGGTGGCCAAAGTATTGGAGCTTCAGCTTCAGCATCAGTCCTTCTAATGAATACTCAGGGTTGATTTCCTTTAGGATTGACTGGTTTGATCTCCTTACAGTCCAAGGGACTCTCACAAGTCTTCTCCAGCACCATAATTCGAAAGCATCAATTCTTCTGCACTCAGCCTTTTTTATGATCCAACTCTCACATCCATAAAATGCTTATAAATGGTCTCAAACAGTGTGCCCTTGCTTGTCTTGAGGGACTGGAGAGATGACTGATCCTAGAGAAATCACCACAGTGCAGGTGATCATAGGCTTGTCAGTCTGCTCCTTAGCAACATAAAATAAGAATGTAATTTACTCTTGCTACAGGAGATTTACTTCTAAATGATCAAGATCGGTAGCTTCAGAACCTCCTTGATATCAGAGGCCCCTCCTAGGAACCTGAGTAGAAACTCAAGCTTAAAGTTACCCTGCACATCTCAGTTTGAAAATCTTACTTCAATAAACACTTTTTCCCTTATCGGCACAACTTAAGTTGGCTGAATCAGACTAAAGGGAAGGATTTATATTCCTTGCTTGAAGGAGGAGTTTTCTTGCCTTTTCTTTCTCCTGCTAGATGTAAACAAGTCTACACACATAACCCCGTGTGCCGGCAGATTTCTTAAAACCTGAAGAGACTCAATCTTTAAGATGAAGACTTTGTGGAGAAAAGTGCAACAGGGAAGAGAAAACACAGGTTCTTATTGACATCGCTGAGTTGCTGAATCAATCAGCCCTGGAGCCTACCCTACTTCTGGAGTTTCAGTTTTGTAAGGTGATGAGTTATTTCATAGGTAAGTCAGTTTGGCATAGTTTGCTTTTTAATTTTTTTAAATTGCTATTATTTGTCATAAAAAGCCTCCTAGGTGGCCTGTGTAACAGAGCAGGACCCAGCAGGAATGTGAGTTATTGGGGGTCATTCCTGCCAATCATTTTTTTTTTTTAAGAATTATGTGGATCATTTCTAAAGACTTTATTGAATTTGTTACCATATTGCTTCTGTTTTGTTTTACTTTTTTGGCTCTGAGGCATATTAGCTCCCCAACCAGAGATTGAACTCACACCCCATGTATTGGAAGGTGAAATCTTAACTGCCTGACCACTCGAGAAGTCCCCAGTCTTTCATTTCCCTCATTCAACCTGATTCCTAATATGAGGCTATTTGTGCTTTGAGTTAGCTTTCCTTTGTTTCTACCCTACCTCATCCCATTTTTTTCTAGCTCTCAGAAATCACTGTTAATCCCCATACAAATATAACATGACCTTCAAGTTGAATTTAAGCTGGAGTCAAATCAAGGTAAAATGTTTGGAGACCCCATCTCAGGGTGGCCTCAAAAACGAACAACAGATTATTGGGTAGGAAAAGTGTCCTCTAAAATTGCTTCCTGGAGTCAGCCAAATTCTGGAACAAGATCTGTGAGTTCTGTCAGCATCACTACTGCTTCTCAATGTTTATAGCCTACCCCAGGTCCTATTGCACTTACAGAAGTTCTCCTTATTGGTGAGTGGGTGAGGCTGGGTGTTGAATCAAAGACATCTAAATGGCTGAAATTATTCTATTTGGGGTCTGCTGAGATCATTTTTTGTCAAATTTTAAAAATTTATAATATTTCTCAAATACCTTTTCTTCTTCATCTGCTGCCTCCTCTCTTTCTGGGATTCTAATTACACATATGCTAGATTGCTTGATACTATCCCACAGCCTAAGGCCCTGTTCTTTTTCTTCTACTTTTCTTCCCTCTTTGTTTAGATAATATCTATTGATTTATCTACAAGTTTGCTCATAATTTCATGCGCTGCATTTTTTATTGTGCCTAACCAATGAGTCTTCAATTTTACACACTGTATTTGTTTGAAAGCATCAATTCTTCTGCACTCAGCCTTCTTTATGGTCCAACTTTCACATCCGTACATGACTATTGGAAAAACCATAGCCTTGACTACACAGACCTTTGTCAGCAAAGTGATGTCTCTGCTTTTTAATATGCTGTCTAGGTTTGTCATAACTTTTCTTCCAAGGAGTTAAGAGTCTTTTAATTTCATGGCTGCAGTCACCATCCACAGTGATTTTGGAACCTAAGAAAATAAAATCTGTCACTGTTTCCATTTTTGCTCCATTTGCTATGAAGTGACGGGACCAGATGCCATGATTTTAGTTTTTAGAATGTTGAGTTTTAAGACAGTTTTTTCACTCTCTTTTTTCACCCTCATCAAGAGGCTCTTTAGTTTGTAGGTGTGTTAATTGACTGCTGTTTCTCTTTACTATGGATTACATTTTCCTGCTTCTTTGCACATTAATATTTTTATTGTGTATTGAGTCTTATGGACAATAAATTGAAGAGAATTTAGATTCTACTATCTTTCTTTAAAGAAAGTTGAGATTTGTTGCAAGCAGTTAAATTACTAGCATATTATCTTGAACCTCTGGAGCTACAGCATTCAATAGAACTTTTGTGATAGAAATGTTCTATACACAGTCCAGGACAATGGACATCAACCACAAATGGCTAAAAGCATTTAAAATGTGACCAGTGACTGATGAACTGCATTTTGAGTTTTATTTAATTTTAATCAAATTGCTAAGGCCACGTGTATGTAGATGTTATCATATTAAATAATACAGCTTTGAAGAACTGGTTTTAAGCTCTGTTAGGGGTGGGGGGGGGGCAGTCTATTTGTGTTTTGCCTTTATTTCTAGGGCAAGGCTCTAGTCCTGGGAAGTGATCCTTACTCCTAAGCTGTGCCCTCTGGTGTCTGTGGAAAGTCCTAGGTGTTTGCCGAGTCCTCTAACTGGGCAGGAATTGAACTCTAAACTCCATCTCCCAACATAAAGCAGCCGTAGATTAGCCTTCCAGCTGTTGCTCTTGCCGGGGCTCCCTGCACCTCACTGCACATGCACTGTCCAGGAGTCAGCTGGGGATTGGAGGGAAGTCTGGACCTAGGTTTGGGCACTCCCCTTCTGAGGCACCCTCCTTTCTGGGACTCCTTCCTTTCCAGCTTTCAGCTGCTTGTGGAAGCCCCAAAGCCCACCTTCTGCCCCTCAACCCAAAAGGCTGCCAGATTCCAGTTGAGCTCCGTCTCCTGCCACCATGGGGGGAGGTGAGCGCCATCAGAGGAAATGCCTGATTGGCACAGACCTCACCCAGTGGGCTTCCCTTTTCTCAAGGTCATATCTTCTGCAGCTTTTGTCTTCAGAACGAAACCATTTTGGTTGCTCTCCAGGACCTCAGAACAGGTTTTGTTATTGTCTTGTTTTAGGTCCAGAATTTGTCATTGTTTTTGGCAGAAGGATTAGTCAGTTACTTAGTCGCTAAGTCAGAACTAACCTCAATGGCCAAAATGAGACACTAAAACAGTGAGTTCAGTGGGAAAGTTAGACTGTCCCTTCCTCCTAGCATACTCTCCCTTGTCTCTTTGCAAGAGAAGGGGCTCAATATTTTGCTGAACGAACATTTGCTGAAGACTAAAAATTCTCTTGAAGGAGCCATACTTTGAAGCATTAGTAGAGTTCATAATTTACAAAGGCCAATCCTTTCCCGAAAGTAGATTTTGATATGGGTCAATGAGAAAGAACAAGAGGTTCCTGGGTGTATCTGTCTTTTGATTACAAGTGGCAGAAAACATGCCACAATCTTGGCTTAAGCAAAAGAAGAACTTGTTGACAAGCCTAGTTTAATAGTCCAAGGTAGGGCTGAAGGCATAGCTGGATTTAGGGCTTATACATTATCATCGGAAGGCAGGGGTTTTGGTTTGGTTTTTGTTCCCAGCTCTCAGACCTGCCTATGACACTGATGGAATTAATCTCAGTTTCCTGTGACTGCAAGAAGATGGTAACAGGTTCAGCTGTGCATCCTCTCAAGTGTCCAGTCCAGAGGAGAAAGTGCAACCTATTTTTCAGAAATACCCATGAAAATCTCACTGCCTCTCATAGGATCTACCCGGGTTACATACCCATCCAGGACCAATCACATGGCCATGAAACAGGATGAAATGATTGGTCTAAGCGTGGCTCATCTGCTCTACCTCATAGTCAGAGGGGTGTCAGTTTCACCAGACCTATATAGGCTGAAAGTGGGGAAGGGGCAGCTCTCCTGACAAATTCTGCTCCTGCTGTTAAGTCAGTAAGTCATATCCAACTCTTTATGACCCCATGAACTGTAGCCTGTCAGGCTTCTCTGTCCATGGCATTTCCCAGGCAAGAATACTGGAATGGGTTGCCATTTCTTTCTCCAAGGGGTCTTCCTGACCCAGGGATTGAACCCATGTCTCCTGCTTGCCAGGCAGATTCTTCACCAGTGAACCACCTAGGAAACCCATCCTCTGATAAATATCTGGATTCTTATTCACCAGAAGGGCAGACACAACAGAAGCCCACTAAAAAGGTTATTGGAGGAGACTGGAACCACCTGAAAGGGGTTAAAAGATTACAAAATGAGAAGCAGGGAATCTAAAGGAGAAACCCTGCATCTTTCTCCACTTTGCCCCTCAGCTCGAGGCTGTGGGAAGCAGGTGCTGTGCTGTGTCATTGCTTCATGGTGATACTTCTTGGGGACCTGGCATGAGTGAAATCCATGAAATTTAGATACCACAGCAGTATCTTTAAAAGGTATCAGGTGGAGAATGGCTTTTAATGTGGAATCCAGGCTTCCAATTAGAGGTTTATTCCACTTGCTAAACTTGGCTCGAGTTAAATGCCCACCGACCTCTTGTCCCTATTAGCATTTCATCACTGTGATGAATTCTCACAAACAAACCCTCTCCTCTGCCCTTCCTAATGGTACACACTCTCTATACCATTAGGGTCTGAATTCTTTGCCCAGACAAATTGCCAGGACCTTCTTTTCATCTCTTCCATAGTAAGGATGCAATCCAAGGAAAAAAGACAACAGTGCCAAACACAGCAATGCTTCTGAATGTTCACTTGACTTGGCCAGTGCCTGACCGGCAACTCGCGCAGTTTCAAACCATCCAGCAGCATGTGGGGGCGGAGGGAGCGGGGAGTGGAGATTTCCTCTTCTCTCCCCGCTTCCAGGAAAGCAGAGACAATACAGCAGACCCCAGAGACCAGTGAAAAAACACCTTTGAGAGCCTCTCAATCTACTCAATCCCCACTGACTACTCCTAAGCACATTCTAACTTGAACCTGCCGGTCCTAAGAGAGCCCAGTGAAAGGCTCCCTAAATCCATTAAAAGAACTCTCCCCAGTTTCTAAAAAAATGTCTGCAATTTTAGGATCTCACATTTTTCTACAATAAGCATGCCTCACTTTTGCCACCGAAAAACTAAAATAAGTACTGATATTCAAAGTTTCAGGATTTCCACAATGCCATGCCCACTTTGAAGTTCCCTCTGTAACTAGTGACTGACTCAGTCGCTGCTCACAGTATTTCAGGCTTTTTCTGTCACTGCCATTGCATCTAATCATAAAAAGAGAAATACACTTCTGACAAATTTAAGAATGCAACATAGAAGAGATCTCTGGAAAGAACTCCTGTCAGCTTTTTTATACCCAGGTGCCCTCGGTGATAAAATCCTAGTCTTTTCAGGAAACCAGTTCATTCCTTGCTTGTTATATCAAAGAGCTCACTCCCTACTAGTCTCATCTTCCTGATGAGATGGTCCTTTTCAGGGCAGAGATACTCTGATTCCCTCCTCTTTCCTGCCCTTCCAACACCAACCCAACTTCTTCACTTGCTCTGCATCCCCCATGCAGAGGACACCTGCCACTGACCTCATTCTCAGCTTTGTTTGTTTCCCCGATGAGATTACTGGGCAGGTGCTGTAGTCTTTGGTTAGCTGGGCAATTGGCTCCGCGCAGTTCCTGTGACCCACGCCCTGGATGGCGGGACATCTTCATTATTCACGATGAGCTGGAGGTACAGTTACCAGCAAGGTCCACCTCCGAAACTTGTTTAGCCAGTTTCCTTCTTTCACTGAGCTGTTCCAAGATGGGCACATGCAGATTGACAAACACACGGAGAGTTTCTGTGTTCCGAGGAACCGGTACCACCAGAACAAGCCCAGGTCTCTTGCTGAACTATGATTCCTGATTCCTCTCCCCACATTCTCTTTCCTACAAAGCTATCAAGTTTTAACGCAGTGCTGAGTTGCTAACAAAAACGGTGCGTTTTTTTTTTTTTCCCCCTGAATGTCAAACAACATATGATCATGATGCAAGCATAAAATATCAGAAAAACAAGTGTACGCTGTTCCTGCCTGGCGTGCAAACACACAAGTGGCTGGGCTTTAAAAGCTTCCGTGTTCACAAGAAGTCCTGGAGCATTAAAATTGATGCTGGGGATTAGGTTGCCTTTCAGAGCAGCAGAATCTGTATAAGCGAATCCTCCTGTGCTGAGCCATTTTCAGCCCAGGCATATTACGTTGGCTGGCCATGAGTCGGCCTTTGTACACACACGCACAGTATTTAACCGCGCGTGCAGCAGGCCCCAAATTAAAACCATATTTTGTTAGCACCACATGTTCCAGACTTGACAGTATTTATCAAAGGGGAAGCTGCTGGATTTACTGAAAGAAATGGATTTCATCAGGGTCTGGCAGACCCAACCCTGATAGGGACTTGTTCTTTTTCCCCTGCCCGGCAAGTGGTACAGCGGCTGTCGGCACAAGGCTGTCCACCGGCTTTGGGCACCCTTTGCTACAGGATGTCTCTAGGGCCTGCCTCCCCCCCAGCCTGGGCCTCGTGGAACATCGTCAGTTCCACAGCTGTTTGTTCTTCAAGCTCCAGTTTGTGTTCCTTTCTCTTGAAAGGAAGGTCATTTCTTCCTCCCCAGATCTCTCCAGCATCACTTGGAGCTGGGATGGAAATGCAGAGTCCCAGGCTCCACCCCAGACCTTCAGCATCTGCACCTATAGGTGTCTTGTAAATGCATGGGGGGCGGGGGTTGTCACAGTGGAGGGTGCCATGGGGAGGGGTCCTTACTGGCCGCCGTGGGCGGGAGGATGCTCGGCAGTCTGCAGTGCGAAGCATGGCCCCACATAGGAAAGACTTGGTTCAAACATCATGGGACTCTCTAAAGTGCCACCAGGCAGTCAGGAAGCTGAAAAACCTTCATTTAACTATCTAAACCTGGAACCTAATTCCCCTTTTCCACTAAGACACAAAGTGTTGTTTACACAGTTTCAGTAGCCAAAGAATTTTCTAGGAATTCAACTTCTGTGAACTGAGAGAAGACGGTTTTGCTTTGTTCAGAATTTCACCTTTGTTCTTCATTTTGGAAACACATCATTGACAGGAATGCTGCTCACAGCACTTCAATCTCCAGGACAATATATCTGTATCAGTATGCTTTGGTAGCTGTCCCCAGAACAGGGATTTTTATATCTGATGACTTCATTGGGTTTTGGTGTAAATGTGCCTGAGCATTTATATATTGAAATGTTGTTTCATTGCAAACTGATTTTATTTCTTCATATCAGAATTAAGCAATTCATTATGCAGATTTTGAGTTAGTTTTATTATTCATGGATTCTATTTTAAGGAAATAAAGCCATTTTGAATTATTGGAGAATGTTTGGATCTGATAGGGTTGACAATCTTGGTGCTACATCCTTCAGCTGGCCGTTATTACATGCTATCTAGTTATCTTAGTTGTATTTTTGAGAGACCATGCATAGTGTCCCCTACTAGATTATAAATATTCTTGGAGTAGAACTGATAGTTTATAAATTTGACATTCTAGACAGCACTTAGTTCAGCATAACGCACCTACTGAGCATTAAGTAACCGATCACATGGTTACTTTGAGGCCAGTCCCTCACCCTTCATCCCATCCCTCTAATACTGCTGAGTTCCCACTGTGTGCAGAGCACCAGCAGCCTGGCTACAAGAGTCATTAAGAAAGAGTTTGGCACATGGGATGAGCAGAAAGCTTAACACAAAAATTTCTGAAAAAAGTGGAGGTTAGAAATGGTCCACAGGGGAAACAAACAAAATGCTATGAGGTTATGGAAGAGGAGACAATTTCAACATGTACATATGCACATATATAGTCTAGAGTGACAAATGTATGTATAAGTTCCTTTGTGTGTTTTAATTAACAGTTGACCGTCACCATTTTTGTCCCCATTGAATTAGAAGCTTTTTGAGAGCCATGCTCAAGTCCTCTAATTCCTTTGTATTACTGCCAAGCTTCAATGTTGCATCAGACAAAATCCCTTCTATTTCTTGGGACAAAGTCCACGGACATACAGTCTTTTCAATCTCGTGAGATAATATGATTTTGTGTATGTGTGTATGTGTGTGTCTGTGTGTGTCTGTGTGTGTGTGTGTGTGTGTAGGCTAGATTGACCCTGTGGTCAGCATCTGGATTTTAATCTGTTGATAATTTGGAAAGGTCATTTCACCACTCTGGTGGTCATTTTCCTCATCAGAAAAGATGGATCAGATTGATGTTTCCCAAACTTGACTGTTCCTGGGAAGATTCTTTAAAATATAGAAATCACCGGGCTCTACTCCCAACATGTTGAAAAGACTTTGAATGTAGACTCCAAATAGCTATAGATTTTAAAAGATATCAAATAATTCCAGTAAGTGACCAGGTTTTCTTTCTTTCTTTCTTTGGCCACATGACATGTGAGATCTTAATTCCCTAACCAGAGATCCAACCCATACCGCCTGCAGTGGTAGCTCAGAATCTTAACCACTGGACCACCAGGGAAGTCCCTGGCCATGTTTTCTTTTCAAACTTCAATGTGTATACAAATCACCTGGGAGATCTTAAGATGCAGATTTGATTCTTCAACTCAGGAGTGGGGCTTGGGAGTCTGCATCCTAACAAGTTCCCAGGTGACAAAGATGCTGCTAGTCCATGAATCCTATTCCAATGGCCAAGAATAGAAGACTTTCAAGTATTTTTCAGCTGAATACTCTCCATCTACATCAAGGTGGTCCAAACTGTAAAGAATCTACCTATAATGTGGGAGACCTAGGGTCGATCCCTGGGTCAGGAAGACCCCCTGGAGAAGGAAATGTCTACCCACTCCAGCATTCTTACTGGGTGAATTCTTTGGACAGAGGAGCCTGGAGGGCTACAGCCCATAGGGTTGAAAAAAGTTGGACATGACTGAGCCACTAACACTTTCACCTCACTTTCAGTGTTATACAATAGGATTCTTCATCCTCCGGGTTCTAACACCTGATGATTTGATGTGGATCCGATGTAATAAAAATAGAAATAAAGTGCACTATAAATGTAATGTGCTTGAATCATCCCCAAACCACCCCCACCCCACCCCCAGTTTGTGGAAAAATCTGTCTGCCATGAAACCAGTCCCTGGTACCATAAAGGTTGGAGTCCACTGTTATACAAGGTGACCTAATGGTCATCTTTTTAGTCCATGCTTTAGTGGACCTAGCCAAGTTAAATCACCATGGTAGGGTATGGAATCTTTTCCTTCATTTATAAATTTTAAGTGATACTTTCAAGTAATCTCTGGAGGATTTTTTTCCTCTTAAGTTAGCATACCATAGTACAACATTGAAATAGTTTTCAAAAATCCTTAGACTAGAAACAATTTTTCAACCAATCAGCAGACTTTGAACTGACCTTCTGGGGCACATGGAGCTCAAAGCTGGTGTGATCTGAATGTCAGAGCAGGTGCTTTCTCGTCCCGAATCCTGCCATGGGCTGGCATATGCCTGACATCCTTTTAACAGAGGACAAAGTCTCTCACTCACTCTGCAATTAGTGATGAGGCTTAAAATATCCCTGAGGAGGGTAAAGCACTGACTTTGCATCTTAGCAGAATAAAGAAATGATGCAGGAGATTTCTCAGGGAAAGAGGTTTTCACAGGAAAGAGTTGGATTGGGGGAGGTAGGCTGGAGCAGAGTGTGAAAAAGGTGTGTCAGAAAGGGAAGCCAGGGGCCTGAAGTATGCTTGACCTTCTTCATAATTTAGTCCAAAGGAAACTGAACTAAGGGTTTTCAGAAAATGGTAGCAAGCCAGGAGAGCCACCACGTTCTCTGGGGAGGCAGCTGGAGGCAGGGTGGAGAGTGGTCTCCTCCTAAGGAACAGACATCCCACCTAGTTCCTTTGCTCATCTCCTGCATTCCTGTGAGAAGCTCTCAGGCCTCTTTCTGCTGAGTTCAGTTCAGTCACTCAGTCACGTCTGACTCTTTGTGACGCCACGGACGGCAGCACGCCAGGCTTCCCTGTCCATCACCAACTCCCAGGGCTCGCTCAAACTCATGTCATCTTTATGCTACAGTCATGTCTCTGCTACAGTCAACACTCTGCTACATGCTACAAACTCATGTCATCTTTATGCTTCAGTCCTGCAAACAGGCAGAGGAGTGGGTCCCAGGGAAGAGAAGGATCAGGATGAGGAACATTCACAGGCCTGAACTGACCAAGTGGGTTGCGGGAGGGAGAGGGTCCGCAGGAGAACTGGGGTGGTCACTAGGAAGAGGAAGGTGCCCCACTAGAAAAGAAGGGGCCCCATAAAGCCAGGTTTGCCTCCAACACTGTATAGAGTCTCAGACTCAAGTTCTTGGCAACACAACCTCTTGATCTCGAGGTCACAACTGCCAGTTTAAGACATGTGAACAAGGCCGAGGAAATTTACCTTTCTTCCAGCAATTAAGACATTCAGTCTCCCCTACATACTTGTGATGCTCAAGGACACCCACTCTCAAGGAAGCAGCGAGGCAGCTAGGAGATCTTTGAGTCTGGCTGCTGCCCAGGCTGGATTTGCCTCTGGGCATAGTGGCCGAGCATCTAAGAGCTGGAACCATCTCTAAGAGCAGGAGATAGACTGGGCACCTGATAGACTGTTAAAGCTGCGAAGAGCTTGCTCCAGCAGCTTCCCTCTCAAGAAGTATTCTTTTACTCTTAATCACCTTTCTCGAAAAGGGAGGGAGCTGAAGAGAAGCATACAGATCACATGGGCTATCGAGGAGGAGAGAAAAGGCATTCTAGATTCAAATGATAGTTCTTCATCCATAAACCACATGATTCACTGAACAGCAACTGACACGTGGACACTCAGTTCAACCATACTGGTGAGGGAGAAATTGTCCAGTGAAGCCTACAGGAGCAGGGCCATCCAAGCCCGCCACATAGAGATGAGTGCAGGGTCACTGGTTCTTGCTGACTCATGGCAAATGGATAGGGTCTCTTCTCAGCGCCCCCAGGACACAGATTGTCCACCACAACTCCAGAATGAAGTCCATTTTTGAAGGACTGAAAAGAGAAGGATAAGAGAGGAGTGTTACCTTCACTAACATTAGAAGTCCCCTTAAAATCCTCCTATACTGTTCCTTGAATGTAAATTGGGACAGTCACTATGGAGAACAGTATGGAGGTTCCTTAAAAAAATTATAATAGAGCTACCATCTGATCCAGCAATTCCACTCCTGGGTATATATCCAGAGAAAACCAACATTTGAAAAGATAATGCAACCCAGGAATTTCCTGGAGGTCCAGTGGTTAAGACTCGGAGCATTCAGTGCCACAGGCCTATGTTCAAAACCTGGTCAGGGAATTAAGATTTTGCAGCTGTGAAGCCACCAAGAAAAAAATATAGGCACCCCAAAGTTCACTGCAGCACTATTTACTATAGCTAAGGTAATGAAGAAACCTTAATGTCCACAGACAGAGGAATGGATAAAGAAGATGTGATACAGATATATAATGGAATATTACTCAATCATAAAAAGTACAAAGTAATGCCACTTGCACAACATGGATGGATCTAGAAATTATCACACTAAGTGAAGTAAGTCAGAGAAAAATGAATATTATATTATATCATCAGTAGAATATGTAATAGATACTCTGCTGCTGCTGCTGCTAAGTCGCTTTAGTCGTGTCTCACTCCGTGCGACCCCATAGATGGCAGCCCACTAGGCTCTGCCATCCCTGGGATTCTCCAGGCAAGAACACTGGAGTGGGTTGCCATTTTCCTCTCCAATGAAGGAAAGTGAAAAGTGAAAGTAAAGTCACTCGATCGTGTCCGACTCTTCGCGACTGCATGGACTGCAGCCTACCAGGCTCCTCCGTCCATGGGATTTTCCAGGCAAGAGTACTGGAGTGGGGTGCCATTGCCTTCTCCGGATTAAGAATAGATACTCTACATTATATTAAATGTGCTTAGTCGCTCAGTCGTGTCTGACTCTTTGCGATCCCATGGACTGTAGCCCACCAGGTTCCTCTGTCCATGGGGATTCTCAAGGCAAAAATACTGGAGTGGGTTGCCATGCCCTCCTCCAGGGCATCTTCCCAACCCAGGGATTGAACTCAGGTCTCCCGCATTGCAAGTAGATTCTTTCCCATCTGAGCCATATGTAGAATCTAATTTTTAAAAAATGATATAAAAGAATTTATTTACAAAACAGAAACAGACTCATAGTTTCCAAAAACAAACTTAGAGCTACCAAAGGGGAAACATGGAGGGGGAAGAACAAATTAGGAGTTAAGGACTAACACACACACTACTATATATAAAACAGATAACCAATAAGGACCTACTGTATAGCACAAGGAACTCTACTAAAAATTCTGCAGTAACCAATATGGGAAAAGAATCTGGAAAAGAATGAATATATGTATAACTGAATTACTATGTTGTATACCTGAAACTAACATGACATTTTAAATCAACTATACTCCAATAAAATTTTTTTAATAAGAAGTCACCTTACCCAATGAGACCAAAATCCAAGGTAACCTAAGGATTTTGACACTAGAATGGATGGATTTTTAGATCACACTCACCACTTTATAGGTAGGAAAACTGAGGCCCAGCAAGAGAAAGAGGTTCGTGCAAGTTCACAGGTAAATTCTTGGCAGTGTGGAGTCTAGAATCCAGCTGTCTCAGACCCACTCTCTTCCCTTCCCCCAAGTGCCTCTCCAGAGAATGCAGTAGCTCTCCTGGCTTGTTACAGTTTCCTGAAAACTCTGAGTTATCGGAGATCATACTCCCCGACCCTAATTTCCTCAGCTTTCGAGGTGGGGCTGGATGAGGCTCCCATCCACGCTGCCCCAACTCCAAACTTGAAGACTGGTGGGAAGAGGGTTCTTGCCAAAGGCCCACTGTAGACTCAGACAAACCTTAGGTTCATGAACTTACACCACCTCCTTGAGAACTCCAAGTTTAGGGCGAGAAATGAAAGCTCTTACTGGACCCAACTGGTGGGCTACACCCCACAGGCCTGCAAGCCTTGCAGCTGCCCAGCCTAGAGACAACAACAGAGACATCAGCAAAAGTTCCTGGAGCAACCCCCCACCGTGGATGGCAGCCAGAGAAGGAGAAGCAAGGAAGAGAAGGAGGTTACCTACCATCTATAGGTGGAACTGACGTCAGGTTTGCTCATCAGTTCCCCAGGAAACCAGTGGCTGGGGCAGGGGCAAGCACATAGGCAGTTACTTATGAAACCTTCTAAATAAGAGGACTGGATAGTCATGTGAGCGAAGCAGGGACTGGTCCAGCAGGGGATGAACAGAGAGCAAGAGAATAGCCATCTTGAGTGGCCTGATCATAAACGAACTAATTTAGCATGCACTAAGACCAGCATGGGCGTGAGCAGGTACAAGCAGGACTCTGGAACCACGACTGGTTCTACATCCTGTAGTTATGATTCCACCATAGAAAATATCAGTAGCCTCCCATGGTTGGACACAAGTAGGGACTGTACATCCCCCTCCTAACAAGCTTGCTGTCAAGTGTTGCTATTGCAATAAATGCAAGTCTCAGCTCAACAAATCCCATCAAATACAGGGACATTTATTTGATAGACAGCAGACAAAATTAATTAAAAATGATCTCATTGGTAGTTGAGAAGACATTTCTCTCTTTTCTTCCTGCATCTCTACCACCACCCACCCTCCAAAAAGTCAGCAGAAACACAAAGGCAAGAGGGCTTGCTGTTGTCAACACTGTCCTTAAAGGGTGCCATCCTCGGGCATCCTCTTCATACATGGTGATGCTTTCCAGGGACCCAGGAATGTGTCTACCCAGAGCTCAGTGCCTCACCTTCTAGGCCAAGTCGTACCCAGAGACCTCCCTGGCCAAGAGTCCTGAACTCATCTCCACAGCCTGCATAGGCCTCTCCCTGGACTCTGAGTTCTGAGGATAGACTGACCCATGGCTGAGCTCACACCTAGGCCTAAGGAATGGACAGGGGACAACTCTTCACAGAGAAATGGGGAGTCCTCAACATGTGAGATTGAGTGTGGGCTGAGACGGGGGAGCCGAGTGGAGCGGGTGAAACTTTGAGGGGTCTGAGGATTCTATATTCAGTCTGGGCATTCCAAGTCCCTCTGAAGTTGCAGTTTTCAAGGCAAGAGGACAGAATATATCCTCTAGGATAGTTTTTAGGTTACTTTTACAGCTTTAAAATTGTATTTGGACACGTGTGTTTGGACACATGGTATATGGATCTCCACCTGTACTTTTCTTCCATTCTGCAAACCTCTGCTGGAGGCAGGCTTTTTGGAGTGAACACAAAGACTGGGCTCCTCTGGTTAATGGGAGGGGTAAGGGGTAGGTGAGAGCCATCTTATCCCTGGAGACACCACAGCAGTGGGCTCCAACCCCTGGCCCTACATGAGGACATAGTAGCGAGCTTGCTGATTAAAAAAAATTTTTTTTATTTATTATTTTATTTCTGGCTGTATTGGGTCTTTGTTGCTGCATGGGCTTTTCTCTACTTGCATCAAGCTGGGGCTACGCTGTAGGTGCTGTGCGCTGGCTTCTCTTTGCAGTGGCTTCTCTTGTTTGGAGCATGGGTGCAGTAGTTTCAGTTCCTGGGCTCTAGAGCAGAGACTCAATAGTTGTGGTGTAAGGACTTAGCTGCTCTGTGGCATGTGGGGTCATCCCATATCAGGGATCAAACCCATATCCCCTGCATTGGCAGGCGAATTCGTCACCACTGAACCACCAGGGAATCTGGAGCTTGGTGATTTTTAGCCCTTATTCACACAAGGCAATTAGTCTTGTTATTGCATAAACACATATATCAAACACATCCCCCAAAAATCTGTGGGTTCTACTAACTCAAGAATTATTTCTAACATTTTTATGCAAATAAAGCAATCTAAATTGTTGACAGAGACCAGAATTGACTTGCTTATTTTATCTATGAATTAACCCACCCTGCCTGGAGAAGGAAATAGCAACCCACTCCAGTGTTCTTGCCTGGAGAATCCCATGGACAGAGGAGCCTGCCTACAGTGGATGGGGTTGCAAAGAGTCGGACACAACTGAGTAACTGATCACACACACATAGAGTTAAAAAGATTAGGATTAAAAAAAAAAAAGATTAGGATTTACTTGCCTATCACATTACTCATACCAGGGTATTTAAAAATAAATACAAACGTGACACAACAGCCAGCCTCCCAGGGTCCCCCTTTGCTTCTCAGCTGGACACACCTAGGATGGTGCTGCGGGTCACAGCGCCCAGGGTGAGGAGCAGACAGGCCCTAGGAGCCCAAGACTAAGGGGCTCCCTGGTTTTCGCCCCCGGAAAAGCCATGTCAGCCTCCAGAGGTGATTTATATCACTGTATGGGGCGAGAGTTCTGCCACTCAACAAGCCACATGCCCCAGGTCTATGTCCAGGACTGGAATTATAAAATATTCTACAATATAGTCTCTCTTTTTTCCAATGCCAGTGCTCCATGTTAAGCAACTTCCCTTTATCTGCACTTAATTTACAGGACCTAAGAATTTTCTATTTATATCCATTTAGGGATTTATAGGCCTTCCCCAATGGATCAATGGTAAAGAATCTGCCTACAAGGCAGGAGACCCAGTTTTGATGCCCAGATTGGAAAGATCCCTTGGAGGAGGGCATGGTAACCCTCTCCAATATTCTCGCCTGAAGATTCCCATGGACAGAGGAGCCTGGTGGGCTGTGGGCCATGCGGTCACAAAGAATCAGACATGACTGAGCACTCATGCAAGCTGGGGCTTATGAGCTGGCCTGGCCTGGCCTGGCCAGGACCTGCTACATGCTGATTTTCCTACTCTTTGCTGTGGTTACTCTTCACATAAACTTGGGCTACTCTAATAGTTGTTTTTCAGCATCCTCTGGACTTATGAGAAGGCAACATTGAGCCCAAAACACAGGATCAGAGATAAAAGCTGTGACATTTAAAAATTCCAGAGTTCTCTCCAAAATTCTGTAGAAAGTCAAGTAGAACCCCAGGTTAATTAACTGGAAAAATAAAATCTGTATCATTTAACAACAGACAGTATCAGATATAAACCTTAATCTACAGATATGTAAATATTTATCTATTTTTCTACACATGATACATGCTAAGTTGCTTTAGTCATGTCCAACTCTTTGTGACCTTATAGATTATAGCCTGCCAGTCTCCTCCATCCATGAGATTCTCCAGGCAAGAATACTGGAGTGGATTGCCATCTCCTTCTTCAGGGGATATTCCCCACCCAGGGATTGAACTTGCATTTCTTATGTCTCCTGCCTTGGCAGGTGTGTTCTTTACCACTAATGCCACCTGGAAAGTTCCCTTATTTTTTCTATAATCCAACTTAATTTCTATTTTAGCCCTCATCTCATGAGAGGAGTCAAAACGTTACCAGTTTGAGGTTACGTCTTTGTTCTAGGGCACAAAGGGCTATGTTGTAGTGGGGTGGAGGGGATTGGGGAAGGCACCTAGTCTTTGGCATCTGTCCACATGTGCATCTGCTGAAACCATCATCTCATCTGACCTTGACCATCATCCACGCAGATGGCAGCTGAGCTGCCCTCACTCTTACCCACTAAACCCTTGCAAAGCCAGCCACTCTGCTCGGCCCCTCCCAGCAGTATGGGGGTAATTGCCTTGCTCTCAATCCATGCTGCAGCACATGGGGAAGTTTGTGGGGCTGTCTCAAAGCCCTGTCTGCCAAGACATGCCCCAAATCCACTTCTTTAGGGTCTTGCCACTTTTCTAGGGCTCTACCCTAGAAGTAAAGGACAGGTTCCTCTCTCTCCAGTTTCACAACCTAATGGGTGGTTCTATCATAGGGTTCCATTTCCAACCATCTGGGACACACAACCCTGCTTTCAAGAATCCCTTAATGACTATACAGCTCTTGCTTCTGCACCCCTTCACCCCCCAAAGTCCCCAGAGACTGGAGACAGGGACCTTCAAGTGAGGCATCACGTCTTCTCCCCAATCTCTGCTGGATGTCAGAGTCCTTCCTTCACACAGGGGCTTAGACTTGAGAAACTCAAAAGCCAGCAAAACAGGCTCCTATATGCCTGTTATCTGTTGAGTATCCATCACTGAGGTGGTGAACACACACTAAACTTGCTTGAAGGAGCAAGGAGATGAGAGGTCAATGAGAGGTGAATAAAGAGATACTGGGAGAAGAAAGACTACTGGTATTTCAAAATTATAGCCTAGACTAATACTAACAGATGATAGAATGATCTTTCTAAAATACAGATATGATGATCTAACTCTGTACTTCAAATCTTCCAGTTGTACAACATTGCCCACAAAGGCAGTCCATAATCTTCACCTTCAGAGATGTGAAGTAAAGTTCAATAAACTATTCACCTGGGAGATCTACTATTTGCATCAGCAGAGAAAGCAAATATTCACGTAGCCTACCTTCCCACTAAAGCATCAGGTCCTGGGACCAATACTAACAATTTCTCAAACAGTTCTGAAATCTGGTTCTGACCTCTCCTTGGGCAAATATTCTGACCTAATTTTAGAAGATCCTGTTTGGCTTCTTAAATCAAATATTCTTATCCTTCATGCACTATGGCTGATCTGAATCAACCAATAAGAACAAGAGCAACATTAAAAAATACCACAAGGTCAGTTTCAGTGTTGGCCTTCTCTCCTCCTTTCTCCTTGCCAGACTCTGGCCTCTCTTTTCCAAAACAGGACTGGGGGACCTCCTTCGCCTGAAGTCTTTCTCTCCATCCCTGACTCAATTCTAATCACACCATGACTGTGTGAGCAGCATAGATTCTGTCTGTTGTAGTTGAGTGTTGTGTTGTTTTTCCTATCTTCTTTCTTTGATTAGCCTGTAAACTCTCCTGGTTGAGGCCTGCACCCCCACATCTTTTGCAGCACCCCAACCTCTTAGCACAATGGTCAGCACACAGAGGGAATGTAATAAATTTTGCAGTTTGATATCTGGGTCCCTACCTCAGCTGCTGCTGGGTAATCATTATCAGTAAATAAATTAGTTATCAGTAAAACAGCCAAGATTTCCAGAGGGAATCATTTGTATTAGGTTGGTGCAAAAGTAATTATGGTTTTACACTGTTGAACTTTGCCATTTGATATCGGAATACTTTCCTAAATAAAAGTGGTTATGTTGTACATAATTTTAATGCACATTTCTTGCTTTATATTTTTTTGCTAATGACTTGTTACTTGCTGTTTATTTTATATTTATTTTAGACTATAGAAATGATGCTAGGCAAAAAGCAAACTCAAGTGATATTTTTATTCAAGTTCAAAATAGGTCATAAAGCAGGGGAGACACCTCACAACATCAACAACACATTTGGCTCAGGAACTGCTAATGAATGTACAATGCAGTGGTGGTTCAAGGAGTTTTTTGCAAAGTGGTGGTTCAAGACAAGAGCTTGAAGATAAGTAGCATAATGGGAGGCCATTGGAAGTTGACAGCAACCAATTGAGAGCAATCTTCGAAGCGGATCCTCTTACCACTACACAAGAAGTTGTCGAACAACTCAACCATTCTATGGTTGTCAACCATTCTATGGTCCTTTGGGATTTGAAGCAAATTGGGAAGGTGAAAAAACTCCATGAGTGGGTGTCTCATGAGTTGACTGCCAATCAAAAAAATCACTATTTTGAAGTGTGGTCTTCTCTTAATTTACACAACAACAGGGAACCATTTCTCAATTAGATTGTGACGTGGGATGAAAAGTGGATTGTATACAACAACCGGCTGTGACGCACTTCCCAAAGCCAAACTTGCACCCCCAAAAAATTCATGGTCACTGTTTGGTGGGCTCCTGCCCATCTGATCCACTATAGCTTTCTGAATCTTGGCAAAATTATTACATCTGAGAAGTTCACACGGCACATCGATTAGACGAACTGAAAGCTGCAACGCCTGCAGCCGGCATTGGTCAGCAGAATGGGCCCAATTCTTCTCCAAAACAATGCCCAACCCAATGTTTCAAAAATTGAATGAATTGGGCTGTGAAGTTTTGCCTTGTCTGCTGTATTCACCTGACCTCTCACCAACTGACTACCACTTCTTTCTTTTTTTTTTTTTTCCATTTATTTTTATTAGTTGGAGGCTAATTACTTTACAATATTGTAGTGGTTTTTGTAATACATTGACATGAATCAGCCATGGATTTACATGTGTTCCCCATCCTGAACCCCCCTCCCACCTCCCTCCCCATCCCATCCCTCTGGTCATCCCAGTGCACCAGCCCCGAGCACTTGTCTCATGCATCCTGAGAGAACAGCATCGAAACATGTATATTACCAAGTGTGAAACCGATCACCAGTCCAGGTTGGAGGCATAATTACCACTTCTTCAAGCATCTTGACAACTTTTTGCAGGCAAAATGCTACCACAATCAGCAATAGGTAGAAAGTCCTTTCCAAGAGTTCATTGAATCCTTAAGCATGGATTTTTACACTACAGGAATAAGTAAACTTATTTCTCATTGGTAAAAATGTGTTGATGGTAATGGTTCCTATTTTGATTAATAAAGATATGTTTGAGCCTAGTTATAATGATCTAAAATTCACAGTCTGAAATCACAATTACTTTTGTACCAACCTAATGTTTCTACTGCTGGAAAAAACAACACATGCCACTCCCCTTGCAAAGAGGAATTTCAAAAGAGGAATGTGGTCATGATGCCAAGAGTAGATCTCACCTGAGAGTTCTGATACTTACAACTCTTGGACATGGAAAGATGAATCAACTTTTGAGTCATGTGGTCCTCTGGGTTCTTTTAGCCTAAAGGTGTAAAAGTCAGAGAAGGCGAATCCCGTCATACCGGCAGCAACAACAAGTAAGTGCACATATGGTCTTGGCTGGGCATCTGCTACCAAAACTCCTCGAAGCCAAGCACCACCTCAGCCCCTGAAGCGCCCAGGATGGGCTCAGAGATGGCCCGGAGGCTGCCTGGGTCCTTCCCAGGCATGGCCCCACCAGGTGACAAGGCTGCTTCTCTGTTAACAGTGGCTGATGCTCCTGCTGATGCCCAGAGCCTGCCTGCAGCTCTAAGCCTGTCCAGGAGAGGAAAGTCCTGTCCCTGGCCTCTCTTGGTCCCCTACTCCTGGTGGGCAGCTTCATGAGGCAGCCCAGCGCCGGGGTAAGCTTTTCCAGAAGGAGTTCTTTCCCTCCACCTCCGGTCCCCACCTCCCCCTTTTCCACCTGCTACTCTCTCCCCTCACTGCGCCTTTGCCAACACCAGCTGTAGCCTTGCCAGGCTCTGCCTACTACGGGGTTTTGACACCTGGAGTGTGGAGTCAGACAAACTGTTCTTAAATCTTGACTCCACCTGAGCCTCTTTCCTGAGCCTCATTTTTGTCACCTGTACAATACAGGTAATAACACCTCCCTGTGGCGTTGTTGTGAGGATGAGCAGCAGTGTCAGTAACACTGATATTGTTCCCCGGGGGACTTCCGTCTGCTGGTGCTGTGTACGCTTCCTTGGAGCCCAGCATGGCGACTGGTCCAGGTCAGCTTCCTTCACGTCTTTCTTCTTTTCTCCTTCCTCCCTTCCGAAGTGGGTGTCTTATGAGCTGACTGCAAACCAAAGTCAAGTAGGGCCTGAAGACACAGCGTCTGGTCCCGAATGGGAGCTTTGTCCTCCCTGCAACGTCTTTCCTTCTTCCACCAGCAGCGTGGGAGCACCCAGAACCCCCAGATTCTCCACCCACCAGAAAAGGGGATTTCTTCTCTCTCCTGTCCAAGTCCCTGCCCACCAGGGCAGTTCCGCTGCTTCCCGAGCCAGGCTTCCAAGCTCCACCCCCACATGGGGGCAGCCTCCAGACCGTGCACCGTGTTCCTTCAGGGCATACAATAGCTGTTAGCTAGAGCCAGGCTCTAGCTGGCTCCATGTTCTCCTGGGACACAGAGGTGCCCCCGAGAGCCCTTCCCTTCCACCACAGCACACAGGCATGCCCTCTGTGTCAGGCACACGGCAAAACAGGCCCAGATAACCAGTGCCTTCCCACAAAGAACTTCACCTGCCTCGAGCTCCACCCATTCCTCAGTGGCCTCTGTCAGAAGCCCTTCTTCATGAAGAATTCATATCCTATCTTGCTCCCCATGCCAGTGTAGCCTAAACCTCTTTCCTCGAGGACTGCTGTGTTGGAGACCTGACTCGTAAGTCAGATAGTCTAATTATGTGACTTTGACTTCACTGAGACTTAGTTTCCTTTTCTGTAAAATAGATGATGAATGTATATGTGCTCTGTCATGTCGGACTCTTGGTAACCCCATGGACTGTAGCCTGCCAGGATCCACTGTCCAAGGAATACTCCAGGCAAGAATACTAGAGTGGGTTGCCATTTCCTACTGCAAAAATAAATAATAATAACATCTATTTCAGAGGGCTGGTGTTAGGATTAAATAGGCAAAAAAGAAAGACCCTAGCATATAGTTAGCATGCAGTGAAAATTAATTATAATGGTTTGCTTCAGCTAATGGACTCAGATTATTTCCCTTAAGTTCTAGAAATATAAAAGAAAAACTTAAAATTAAGTTGTACTCTGCAACACGTGTGTGCTAAAGTTGTCACAAGAAAAATACATAGATTTTAGAAGGACTAATAAATCCAGATTGGTTATTTTCTCTATTGCTATCATTTCAATGTAGATTAACATAAAGTAGTGTTCCCAAGAACTTTTATAATCTATTAATTAAATAGCTTGATAGCCTCAAGGTAGAACTCAATAAGCTCACCAACTGCAATTTAGCTATTTGCATATTTGGATACACTAACATATCTTGGAATATTTATAATTGGCATATTTATACTTGACAATTTACAACATTTATTTCTAATGATGAAAGTCAACTTGTTTATTATAGAACATTTAAAAATGAAAAGTATAAAATAAGAAATAAAAATTGTCTGTATCCTTACCATCCAGAGACACTCAGTGTTAATATTGATTTATTACTATCTTGTCTGCTTAAAAATTACACTTATCAAAATAAACCTGTTTTCACTGAATATTCAATAATGAGGATTTCCCATACCGTTGTTCTTTTAAAGCATAATTCTTATACTTGTATAATATTCCACAATAAATCTATCACATAATTTATGTAATCATTTTCATGTAGTTGAATACTTAGATTGCTTCTCATTGCTCCCAATTTTAATGTGGACAGATATCTCTGTACATAGATCTGTAAGTGATTCTGATTAGTTCCCGTATTTCCTCAGGTCTCATAACAACCTGTGGGTCAAATAAAATCAAATAACAATTTTGCCCAAATTACAGTAGTACAGCTTTTCTTCTTTCCTCCCTCTCATCACCCGCTCACCTCCTCAACATAAAGGAAAGAACTGGACGCTTGCTACAAAGTCTCTGCCAGTTTCTATCGTTCTTATTTATCTCACTTGGTGTGGATAGGGCTTCTCTCGTGGCTCAGCTGGTAAATAAGCTGCCTGCAATGCGGGAGACCTGAGTTCAATTCCTGGGTTGGGAAGATCCCCTGGAGAAGGGAAAGGCTACCCACTCCACTATTCTGGCCTGGAGAATTCCATGGACTGTATAGTCCATGGGGTCACAAAGAGTTGGACATGACTGAGCAACTTTCACTTCACTTCACTGGTGTGGATAGTCATACATATAGATGAAGAAGTATTAGTATGCTTGATTACAGAGTGCTGCCCCAGAATCACCTAGAGGTATTATATAATATATGGTACATGCACCATATGTCCTTACTAAAACCCAAAGTCTGACCCATAGGGTTTCCACAGTAAGTGACAATTCTCAATCTTGCTTTAGTTGGAATAATCGGGTAGGCTTTAAAAAAAATATATTGATGCCCAGGCCTAGACCTAACTATTTTGATACAATCATTCCTCCCAGTTCTGTTTTTTAAAAATACCTTTCATTTTGAAACAATTACTGATTCATAGGAAGTTGCAAAAATAGTGCAGAAAGATTCTGTGTATCCTCAGTTTTCCTCAGTGGTAATATCTTGAACAAAACCAGGACATTGACATTGCTACAATCCACACATTTCACCAGTTTTACATGTACGTGGGTGTGTGCATTTATGTGAGTACGTATAGTTCTTTGCAGTTTTATCCCATGTGTAGATTCATGTAACAACCACCACAATCAAGATACATATTTCCACAAAGATCCTTGTGCTACCCCACCTCCCTCCTTGCCCCATTCTTAACCTCTGGCCCTGTTTGTTTGTGAGTCCCAAGGAGATGTGTCACAGAGAAACCTCAGACATGCTTCCCCCTTGCAAGCATGCCTGATGCTGTCACTTCCTACAGGCCTGGTGCTGTTCCTCCTGCCATCACTGTCCCTAGGTCTCTGCCCTCCTGTTTCCATGACTTCCCCAAACGCACAAACCTTAGATATGCTGAATGAAGCCATAATATGTGTAGTTTCTCGGATGATCTCATTAGAAGGACTGATGCCGAAGCTGAAAATCCAATACTTTGGCCACCTAATGCGAAGAACTGACTCATTAGAAAAGACCCTGATGCTGGAAAAGATTGAAGGCAAGAGGAGAAGGGGATGACAGAGGATGAGATGGTTGGATGGCATCACCAACTGAATGGACATGAGTTTGAGCAAGCTCCAGGAGTTGGTGATGGACAGGGAAGCCTGGCATGCTGCAGTCCATGGGGTGCAAAGAGCCAGACACAACTGAGTGACTGAACTGGTGACTGATCTCCAAGAAATGGAAAGACTGCCCATCTGTGTCACACTTTGCCAGCTGGGTACCAGAGCAGGATTGCCTTTGCCAGAATGATATACCCTCTCACCCCTTGGATTGCTGTTCCCTTGTCTTTGGAGGTCAGCTCTAATTCCCTGGTGGCTCAGACAGCAAAGAATCTGCCTGTAATGCAGGAGGCCCGGGTATGACACCTGGGTCGGGAAGATGCCCTGGAGAAGCGAATAGCAACCCACTCCAGTATTCTTGCCTGGAAAATCCCATGGACAGAGGAGCCTGGTGGCTACAGTCCATGGGGTCACAAAGAGTTGGATACAACCAGCCAACACTTAACACTTCTAAGACCCAGTGCTGGGTGGGGCAGGCACTGCCCTTCCTCCCTATAACTCCACCTCTGCCACCCAGGACCCTCTTTTCAAAGCTTCTTCATCACAGTGTTCAGATCCTTTAGGTAAAGACAGGCCTGGGGGTTTCACTGCATACAAGTTCATCAGATAGCACCAGGCTAAACTGCAGAATCACTAAGTTAGACTTGGCTGTGAGCCCCACTCATTTTAGGACAAATTCAACAGCATTGAAAAGAGAGAGAAATAACCAACTTAAGCTCAGGAACTATGTCATCAGTTTAGCACATCAATAATCTCATTTAAAAGATACAGGTTTTACTGAGTCTAACTTTGGCTAAAAATGTTTGATTGTCTAAAGAAGATTCTCTCTCACTCCCCTCCCATATAACATAAGAGGTGTTCATGATAACTAACTGTATATTTCAGTATTTAAGTTACAGAATGGCAACAGGGGAATGTGACTCTGCTAGGACAGGAATTAACGTCACACAAGAGACATAGGAGGGACTCTGAACCTCTTACAGGAGAGAGTAGCATGTTTTAGGTGATACAAGAATAACTGCCTCATGTTAGGCAAAAACACAATGTTGCTATTGTCTTTATTTGGAAGTTAAACAGGAGTTGGAAAAAAAAACAAAAAGGGTATGAGAAAGCCAGGTTGACAAAGCATAGACTGTAGTGGCTTTGTACCTTGTGGACTGAGCTGAAATGGAACTATGTTTCCAAGAATTCCCTTCCCTGTAGGGTTCCAGGTTTGCATTGGCCACAGGTGATGTTTTGCATCAGATCTGGAAGGCAGAAGTGAAGGAGCAGCCATGTTCTCACTTCCTGGAGGAACCTGCAGGGACGCTGGTGAATACTGTCACCTGACCTGATGGCTTGGCTTGCTAGTGAGAGGCAACACCCAGACCATGGTTCCTCCCGCTCCTGCCAGATCTCCCCTGTCCGTTTCTCTAAGTCCTGGGCCAGGTGTGAGTGCAGTTCTGTCGCAAAAGGCACCAGCTTGTCCCGCAGGTCACCTCGCAGTGAAGTTTGAGGGTAATGAGAGACAGATGGAAGTCCCAGTGTGTCTTTGCTGTGTCTGTCTGTCCTCTTCTTATCCACTCATAGCTCACTTCTCAACTGTCCATCTGGCTGACCACAGCGACTTCAGGCTCAACCCTGGACGCTGGGCCAATGAGACACAGAGGGAGCTCCCTCAGCTCATCCGAGTGTAAAATAGGTCCCTATTCTATATCCCTCCAGTGCTGCTGCATCTTTAATCAACCCCTGACTGACACAGAATTACATATCGATTACCTCTCCGAGAAGAGATA
The DNA here is from genome assembly GCF_963930625.1 of Muntiacus reevesi. NCBI lineage: Eukaryota > Metazoa > Chordata > Mammalia > Artiodactyla > Cervidae > Muntiacus > Muntiacus reevesi. The sequence goes on along the minus strand of NC_089267.1, from coordinate 40,759,317 downwards.
ACTGACAGGACTTGGAATTTGTTGATTAAACAGAAGATCAGGTGTTAACTGTGTATTGATTGGAGTTGTGGAAAATGAGCAAGAAATAAAAACACTCTCTGGAGATGCATGAAAATACATATTCTCTACCCTAAGCAAGAAACCCTCTATGACACTGGGCCCTTCTACTCTGACACTCAAATATCCTGCCTGTTCCTCAGACAGGAAGCATCTTTAGACAGGAAGCATCTTTAGACAGGAAGCATCTTTACAGGTACTTCAGTCATTCATTTACTTGACAAGGTACATATTGTTTACCTCTCACGTATGTCTGCCCCATATGCTATGCCCCACCTGGACTCAAAGACTTCCAAGCTGTGGTTCAGAACATTCTGGGGGGCGAATGGATGTATGTATATATATGACTGAGTCCCTTCCCTGTACATGTGGAACTACCACAACATTTTTAATCAGCTATGCTGTTCTTAGTTGCTCAGCTGTGCCTGACTCTTTGTGACCCCATGGACTGCAGCCTGCTAGGCTCCTCTGTCCTAGGGATTCTCCAGGCAAGAATACTGGAGTGGTTTGCCATGCTTTCCTTCAGAGGATCTTCCCACCCCAGGGATTGATCCCAGGTGTCCCACGCCGCAGGCAGGTGAGCTACCAGGGAAGCCTCTAATCAGCTATATCCTAATACAAAATTTAAAAAAAAATTTTTTTAAGTTTGCTTATAATTCTCCTTTCTCCCACATTTGCCTTGACCCCTATCTACTTTCACTTTAATTTTGTCTCTCAAACTAGAGGCCCTGACTCAGATCCCTGCCTTAGGACCCCTAGGTGTCACATTCATCTGTGCACCCTGGTATCTGGACCTCAATCTGTCTATGGAATCTGGCTTGACTTGGTTCTGTAGACCCTAGCACCTCTCGGATCTTGACAGGAGCCCACAGTCCCAGCTCCTAGCAAAGTCAGCTTCTACTTCAGATGATTTGGATGGTGTGTCCCAGTGGGCCCCAAATGTAGGCCCCAGTATCCTGAAAGTGAAGTTAAGTCACATACAGAAATATAATGTAAGCATCTAAACAGTTTTGCAGAAAGCACACTCCACTCCTTCCAACTCAAGGTAATCAAGAAAATCCTCTTGGATTAGGTGACCTTTGTAGGACTGGTACAAATTTAGCATAAGAACAACTGTATTTCATGCTCCAGGAGATGAGCTTGGAAGGTAGGACAGGAAAAAAAAAATGCTTTGGATAACAGGGGAAGACAGAGAATTAGAGCATGAGGCCTTGTGTGGACAAAAATCAGTTAAATGATTAAACTGGTATAGAGAAAAAGATAGTGAATACAGATGAACTCCAATTTTCTGTTCTAAAAAGAACCAAGGAAACTCTAGCCACCAGAAATAAGCTTTTAGTTTGTTGATCACTTAAAACTTGTCTTTCACAAACTTCTTCCTGGGGGTAACAAACACCTGAACAGTGAAAAAGAGGAAAGACCAGATAAATATATGAAATATTAGTCTATTGCCTCCAGATTAAGAGTGCACCATTTCATAAGGATGAGAGACGAGTACCATCTCTGAAACTTTGGGCAGTTCACGGAAGCACATACTTCTCCTGGACCCCATGAGGGCTCTTGACAGGCTGAACTGGTGAACATGACCTAAGAATGCATTTTTGAACCTGATAAAGCATATAAACAACTTCTGCAGTAAAATATATAGGATAAAAAAGTTACTGAAGATATTTCTGTTATAAATAAACACAGTACCGCATCTTTCTGACAGCTTATGGCAGTAGAAATTTTTCTAATAATAATTTTTTTTTTTTAATTGCAAGGACATCAGCAGAATCATTGTTTCCTCACTATTTAATAAACTCTGATTAGAAAGTTTCTTACCAGGGATTCCCTGGCTGTCCAATGCTTCCAGTGCAGGGGGCCCAGGTTCAATCCCTGGTTGAACCCACAAGCCATGTCTGGCAGCCAAAAAAAAAGAAATTTCTTTTTCAAAAAAGAAAATTTCTCATCTATGGTAATAACACAGGTCTTCTCAGATTCATCAGATTAAAGTAGAGATGAACTATGTCAACACTTACTGTAGACCCATTCAAAGGATTGTGACCAATCTCTGAATATCCAAATCATGAAGCTGTGTGATCATAACATTGTGCCTCTGAATTGGAGTTAAGTGGTAGAAAACCCTTAGAAAAGGAGGAAACACTGAAATACTTTTCATGGGTAACCTGTATAGAACTGGAATGCACATGGCTTAGCCTCAGAGTTGTGTGGTGGTCAAAAACTACAGTTCACTAGAGATTATCATATGCAGTTCAGTAAGCCAGACAGAAAGAAAAACATCATATGATATCATTTACAAGTAGAATCTAAAACAAAACAAACAAAAACAAAGGAACTTATTCACAAAACAGAAATAGAGCCACAGACACAGAAAACAAACTTATTAACTACCGAAGGGGAAAGGAGGGGAGGGATAAATTAGGAGTTTGGGATCAATATCTATACATAAAAATAGATAATCAACAAGGATCTACTAAATAGTACAGGGAACTCTACTCAATATTTTGTAATAATCTGTAAGGGAAAAGAATTTGAAAAAGAAATGTGGGTTGCCATTTCCTTTTCCAGGAAAAGGAAATATATATATTATATATATAACTGAATCACTGTGCTATACATCTGAAACTAACACAACATTGCAAATCAACTACACTTCATTAAAAAAATCCTTTTTTTACATAACAGAAAAAAAAAACACTTCATCTCAACACATTGGTTTGTTGGTGGTGATGACGTGGAACAGACACTCTAAGACATTGCTGACGGCTGTGTTTGTTAGCACAACTTTTTTGGGAACCAATTTGCAATATGTATCAAGGGTTATTAGCATATTCACACTCTGAGCCTGTAATTCAACTTGTAGAAACTAAAGAAAAATGTAAAACACAGAAAATGCATTACAATGGTATATATTATGGATTCATTAATGCTATTAAAATTATAAACAAATAGAAACATGATTAATATATTTTGGCAATCTCCTGAATGAAAAATTACCCCTTCATTAAAATGTGTTTTTAAAAATGAAAGAAAGGAATATAGCCCAGCACAAAAAGAAATTTCAAAGACTCACATTCTTTAGCTGAGGTTCTTGAAAACCATGAAGGTCAATATGGTGCACAGCAACATTTATGAATTCTCCTTTCTTCTCTGCCCATTTCCACTCTTGGCTGCTGCATTTTTTCTGAAGCATCTCTCTCCACAATTTCCTCATGCCTTTGTCCCAGCCCAACCCCACAACTATCTTTTCTTTCTTTCTCTCCTTTTCTATCTTTTGATTGTATACATTAATACAGCCCCTCTCCCAGAAATTAACAAAGGAATACCCCCCTCTTTGGGGGGGGGGTAGAAATTGGGCAGGCCAGGATAGCATTATTTTTTGTTATCTAGGAAAGGGGGGAAAGGCTGGAGACATTCCCACATAATAATGTTTATCCTAGTGAACACCCTCCCTGCTAGAGAGAGATAAGAGAACTTCATTTATACTGAGATCAGGGTAGAGAATCCAATTCAGAGACAGAAATGAAACCAGGGCCACACATTCATAAAAAGCATATTTTTCAACCATCTTTGCTGGTCGATGCATTATTTCTTTATTGTAAGAGAGCAAAATTTAAGATACTAAGTAGCTCATGATTTGAAAATCATGAGGAGGCAACATAAAACCTGACAATGTAACAAATAAAAATAACAATAATAAATTAGGCATGCTGATATGTATCCAATATCTCTCTTACCTTTAACAGTGTGAATAACAGAGACCTAATATTAGATCATTGGAAGGGGGTGGAGTTAGATAAAAAGCAAGGTTCTTCCTCACATAAAGGCTACATCCTAACTCCAGCATGGGAAAACATCACAGAATTCACTCTTCATAAATTTCATGTACTATGTCAGCCCTTAGAGCCACACCAGTGTTCCAATGTCTGTGAAACCAGTTTTATCATTTATTAAAGCAAAATTTAAAGTAAAATCTGATTATTGTATATATATACTCCAGGGTAGGATTTTACCTCCCTGACCAAGTTGGGGCCGGGGTGGGGTGGAGCCCTTGAGCAATGAGGGTTGCTGAGCTCAATCTGGCAGAGAAGAGAGGCCTGGGAGGGAGCTGGGGGTTGGAGCTCCTGCAAATTACTTGAAGCCAAAAAGGTGTGGAGAGAAAGAACAGCAGGAACCTGACAGCCTGAAGCGCATTTCTGGTGTGCATCCAGGCAACCTGCTTTATCTGAGTTTTGGTAAAGTCCTCTCATACACAGAATTCAAACACCCCTCTGCGACCTGCTTAAACCAGGACGAGGTGTGCAGCCTACAGCAGCAAACAAGATGCCCCTCTCAACCTACCCCTAAACAACCCAGCACAGCACTGTGCTTCAAGGACCCATAGCTCTGTCGTGCAAACAAATTAATGAGCCCTGCAGCCCACAGTCGGGGACTTTACCCTCAAACCAACAAGGAATTCACCCTGGCAGGAAAATGATGATGATGTACACTACAGTTTTAGATTGCTTGGGTTGCTGTAACAAATTACCATAGACAACATATCTAAACAATAGAAACATTTCTTTCTCACAGTTCTAGAAGCTAGAAGTTCAAGGTCAAGATGCCAGCATGATCAGGTTCTGATGAAAACCTGTCTTCTTGCTCACGGCCACCTTCTTCCTGTCTCACCATGGCGAAGAGAGAGAACAGAAAGCTCTCTCATGTCTCTTCCTACACGTGCACTAACTGCATTCATGAGGGCTCCACCCTCATGACCTAAACACCCTACAAAGGTCCTACCTCCTAATATCATTACATTGGAGTTACGATTTTAGCATATGGATTTGGGGGGTACACAAACATTTCGTCCATACACACACACACACACACACACACACACACACACACAATTTATAGGCACAGGACTCCAAAATCACATAGCATGAATTCTCTCAACAGTAAACAACATTCTCTGATCATCTGTCGAAGCAGAGTTCTGTATTAAGGTCAAGAGTTTTGGGGGGTTATTTTTAATTATAGGATACTGCACTTTGTTAAAGAATAAAGGCAGCCGCAATGATGCTACTATTTACTTACTTGAGGAAGTTACTTGTCTGCTCAGAGGCTCACTTTCCTCATCTGAAAATTTTGCGATGATAAAACCCACCTGATAGAAGTTGCATGAATACTAAAGGAATGAATGACTCTATGAAAAGCAGCTAGTCAGAAGTAGTAACAAGTGACAGAAGAATTTTAAAAAAGGATTTGTTTGGCTCTTAACAGATGTTCTCCAAAGGGGGAAAAATGAGGTTGGTGAGAAAGGCGGTTACTGGTTGATAAGAAGGCATTGAGAACCGCCTGCCTGCCACATTTGATTTTGAAATCTCAGGCTCTTCCAAGCTTCTATAAGCGGACAAGCAGTCACCTTGTAGTGGATTGCAAGGATGCTTGTAAAACACTCAAAGCCTATTAAAAATTCCCAGCAGATCTCTTCTCCCAGATCCTTCCCCACTCCCCACCAATGTGCCCCTATACATTCAAGGGAAACAAAGAAGCAATTCTAAAGCACAAAGGAGCTGCCCAACTATTCCAGGAGTTTCCCCATGCAGGGGAAATGTGCGTCCTGACATGCTTGGCTGCAACTGATTGGGAACCAGACTGTATTCACTGAGCAAGTTGAGAAAGATTTGCCTCCAGCTTCAGCACATTATGATGTCATCTTTTGGCATTTTAAAGATTCAAGCGTGTATCCTGAAAAGCCTCTTGCTTTTATTTCTTGTCTAGGTTGAATAAAATAGGCCTGCTTCCAGCTTGTGCTAATTTAAACTCTGAAGGCGAGCTTAGTTGCTCAGTCGTGCCCGACTCTTTGGAAGCCTGTGGACTGTAGCAAGCCAGGTTCCTCTGTCCATGGGATTTTTAAGGAAAGAATACTGGAGTGGGTTGCCATTTCCTTCCTCCAGGGGATCTTCCTGACCCAGAGATCGAACCCACGTCTCCTGTGTCTCCTGTGATTGCAGGCAGATTCTTTACCTGCTGAGCCACTGGGGAAACCCAAAGCTCTTAAGGAAATGGGTCTTATCTAACCCATTTGAGAAAAACAGTTCCTGGTCTGCTGGGAAGAAAGAACTGGAATGGAAGACTGCAGAAGTGGGTTCTGGGTCACTGTCTCGTGCTGACCAGAAACAACCCAGGGACACGTTCCAGCCTCCATTTCCTCGCCTGTAAGAAGGACTAAGACATCTTTACAGTTCCATTCAGCTCTGAGAGCTACACGACTTGAGGACAAACGAACCAGATAGCTAAAGGCTTGACTGTCACTTGTGGTTTCTGCTCCTTGAAAGGAGTGGGGATTAGCTGCCATTTAGACATAGGAATGCAGTGCTTTGATAATTTGGGTGTCTGTTTTCACAGGCATTGAAGCTGAACCCACTGCCAGCCGTGAGACCTGACCGGACCTCTCCTCTCCTTTGAAACTAAGCAGGCTGGGCTGATATGTGACACCATAGAGGTGTGGCCCCTCCACCAGCCCCGTTACAATTAAACCCCACCTTGGTGCTTACCTTGTGTGTGGCCTTGGTTAACCACAAACCCGCCTAAACGCCCCACTGGCAGGCCAGCTGAATACTGTTGCTTCTTACCCAGCCTCTTAGGGATATGATTAGAAGACTGACTTATAATGTTAAGATGTTACTTTCCTAAAGCCCTGGTTGCAACTCCAGGCAAGATGCCTGTCTCAGCCACTTCACTCCTAGATGAAACTGAACTCATGACTGGGGTCCTTGGGGTGCAGGGCATAAAGAATGGGGAGTGAAACAAAAGCTTTTTTTGGCAGTTAACTGAGGTTCTCTGAGCAGGTGGCAAAGGAAGAAAGTTTCTGCTTTATTTAAAAGGGCAATTAAAGTTCAGGGAGGGAAGGAAGTGTTGTTCTCCTTAATTTTTCACACTCTCCATGACCCCAACCTCCATCCCACAAATAGCCCAGGGTCCTGTTTGCTGCCAGCAGAAGTATATGGATACCTCTGGAAAGCAATGAATGATTTACAAGCTGGGTCAATAATTAAGTTGCTGGGGAATGTGTACAAGACATAATAAACCTTAACTCCTTAAATTCCAGGAGAAATGCTCCCAGGATTGCCAAGAGAATAATGGTTGGGAACAAAACAAAATCCACGCAGATGTGAAATGTTTTGAGGTGATAAAATGTGCCAGTCTGTTACTTAGGACCCAAACTCACAGCTTCTGTCTCAGATCTGCTCAGGGAGGCTGGGTGAGCTTGAGTGGACATTTTCCTGGGTCCAGCTGGAGCTCCCTCAAGGCCCTCCTCAATGAAGATTTTTAATCACAGCAGAGCTAGATCATTCCCAAGGGAAAATCACCCCCATATACATTTGAGGGAAGAGTCTGTTTTAGATCTGTGTCATGGACAGAAGAGCCTGGTGGGCTACAGTCCACGGGATTGCAAAGAGTTGGACATGACTGAACTACTAACACATCTCTGCCTGATCCATGGAAGGTACAGCCCATCACCTACTCTGAAGAAGGGGTCAAGGAGAAAACCCCCGAAAGTGTCAGCAACAGAAGCCTGTGCATAGCGCAGAGACGTTCAGAGAAGTCAGCCTCTCAGGTAGGGAAGGGCTGGATCCCAGCCTCGAGTGATGTGTGGATGAAGGACAGGACACTGCGGGGTCAGACAAGAGCTTCTTCGGTACAATCATTCCAGCCGCAAGCCTATGCTGAGTGCCACCTTCCATGAACCAGACCTGGGGCTGGGTGCTGGGCATACAAGAGTGACAGAGAAGGCGAGTGCCTGTTACAGGCTGAGCTGTGTTCCCCCTAATTCATACATTGAAGCCCCAACCCCCCAGTACCTTAGAACGTGACTGGGTTTGGAGACAGAACCTTTAAAGAGGCAATTACCTTAAAACGAGGCCACTGGGTAGGTCCTAAGCCAACCTGACTAGCGTCCTTATAAGAAGGGGAAACGTGGATTCACAGGGAGACGGCAGGGATACAGATGCACAAGGGAAGGCCATGTGAGGACACAGTGAGCAGGTGCCATCCACAAGCCAAGGAGAGAGATCTCAGGAGAAGCCAAACGTGCCACAACCTTGGTCTTAGACTCCCAGACACCAGAAGTGTGCAAAAATACACAGCTGTGAAAGCCCGCTAGTTTGTGGCACTTTGTTATGGCAGCCCTGGTGGGTTACCATGGCGCCGCAGCCCTCGCAGGGCCTGAGAGAGGCAGAGGCAGTAAACACAAACTTACATCATGAACGACCACTGTGCCAGGTACTCGGAATGAGAGGCGTTTGAAAGCACCCAAATAACAAAATTGGGCAGAGGGAGTCCCGAAGCCTGGCCTCAGAGGGGCAGGGAGCATGGGGAGGAGCTGGACCTGATCTGTCACAGTGGGTAACAGGGAAACAGACTGACAAGTCGGAGACTTCAGAGCACAAAGCTCTTTGACGTGATCAGAAGGATTCGTGCACCATCTCCAAGGCAATGTGGAGCTATTTCAAGTTTTCCAGGAAGGGAAACAGGAGAGTAAGACTTTGGGGAGACTTGTCTTCTGGCATATGCTGAGTGACTCCCAGCATAGGGAAGGGGCTCCGGGAGGAGGGCTGAACCAAGGTGGAGCAGGAGGTGGGGAATGGAGAGGAGAGGCTGCACTTGGAAAGCATTTTGAAGAAGTAGCAGATCTTGGTGACTGATGGAAAACTCTTTTTAAATTATCTTGTTCCTGCAGTGGCCCATTAGTGATGCTACTGATTCAGGAAGGCCCTCTATAAACCCATCTTCAGGGTCAGTGGTTGCCATGGGACAGGCATTGTGCAAGGGGCTTAAAGACCAAATAGAGAGTTTACCTGATACTTATCCTTCTCCGCCTCCTCCCCACCCCTCCACCAGGCTGTGCACTCCTGTGACCCACAGAGCTTCTCAAATCTGCACAATGGGTCTCATCAGGACAGTGACTGAAAGGCATTTGATCACCGCTTTGAGACTCAGTAAGAAAGTAGTAATACCTGGTTAATGTCCATAAGACCGTATTGTAGATTTCTTTCTGAGGTCTTCCAGCTTCTTGCAGCATTTTCAGCTATTCACAGCCAGAATAGGATGGTGGTGGAGGGGATGTGGGTAAAACAAATTATTGAAATAACTGAACTTCCTATGCTCCCCACCCCAAAGAGACGTTCATGTCTGACTGACAGAAGCAAGCCAGCAGTTACTTAGATCTGCTGGAAAGGAGATGAAAAAATGAAAAATACTGGGGCTAACTCTGAAAAATAGAGTGCCTGTTGACAGCCAAAGACCATTAACTTGCAGAAACAGCCAAGCAGAGAACGCTGTAAGAAAGTGGATCCTGGGCTGTCAAGGGCTGGATGAAGCTTGTGACCGGTGTCAAGGAGATGGGATGCCAAGCCCATGGTCAGGAGACTGTGGTTCTCTGAGTCAAACTTCACAACTGCAGACAGCTGCCAAGGCCAGTGTTCAAGCACAGACAGGAGAATGTCAGCCTCATCTGCCATCCATCAGCCGCCAGTGGTTAACTCAGAGATCAAATTAGAGGCACTGCTCTCTGCAAGACCTGTATATGAAGTACATAGGTAAAAGCTAATACACATGCATGTGGATAAAATACAGGGCAAGAGAGTCCAGCAAAAAATCTTGGCAGGACAGCTGTCTCTAAATGCATTCTCAGGGAACTGGGGGGAGGGGGCAGAGGGACTATACTTAAAGAGCAGATCCTTTAATAAACTATTTGTGCATGGTTGGCAGCATTCATTATTTTACTATTATTAATACTTCTAAAAACCTCTTAGAGCTATGTGACTTTAAGATGTTCCATTTGCCTTGGTGACAAAAGCTGGTAAATGTTATTTGTAATTTGGGTCTAAAGACCGCCTACACTGGCACTAGCCAGGAACCTGAGGCAATCAGAGAATCTCAAACCGCAGCCCAGACCCGCTGAACAGGCCCACATCTGAACAGGCCCCTAAAAGCTTCATATACACCTTAAAAATGTTAAAAGCACTGCTTTAGAGCAAGTTAGGCAAAAAGAAGGGCTGAGACAGGTTGATAGCTAAGGGCTGGCTGGCTCTAAACAAGGAGTTAGAGTAATGCTGTAGACCTTGGAGGAGGGTGTGGCAACCCACTCTGGTATTCTCGCCTGGAGAATTCCACGGACAGTTGAGCCTGGCGGGCTATGGTCCATAGCGTCGCTAAGAGTCAGACACGACTGAGTGACTGAGCACGCATGATGCTCTAGCCAGTTCAGTGCCTGCTTCCACTCTCTGGGCAGAACTGTTGATAGCAACACCCCCAGGGCCACAGTGAGAAGTAGAGACAGTCATGAAGAAGCAGAGAGAAGAAAGCCCTGCTTTGGCTTCCTCACTGAGAGGACAGCAAAGGTGTCTCTCACTCTGCATATTGTCATATGTCATCAGCCTTAAACCACAGAAGACCAAGGCCCCTAGGAATATATACAGTGCATGCAAGGAAGCCTGTTCAGTTCAGTCGCTCAGTCGTGTCTGACTCTTTGCGACCCCATGGACTGCAGCACGCCAGGCCTCCCTGTCCATCACCAACTCCCAGAGTTTACTCAAACTCATGTCCATCAAGTCAGTGATACCATCCAACCATCTTATCCCCTGTCATCCCCTTCTCCTCCTGCCTTCAATCTTTCCCAGCATCAGGGTCTTTTCCAAGGAATCAGTCTTCACATCACATGGCCAAAGTATTAGATTTTCAGTTTCGGCATCAGTCCTTCTAATGAATATCCAGGACTGAAATCCTTTAGGATGGACTAGTTGGATCTCCTTGCAGTCCAAGGGACTCTCAAGAGTCTTCTCCAATACCACAATTCAAAAGCATCAATTTTTCAGTGATCAGCTTTCTTTATAGTCCAGCTTTCACATCCATACATGACTACTGGAAAAACCATCGCTTTGATTAGACGGACCTTTGTTGGCAAAGTAATGTCTCTGCTTTTTAATATGCTGTCTAGGTTGGTCATAACTTTTCTTCCAAGGAGCAAGCATCTTTTAATTCCATGGCTGCAGTCACCATCTACAGTGATTTTGGAGTCCCCAAAAATAAAGTCTGTCACTGTTTCCCCATCTATTTGCCATGAAGTGATGGGACCAGATGCCATGATATTAGTTTTCTGAATGTTGAGCTTTAAGTCAATTTTTTCACTCTCCTCTTTCACTTTCAACAAGAGGCTCTTTAGTTCTTCTTCACTTTCTGCCATAAGGGTGGTGTCATCTGCATATCTGAGCTTATTGATATTTCTTCCAGCAATCTTGATTCCAGCTTGTGCTTCCTGCAGCCCAGCATTTCTCATGATGTACTCTGCACATAAGTTAAATAAGCAGGGTGACAATATGCAGTCTTGACATACTCCTTTCCTGATTTGGAACCAGTCTGTTGTTCCGTGTCCAGTTCTAACTGTTGCTTCCTGACTTACATAGAGATTTCTCAAGAGGCGGTCAAGTAGTCTGGTATTCCCATCTCTTTAAGAATTTTCCAGTGTTTGTTGTGGTTCACACAGTCAAAGACTTCGGCATAGTCAATAAAGCAGATATTTCTCTGGAACTCTCTTGCTTTTTCGATGATCCAACAGATGTTGGCAATTTGATCTCCGGTTCCTCTGCCTTTTCTAAATCCAGATTGAACATCTGGAAGCCTAAGCAATGTAAAAGAAAAAAGGTTTGTTTTTTTCAATTAACAAAGGGCAATGGACCTCTCCTAAAAACTGTTCTTGACAGTAAAAGCCACATAAGTAATTTTCCTCTTGCTTACTTTTCTAAAAAGGCTATACCAGGATGAGCCATGATAATTGCTTTCAGTCTGGTTGAGCACTAACTGTTCATGGTACCCATACTTCTCACCTGTAAGATCAGTGAGAAAGGGATGCAGTTGATTCAGAGTTATGCTTGCATCCTGGCTATTCTAGTTACCACACGACCTGGGACAAGCTTTTTATTTCCTGAAATAAAGATAGTAAACAATAAAATACTAAGTGTTCACGACAGCTCATAACTCATTAGTGAGTGGAAGCGTTAGCAGCACAGTTTAGCCTGCCTAATAACAGTCACTATTATCTCTGTGTTACAGCCGAGGAGACTAAAGCTTTGAGAAGTATGATCCAATTTCTCCAGCTGGAAAGTGACAGGGCCCCGAACTGGTAGATGCCAGGAATGTCTCTTCCAAGAGCCCAGAGGATGGTTAAACCTGATACCATAGTCTTGATGCACGGAAGATGTGCTTTCTCTCCCAGTCCCTTCTACCCTGCCCCGTAATTGATGCTCACATGCTCTAAGATGAAACTACAAAGGAACCAGGTTTACAAAGGGTGCTCATTGATAGTTTATGCTAGGAGAGTAATCAATACTCACACCATTTATCTCACTACACTTCTGACTGCAAAAGTCATTACTGCTGTTTTAAATTGTGACCTGTTCAACTTGGCTCTCCTTTGCCTCTGAATCATTTGATTCTTCAGCCCAGAAAAATCTAACTCTTCATGTCAACAAGAAAAATCTCAGAACAAGATGGTAAAACAAACATCCTATTGACTCTCATTCTATAAAAAATAACCTACTCCCTCTTTCTCCCCACTCCTTCTTCCCCCTCCTCCCAGGTTTTTTTTTTTTTTTTTCTTTTAGAGCAAATGAAACTTAACTTTGAGCTCCCTCCCAGGCTGGAGAGTAAGTATACCTTAGCTTGAGTGAAACAGAGAAGGTTGAAACTAAAAGACTGAATAGACTTGAATTAAAACAACTTTCTCTCAAACAATAGCATTTAAGAGAATTCAGCAAAGGTTAGGCATGCTGAGAATGCGGTATTTCCTGGTATCATCTGATTAGCTTTTAAGATAATTAGTGGAGATTAGAGTATTACTTGAGCAACAACCACATTCCTGGGGGAGAGAAACAGGAAGGGGGAGCTGAGAATCCTGAGCAGTAGCCCTACGGGCTCATGACTTCTTCTGCATCAGTGAATTCTCTCCCTGGCTTCAGTGACAAGTTGGTGACCCCAGGGGCAAGACTTTGAGTGTGTTTTTGGTGGCATTCACACTCCCAGCACTTTGCGTGCATCATCTTTAGCTATTCATCACATCACTTTTCTGGGGGAAATATTTGCCATCCCCATCTCAAGAAGAAGGAAATGGCTGCACACACACTCATAGTCCTCATAACAATCCTTCGTGGCACCTATTATTATTCCCATTTTGCAGATGAGGCAACTGAGGTCTACACAAATTTAGTACCTTTCCCCATATAATCTAGTAAGTATTGAAGCTGGAATTAAACTCAACTCTCTGACTCCAGAGCTTGAGCCACAACAAGAAGTAACATTTCTGCCTTATCTAGCTTCCCTGTTTTACATCTACATTTCCACAACTGCAAGATAACAGAGAGAAACAAAAAATCATTACAACGAAAATGTCATGAATGTTCCCAATAACCAATGGGCCTCTTTTTTACCATCTGGCTGGCCAAGCAGCCAAGCAGGTGCTGCCAGAATAGATATTTAACTCTGGTTTCTTTCTGTCTCTTTTCAGATATGAACTACTTCTGAGTAAAGGTCATAGTTTCTCTTTGTTTTTTTTTTCTTTTTTTGACTACACAGAATGCCGGATATTAGATCCCCAACCAGGGATCGAACTCATGCTCCTTTCAGTGGAGGCACAGGGTTCTTAACCACTGGACTGCCAGGGACTCCCTGTAGTTTTTCATTTTTGAAAAATCTCTCCCAGAATTGTAACATTCTAAGAGAAAAAAAAAAGGCAATTGCTGATACTCAATGTGGGCCATGTTAGCACACAGACTGCCACACAACTCCTCCCACACTTCATCAGACTTCATTCATCAATCACACTACTCTTCCCCAGTAAGGCTGGAAGGAGCTTCAGAACCCTTCTCAACACAAAGCTTTAGACAACTATTAATACTACAATCAACTAGAGTTGGCACACAGGGTGACACCTATTTGTTCTTCTTGTCTAAGTACGTGACTGGGTACTTTGCCACAGTCCTTCTTAAACTACGCAGTTTCAGATGCAAGCTTGCACAGAGAAAGCAAAACTCATCATAACACAAAAATATTCGCTAAGGGAACTGACCACTCTTCTATGTCAGACCTGCTCAGCCATCCCTACACAAGCCAGTTCCCCAGAAGTAAGGATGTTATGCTCTTTGTAGACTGCTTTGCAAGGATATATTCCAAAATGCAAAGAGATGGGAAATGTTAGGAGATAGAAACTTTCTGTGAAGTGGGAGAAAGTGATATTGGCAAACTGCTCAAAGCAGACACATGAAACCATTGACAAACGAGAATCTGGAAAAACTATACCAGCTAACAAATGAAAAAAGAGAAAATCTGAGGGAGATGACAAGACAGGTGCTTCAAAAAGGATCATTTAAATATCAAAAGATTGAGCTGAAGCTCTTGGGGAAAACACATAAAGCCTTGGAATATTTTTGCAAAAAAAAAGTGACCTTGTTTATGCATGTACTATGAAATCCAAACATAAAATGGAGGATTGTGTCAAAACCCTGCATAAGTTTGTCAAAAACCAATTATACTGAGAAAAAAATCAATACTCTACTAGTCACTGAATTCTTAATGAAGTATTTTTGGTGGATAATTCTATACAAAAGGAATCAGAACCAGTCTCACCATTCATATTAATTTGGAATTTAATATGGAGCTTGGAGTTAGCTGGGGGGAATTTGTGGTGGTTGTTTAAAACCAAAAAAACCCTTAGTCCAAACCTTTTTACAAATGAATTGACTAAAGGTCACAAAGACAATCAGTGATTTGCTAAAGTCACACAGCAATCTAGGGCCTAGACATAGTCCCAGAGACCCTGCAGATCCACTGATTGGACATCTTCTCAGTCATGTCTCTGAACTGAATTTAAATTCCTCTTTACCAGAGGTGATAATCAGTGGTGAGACTGGGTCTGATTCATTTTGTATAGAATTACCTGCAAATAAAATTTCATCAAAATTTCAAAGAAAGGCACATGTCCCATCTCCCACTCCATCATATTTTTCACCGATCATATCTCTCAAGGGATAAAGGGTTTCTGATTGGTTCCTCTCAGAGTCGGTAGGGCAAAGACACAAAACTCAAAGGGGACCTTCTAGGCGACGGCTCCTGGGAAATGTGCTCAGTGGTTAAGGCCATAGACATTGAGTCTCACACTGTAGAGTGTGGCTCCATCATGTACTAGCTGGGTGTCCATGAGCAGGTGAACTAATCTCTCTGAGCCTCAGTTACCTTTTCTGTAAAGGAGATAATAATAGCCACCTCACAGTGTGTTTGTAAGGTTTAAGTCAGCAAATGCCTGCCAGGTATCCAGAGTAAGATTCAGTTAAAGACAGACTTCTTCATTTCTCCCTTCTCCTTCCTATCCCGCCCTATCTCCGTCTTGGTCTAGACCTTTAGGAGTGCCTCCTTCTCCCCTGTAGTAATGTTGCCAACTCGAGGCAGAAACCTGCAATGCTGAAGGCACGTAAGAGGCAAGAGGCAGAAGGAGCCTGGCTGAGCTCCCGCTGACCCTACCGCCTGAGCCCATCCTGTCTGTAGTGTCGTTTAAGGCCAGTGTTTCCTTTTTGAATTTCTGTCTGGATGAGCTGCCCATTGATGTAAGTGCAGTGTCAAAGCCCTCTGCTTTTATTGTGCTACTGCGAACGTTTCCCTTTATGTCTGTTAATATTGTATTTAGGTGCTTGATGTATTTAGGTGCTCCTGTGTGAGTGTTACAAGGATACATTGTACCGCAGAGGAAACATAGCCAGTATTTTAATAATAACTATAAATTGAGTACAACCTTTAAACATTGTGAATCACTATGTCGCATACCTGAACATATAATATTGTACATCAACTATACTTCAATTCTAAAAAAAAGGAATACTAAGATGTGACTTGGGGTTTTTTTACTTCTAATCTCTCACCAATGAACAGTGGAGTCCTCCAGCAGCCACACAATGCTCACACATCATCAGTACTTTGATGGATGACGGAATGTGCTTGTGTTTTCTTTTGTTTTACAAATGTTTTAGCTTCAGTTTTTAATATGGCAAATATCAATAAAGGGAGCCCATTAAACTAAAGTTCTTTGAAATCAGCAATAATTTTTATGACGGTAATATATGGGTCCCAGGTACAAATGCATAGACAATGAAAAGTACACTCTCCTTTTCTATCATGGTCCTCTCCCCAGAGGCAGGCACACCATCACCCTCCTGTGATTAAGTCCTGAGAAGATCAAAGCACATGCAAACACATATGTGTCCCTGTGATCACCACACTAATAGCATGGGACTTCACACTTGCTCTCATCTGTCTCCCAAGTCATCTTGATGATCGTTTCCCATCACTGCAGGTCTGTACCACAATCTACTCAACCAGGTCCTTGTTGAAGGACACCTGGGTTTTCCTTTCCCTCTTCTGCAACTTACAAACAATGCTGAGATGACTACGCCGCTGTGAGTGTCCTCTCACATATGGGGCAGTACGCAACTTTATCCTTTATTCCATCCTGGGAAGATACATAATTTATTTAGTCAACTCACTATTGAAAATCATTTAGGTGATTTTCAATTTTTTGTGTGACAAACAGTTCTGTAATGAACATCTTTGTATAGAACTCTCTTAAAATAATTCCTTACAAAGAAATTGCTAGGTCAAAATGTGTTTGAATTTTAAATATTTGTCAACATTGCCGATTTTCCCTCCAAAGAGGTTGTACCAGCCTGCCCATCTCCCCCCTGTGTTTGAGTGCCCCTCTCTCTGCAGCCTCCCCTAAACTGTTTGTTAATAAAATATCTTGATTTTTGACAATCTAATAGATTAAAAATGTCATCTTGCTATTATTTTTGTTAGCATTTATTTAATTATTCATGTACTTACATTCTCCTTTATGTTTATAAAGCATTTGTATTTCTTTTGTCTGCCTCAAGCTGATCTTTGCTCGCTTTTCTACTGAGTTGTAAGTCCTTTTCTTACTGAGTTGTAAAACTTTTGAAATATGTATTAAGTAAATTAGTTCTTTGCCTCCTACATATACAAATGTATGTCTCAAGTATTTTCCTAAGTTTTTATTTGTATTTTGAATGTCTTTATAGTAACTCTTTGCTATGTAGAAATTTGAAATTTTGATGCAATCAACTTGCTAGTCTTTTCTTTTATAGCTTCTAGGTTCTGTATCTTAGCCTCAGAAAGTCTGGCCTCATTTAAAATTCTTTCATGTTTGTTTCTAACGTCTTTATGATTTCAGTTTCTTACACTTCAGTTTGTGACCACCTGGAATTTATTTTGGTATAAGGTACAAGGGGTTTCCCGCCCCCCCCCCCTTCTTCCTGGGGTCTGTAGCACCAGCCTAAAGCGTCCCAGGTACTATTTGGCAGCCACAAATAAAACTCCTAATGAAAACATCATGTTAAAAAGGAGCACGGTGAATGATGTAGCAAAAGCAGCATATACAACTTCATTCACAACTCTGAAGCAAAACCTTAGAGGAAAAGGAATCTGGAGATACCATCAGCAGAGGGGCAGTGGACATAATGTAAAGGGCCCAGGGTGAAACGGCAGGCCTTGGCCTCTGGCTCCCTCCATGGGGCCTGGCCAAGTCTCCTCCGCTCCTCATCTGTAAAATACGGAGCCAGAAAAGCCTGAGTTTCCCTCAGCAGTCACACCTGAGATTCCAGAAGTGCCTTGGAGATTCTTTCCAAGGCTTTTCCTCAAGTCCCACTGACTGCTTGGTGGGATTCCCCTGAAGCAACTCACATGCTCTGAAGTATCCTTGACTTTCCAGTCTCAAATCACGACCCTGGTGACCCCAGAAGGAAGCCCCTCTTGTGTGCTGTTATTATTTTCAAAAATTTCTCACGAAACCAGCAGTCTCCCCACTTCCTGGGTCTCACTCTTTGAAAGAAACAGTAAATTAGGATGGTCACCCCAAGTTTAACAAGCTTCTCTTTTCAGCTAAGATACTAGAACTGAGAGACACAGCATGTATAGTCCTTGGAAAAGAAGAAATGCTAGGTCCATCTCTTGATAAGGATAAAAGGCCACTCCTGGGGGACCTTCATTCAATGTGGGCTGCATGTGTGTGTGACCTGCCAAAGGTGCAGAACCCAGGTTATTGTCACTTCCACCCTGAAGCAACCAAACCAGGAAGTTCTCAACACAGTTATTGCACAAGAAGTTTTGGGGATTTGGAGCGTGGGAAAGATTGCTCCCTTTTTATAATATACATAAATAATTAGGATTGTTTTCTAGGCACCCAGAAGTACATGTGTCACATACAAGGCAAGCTGAAACTAGAAGCCTGGAGGCTTCCTTGAACACGTCTAGCTAAGGGTTCATTTCAACCGCAGGCTCCACAGACCCAGATGGGATTGTGGAAGAGGAATGGGAAGCATTAAATACTATGAATTTTGATGTGTATGCAATTCTGGGTGAGCAAAGATTCTCTTTAGGCATATTCATTATGACTTTACATTTCTAAATAGGATAGAGGAGTACAAAAAGGAAAAGAACTAAGCCTCCAACACTGAGAGGCCTTGGGATTGATAACCCAAAGGCATAGTCTGGTTGTCTAAGCTTCTAAATTCCACATCTGTGGATACAGTGATTCAGCACTCAAGGCCTAAATGCTCTTTACTCATATTGCAGAGGAAAAGGCCTGGAAGGACTCATTTCCAATGTCAGCAGTGTATATATTGAAGTCCAGGATAGGGGTAAGGGAAGGTGAATGGAAACTTTCACTTTTTACTTTATCTGCTTCTGTGCCTTTTGTTTTTATAATAGATATATGTTCCACTGAATGTGGTAAACACACTTTTTAAAGACCCCCCAGCGACGTCATTAAATCCCATGAAGAAAATAGGTGTCTGGACATTGCATTGGCAAGGACTGTTTCACAAGAACTGATGGTCTCCAATTCCCCAGCCAGAACTTCCAGTGTGAGCTGAAGTCTCCCTGGGCATTTGTGTCATCTGCTCTTGTCCCCTCTCCCACAGAGATGATTTGCCAAAGAAGTTCCTTTGTCAACCTGTCCTTGGGGTTAAGGCATGAGTGGGAGGCCAGAAGGGCAGTGTGGAAGGTGGACCTAGCAGTCTGCGCAGGGAACCTGGAAAGAGGGAGTCAAGGTCAGCCAGCAAGATCAGCGTTAGAGACCCCACATGTTCGCTGGGATTCTCCACTTGTATCTTTGCCAGACTCTCATCTAGCATTTTCAAGGCAGAGACTTGCACCTGCAGAACAAGGCAAATCCTGAGCTTTCTAATCTGGAAGGAGGGGAATGGGGGGCAATTGGGAGGGCTTCCCCTGCCAAGAGTCTGGAGAAGCTCAAAGGTACAACAGATTTCTTTTTTTTAAATTTATTTATTTTAATTGGAGGCTAATTACTTTACAATATTGTGGTGGTTTTTGTCATACATTCACATGAATCAGCCAAGGGTGTACATGTGTTCTCCATCCTGAACCTCCCTTCCACCTCCCTCCCCATCCCATCCCAGTGCACCGGCCCTGAGCACCCTGTCTCATGCATCTAACCTGGACAAATTTCTTGCTAAGAGAAATGAGAGACTTGTCCTGACCCCAGAATTAGCACAGAGCACTGAGAGAGGTTCAGGATGAAGAGAACAAGATAAATCTCTGACTCTAGCCCCTAGGGACTAGGTGACTAAGTGATTTCTCGGGGGCCCTGCTTCCCAGCTAATGGCTTTTTATTTTTTTTTCCAGTTCATTAAATCTCTTATCAAAATTCTGGGTTAAAGTGTGCCCTCTACGTAATTGTTCACCTGGTGGGGGGAGAGAGATGGGACCAGAGTAGAGAGGATTGAGATTTATGTAGTTTAAATTCTATGGAATTAATCTGTGTCCTTCTTCCCTCCCCCTAATAAAAGTTACATCATCTTTGGATATTTTCTGCATGTATACTTTGCATATACAAATACACATAATTCTCCTCCAGGTGAGAGCTTCCTATATTTCTATAGCATCTACAATCCTGCTCCTTGTCTGTGTTCATTTCTGACACCTTTCTACTGCTTCTATAGTCTTTATCTCTCAGTATCATTTTTCTAAATTTTTATTTGGTTAATTGCTTTATTTTCTGGCTCTGCTGGGTCTTCAATGCTGCATGAGCTTTTCTCTGGTTGCAGTGCATGGGCTTCTAAATGCAGTGGCTTCTCTTGTTGCAGAGTACGGGCTCTAGCACACTCGGGCTTCAGTAGTCACAGTTCATAGGCTCAATAGTTGAGGTTCATGAGCTAAATTGCTCCATGGAATGTGCGATCTTCCCAGATCACAGTTGAACCTGTGTCTCTTGAATTAGCAGGAGGATTGTTTACCACTGAGCCACCAGGGAAGCCCCTTCAGTATCATTTTAAAACTTGAATCCAAGGTTACAATCCTTTATTTCAACCATCTGTTCTGAGACAGACTAGAGCAGTGAGCAGGCGGCAGGTGGTCTCATGAGTGGCATCAGATTGGTGGCATTGAGCGTCCGTTTTTATAAGTTCAGGTGGTCTTGGATTTTTAGACAGTCTCTAACATAGACACATGGAGTCCTACCATAGAATGCCAACCTCTGACTTATGCCTCTTTCAGAAGAAAAACAGAAGTTTAACTCGTGTTTCACATTTGGCATCACCCTGGAAGAACCTTCATGGGACTGGGGGATCCTGAGGACCAACACTCTCATCAGGCAGACTCCCAGCTCAAGGAGGGAAAGAGGAATTTAACCTTGATAAAAAGCCTAACAGTTGCTGCTCAACTCCATCCCAGTCTGTCAAGTTCCCAGGCCCATTTCTGCTCTGCTTCTCCACCACAACCCATACAAGTGATAACTTAATTGGAAGCAGACTTGAAAATTAACTACAAAACATCAGAATCAACAAGGTCTTCAGCAACCCCCAACTCAGCATCACTGTAGTATCTTACCTTGGACAAAGAGGTAATAAAGAGGTTTTTTTTTTTTTTTTTTGGTACCTCTCTCAGGAAAGCTGAGCTAATTAAAAAATAAAAGTAAACAGCTGGTAGAGATCTTGGATCTGTGCTTTGAAGTCGAGGAAATAAGCCTTTTGAACAAACTGCAAAATAAAGGACAAGGGGAAAATTCAGAGGGACTTCTGCACAGATTCTTTCTTATCATTTCATGACATGGCTTTCACATCAGATATTTAACAGTCCATCAATCTGATTATGGTACAATTAGTCCCACTTCCAAACCTGATTAGCCACTCTGGTCTTGTTTCTTACAAAGATTAATTTTAGATTTTTCTCAATTAGGATTAAATGTCAACCAAAATGTAGTACATGAAAAGTGTTATTAAAATTATCATAATAGCAACTTATGCTCCCTCCACATTAAAGCATGTAACACATTTGCCTACAGTGTGTGGTTGAAACTCTTTTCTTCACAGACATAAAAGAAAAGCAAAAGATACTGGAACTGCATGTGAATGAAACATTCTGTCAAGAGCTTTGCGAATGCTGCCCTAATTCATGCAAAATCAAATTTATCTCTGTTGGATTAAATTTAACTGGTTCAGATCCACATGGTTGCCAAAGATAGGGTGTTAAACTCCTTTAAGAAACAATAACTTAGGAAATATCCACTGGATTCCTACACTTTTCTATTTGAACACTCAAATGCCCTTTACGAATTAGCAATGAGATTGGACAGCCCTGATTTTCCTTGGGAATTATATTAGATATTCTATTTTTAACCAGAAGCTTAAAAAGTGTGATGAAATCAATGGTTTAAATTAAGTCTGCATAAGACCTCAAGAAAAAGTTCTCATCAAAGGAACCAATGAGATTGCAAAAACTGAGGAGCAGATTGAAGAAATCCTGGCTATAATTCTTGATAGACAATAGTTGTTATTCCTCTTTGCCACCAAAGTCTGGTGTCTGAATGATGGTTTAAGAAAAGAAATTAAATGAGAAATACAACTTGCACACGATAGCCAGAAACTAGCAGAAATCCCCAGTTGCTGGCACTGAAGCTAACCTTGGCATTTATATTCTGAACCAGTTCTAGAGATGAAATTGCAAAGGCAAGGCCTGGGGGTTTAGCTGACAGAAAAATGAATTAGAAAAATCTTCAATTTATGTTTTGGAGAATGAAGGCAAGTATCAAAAAAAAAAAAAAAATGCAAGCCATGCTTTATTCAGCAACCCTGGAATGTAGATATAATAATTACTATTTCTAATATTTCAGGGGTATCCAACCAATATTTTTGAGAAAGAAAACTAGATCAGTTGTGTGGGTGTATGAGTGTGTGTGTGCAGTCTTACAAACAAAATTGGGATTCTACTATATACAAATTTTACTATTAATATTCATCAAATAGCTAACCCTACAGGCCAAGCTGTGAGAGGCTGTTCCTTCCTTTTTAACACTGATGGATGCCAGCAACCACAATAATGAAGGTATAAAAATGGTCTCTATGTTTCTCCTTAGGTGGCACTAGTCAGGAGCCTGCCTGCGAATGCAGGAGACATAAGAGATTCGGGTTCGATCCCTGGGTTGAGAAGATCCCCTGGAGAAGGGCATGGCACCTCACTCTATATTCTTGCCTGGAGAGTCCCATGAACAGAGCCTGGAGGGCCATAGTCCATTGAGTTGCAGAGTCAGACACGACTGAAGCTACTGAGCATGCTTGTTTCTCCCTGCAGCACAAAGCTAGTAGAATGAAGTGGGTGTAACAGTTAACGTTCAAAGGTGGAAATCAAGGTGATATGGAGCCCATCATCTCACAATAGAGAATCACCAGGTTTGCTATGTTCAATTAAGGAAATCCTAGCCGTAAAAAGCTTGGCAAGGCCTAGTCCTAGGAGGATGCGATATGTTCAGGAACCCATGTGACTGATGCAAGGGGAAATGGACACACGAAGAAAAGCCTTCCTGCCTCTACTGTGAGTCTTAGAACCACAAACAGGGAGAAAAGGGCACCATACTGAGCACCACTCATTAGGGGCTCAGCCAGTCGCTCCACGCATGTCATTCCCTGCAGCCCTTACAGCAAACTTGTAAGAACTTATTTTGCTATTAACAGTACTGAGGGTCACAGCCCAAAGTCCCAGCTAGTAAGTGGCAGAGCCGTGACCTGAATCCAGATCTCTCCATCACTGAACCTCCCCACTATTCAACTCCATGTCACCAGAACTGGGATCCTTGGGCCGCTCGGTTACACAGAGGATGAAAGAGTACTAATAACCCCAGGTGTCTGCAGAGCCTCAGAATCCAACAAGCCATCCAGCCATTCACTCAGCAACCGCTAAGCATCTTCTGTGTGCTGGGCACTCTTTTAGATGCTGGCAATATAGCAGTGAACAAAGACAAAGCCTTTGGTTTGCATTCAAGATAAAGAATAAGCAATCTTAGAGAGACAGACAGAGATAGAGAGATATATAACACGTCTGGTGCTGGCAAGAGCACACCTTTTCAAAGACAAAGGATGAAGAGAAAAGAGAGTGTCAGGGGTGGGGCTGTGTATTAGTTTCCTGTGACTGCCATTAAAAATTACCATAAACTTGATGGCTTAAAATAACAGAAGCTTATTCTCTCTCAGTTCTGCAGGCCAGAAGTTCAACATCATCATTGTCAGTAAGGCCCTGCTTCCTCCAGAAGGTCTCAGGGAGAGTCCCTTCTTTGCCTTTTCAACCTCTGCAGGCTGTTGGCATTCCCATGGCTGCAGCACTCCACTCTCTGCCTCTGTCTACACGTGGCCTTCTTACTGTCTGTCTCAAACCTCCCTTTGACTTTCTCTAACAAGGACACTTAGATTTAGGGCCCACCCAAACTGGGAGGGAGTATTCAAGACCATTCCCAAGAAAAAGAAATGCAAAAAAGCAAAATAGTTGTCTGAGGAGGCCTTACAAATAGCTGAAAAAAGAAGAGAAGTTAAAGGCAAAGGAGAAAAGGAAAGCTATACCCATTTGAATGCAGAGTTCCAAAGAATAGCAAGGAGAGATAAAGACTTCTCAGTGGATCAATGTAAAGAAATAGAGGAAAACAATAGAATGGGAAAGTCCAGAGATCTCTTCAAGAAAATTAGAGATACAAAGGAACATTTCATGCAAAGATGGGCTCAATAAAGGACAGAAATGGTATGGACCTAACAGAAGCAGAAGACATTAAGAAGAGGTGGCAAGAATACACAGAAGAACTGTACAAAAAGATCTTCATGATCCAGATAACCATGATGGTGTGATCACCCACCTAGAGCCAGACACTCTGGAATGTGAAGTCAGGTGGGCCTTAAGAAGCATATTTATGAACAAAGCTAGTGGTGATGGAATTTCCAGTTGAGCTATTTCAAATGCTAAAAGATGATGCTGTGGAAGTGCTGCACTCAATATACCAGCAAACTGGAAAACTCAGCAGTGGCCACAAGACTGGAAAAGGTCAGTTTTCATTCTAATCCCAAAGAAAGGCAATGCCAAAGAATATTTGAACTACTGCACAATGGCACTCATCTCACACGCTAGCAAAGTAATGCTCAAAATTCTCCAAGCCAGGCTTCAACAGTGCATGAACCATGAACTTGCAGATGTTCAAGCTGGATTTAGAAAAGGCAGAAGAACCAAAGATCAAATTGCCAACATCCATTGGCTCATCAAAAAAGCAAAAGAGTTCCAGATAAACATCGATTTTTGCTTTATTGACTACACCAAAGCCTTTGACTGTATAGACCATAACAAACTGTGGAAAATTATTCAAGAGATGGGAATACCAGACCATCTTACCTTGCTTCTGAGAAATCTGTATGCAGGTCAAGAAGCAACAGTTAGAATGGACATGGAACAACAGACTGGTTCCAAATCAGGAAAGGAGTCTGTCAAGGCTGTATACTGTCACCCTGCTTATTTAACTTATTTCATCATATGAAATGCTGGGCTGGATGAAGCACAAGCTGGAATCAGGATTTCCAGGAGAAATATCAATAACCTCAGATATGCAGGTGACACCACTCTTACCACAAAAAGTGAAGAACCAAAGAGCCTCTTGATAAAAGTGAAAGAGGAGAGTGAAAAAGTTGGCTTAAAGCTCAACATTCAGAAAACTAAGATCAAGGCATCCGGTCCCATCACTTCATGGCAAATAGATGGAGAAACAATGGAAACAGTGACAGACTTTGTTTTTTGGGTCTCCAAAATCACTGCAGATGGTGACTGCAGCCATGAAATTAAAAGACACTTGCTCCTTGGAAAAAAAGCTATGACCAACCTAGACAGCACATTCCAAAGCAGGGACATTACTTTGCCAATAAAGCTCCGTCTAGTCAAAGTGATGGTTTTTCCAGTAGTCATGTATAGATGTGAGAGTTGGACTATAAAGAAAGCTGAATGCCAAAGAATTGATGCTTTTGAACTGTGGTATAGGAGAAGACTTTTGAGAGTCCCCTGGACTGCAAGGAGATCCAACCAGTCCATCCTAAAGGAAATCAGTCCTGAATATTCATCGGAAGGACTGATGCTGAAGCTGAAACTTGAATACTTTGGCCACCTGATGTGAAGAACTGACTCATTGGAAAAGACCCTGATGCTGGGAAAGATTGAAGGCAGGAGAAGAAGGGGACGACAGAGGATGAGAAGGTTGGATGGCATCACCGACTTGATGGACATGAGTTTGAGCAAGTTCCGGGAGTGGGTGATAGACAGGGAAGCCTGGCCTGCTGCAGTACATGGAGTCACAAAGAGACGGACACGAATGAGCGACTGAACTGACCTGAACAATGTATCTGCTTATTTAAAAAATAATATATCTTTTCTGTCAACCTTTTGAGAGAAATCTTTGCACAAAAGTGTTCTGCAGTGTGGGGCGATCCTTAATTGACTGTCTTTCAGGAATTAAGGAGTTTCTTAGGATTAGAAAAAGACTGTTTCTTTTGGTGCACACAACCCCAGCAAAGACTCTTTCCCTCCTGTTGCTGGAAGTGTTCCTAGGACAGGCTTGGTTTCTACTCCACTTTCCCCATCAGCCACAGGCCTTGGGCAGGTCACAAAAAATACTTGAAGGCCCTGGGGGTCAGGGCCCTTCGCTGGTGCCTCTGAAGCTCCCCGCTTGACAAGGACAGCTGTCTTCCCTGGCACCTATCATAGGCCTTATTCTGGGGTACTCCATAGATGATTTTTGGGCTTCTCTCATTGTTATGAAACTCTCTACCACGAAAGTTAACTTCTTTTTTGCCCAGTTGCTTTGTTTGTTTGTTTAATATTTATTTTTACTCATTCATTTATTTGGCTGTGCTGGGTCTTGGTTGCCACATGTGAGATCTTCTCGTTGCAGCATGTGGGATCTAACTCTCTGACCAGGGATTGAAACTGAGCCCCCTTCACTGGGAGCATGGAGGCTTAGCCACTGGACCACCCGGCACCTGCCTGGCTGTTTTTAGTCCTGCCCTTAAAGTCAACTTACTTTTACTTCCTTCATTTTTCATATGTTGGCAGAAAATGCTTTTCTCATTCATCTTGACTTAAGTCCTTTATCCTCTCACTGTTTCCCTTTTATTCTTTTCTTCCTAGAAATTTCTTATCTCTTGCCATCCCACAGGGCCCCCTCCAAGGAGAGAAATGCTTTTGCCTTGTGGCATTTACCCACAGTCTTCTAGTCTGGTGCCTTGGTAGGGGACTGGTCCCTTCAGGCGGGCGTGCAGGCCGTTTCCTGGGCAAAGGTCCCAAGGAAGGCCAACCAAGGGTAACTGGATTTCTGGGGAAAGCCCAGAGGCTCTAGAAAGCCTTTCTAGACAGTTCTATCCACTGTTGCCATAGATATCAGAAATAATTTCTTTAGCACTGATCTGCATAAGACTCTGTCAAATACTGTTTTGAATTACAAATGAAGATTGTTCCTATACACCTTACCAAACACACATGTTAAAAATGGCAAAGAGTAGAGTAGAGATCATTTAGAAATTCTGGTGACAGTTTTGTGAACAATTTGTTAGTACAGGTTGGAAGAGGGGGGAGGTATAGAAAGGGTTCCAGAATGCACCATGGTGGCAGAAAAATTATTCTGAGCAGAAGACATTTGAGTTCCTGAAATTGCTTATCTGCCTCAAAACAGAGCCAAAGAAGTAAAGAAATTCAATTGTCATAAATCCCTTTCCCCAGGAGCAACTGGAGATGACAAGTCTCAGGACCCACTAACATAGACAGTGCCACAGAATGATCACATCTCCTATCTACTCCCCTAAGGGCTTCCCCGATGGCTCAGCAGGTAAGGAATCCACCTACAATGCAGGAGACACAGGAGACCCAGGTTTGATCCCTGGGTTAGAAAGAGACCCTGGAGGAGGAAACGGCAACTCACTCCAGTATTCTTGCCTGGAGAATTCCATTGACAGAGGAGCCTGGCAGGCTACAGTCCACGGGGTTTCAAAGAGAGAAACTCAACAGAGTGACTAAGAACAAGGGCTCTTTTATCTTTCCAGAGAGTCATGTCTTCCTGTAAATGTTGTTCTCCCTTCCCCTTCCCCTACTAAGATGGTATAAAAGTCCCACTTTTTTTTAACTGTTCCTTTGAGTCACATTTTTCTGTGAATTCTTGTAGATACATATAATAATATGTGATTAACAGGGAACTGTATTCAACATTCTGTGATAAACCATAGTAGAAAAGAATATGAAAACCATATAATATGATAAACCATAATAGAATATGAAAAAGGATGCATATGTATGTATAAGTGAATCACTTTGCTGTACAATTGAAATTAACACAACATTGTAAACCAACTATACTTCAATGAAACAAATTTAAAAACAAAAATAGGGGGGCTTCCCTGATGGCTCAGTACTAAAGAATCTGCCTGCAATGCAGGAGACACAGTTTCTATTACTGGGTTGAGAAGATCCCCTGGAGAAGAAAATGGCAAACCACTCCAGTATACTTGCCTGGAGAATTCCATGGACAGAGGAGCCTGGTGGGCTACAGTCCATGGGGTCCAAAGAGTCAGACACAACTGAGCACAAACAACCATGCATTTTTTTTTTCCAACCATGCATTTTTAAAAAAAATGCAGTGGGGCAGACCTGAAGGAGGAGCTCTCACACACATATCACTCACCACAGCTTACAGATGAAAGCAGGAAGGAAGATTTCCTCTCCCTACTCCCCATCAACTACAAGCTGCCCACCACCTGCAGCTTTGAAACAAACAAACAAAAATAATATTAAATTAAATTTTTTCTTGTCTCTCACTAATCTGTCTTTTTTCAGTTTAGTTTGCAGGAATCCAAGAACTATATCTAAGAGTTTAGAGGCAAAGTGTATCCTCCCTGACAAGCGTTTAGTGTAGGTTAAGGGGAGAGAAATACTGGCTGCTTAGTTACTCTAAGACAGATAATATTTTGCAAAGCATAAGCAAGTGGAAAGTTGAAAGATTCCTTGGTATCTTTAAAATGAAAACTTTATACAAATCATGCAAATCATGATGCTTTTATACTGACCTTCAAGTTATTTCTGGTATGTTACATTTTGCATAATACCTCCATTAACCTTGACTGCTTGATTAGAAAGCAGAATGACAGCAAAAGGACTATATTAAGATATTAACACTGGATCTCAAGTATCCAGGATTCTAGATTGGAGGAGAAGAACAATATTACTTCCCATTGTCAGGAAGATCCCCTGGAGAAGAGCATGGCAACTCACTCTGGTATTCAAGCCTAGAGAATCCCATGAACAGAGGAGGCTGGCAGACTACAGTCCATGGGGTTGCAGAGAGTCGGACACGACTGAGTGACTTAGCATAGCACAGCACAGAATTGTCTAATCTTCTAATATACATAGTACTTCTTTTGATAATTATGTTAACTTTTTAAAAATTTAAACTAGCTGTTGTTTAAAATGTACAAAATACTCTTGGTAAAACATGCAGACCACAAACAAAATGAATGAACCACACAGGTGAATTTCAACAGTTAAGTAAAGAGCAATTAGCAAACTCAAGTGCCAAAATTTTACATGAAACATTACTCCTCTTTCATGAAATTTAAGACAATGACAATAAAGGTACATAATTTTTAGGAATCTATTTGCTGCAATAAAAACTCTGTAAAAAGGAAAGCAAAAATATGTATGGCTGAGTCTCTTTGCTATTCACCCAAAAGTACCACACTGTTGCTAATCAATTATAAAAAGTTTAAAAAATAAAAAGTTTAAAAAAAAGAAAGAAAGAAAGAGAAAGATTAATTCAGGATGAAGATGATCCTGGCTCAGGTAGAGACAAGGGGATGAGATGGGAGTGAGGAAACAATGTGGCTACATGTAAACTGTTAGAAAGATCTTAGCTTTTTTGTTTGCCATGGCACTTACTGCAGTATTTAATAATAAAGGGGAGAAAAGAAATTAAAGTTCAGAAATAAATAAAGCATATTGGATCTCCAGTCCAATATCCGTCCCCCCCCCCCCCAAATATCCACTGTATCGGTTTCTCATATATCCTCCTAAAATTTTTCATCTTAGTACTTGTATTCTAATGGTCTATTTTAAAAGCAACAAGTAGCCGGCAGGCACAACTCCCAGGGAAAAAAGTGAGGTCATGAATGAAGTTGCTGGTGTTAACAGTGATTGCAAGAAGAGACTTCAGTAATTTGCACTGTGTACGGTACCGTAAAGGCTTTGGAAAAGCAATACAATCTTAAGCAAAGAGCCTGGAAACTAACAACAGAAACCAACAGCTTCCTCCTAGCTCAACCCAAGCTGTCTTCCCCTCAGAGTCGCTGGACAGACAAGTCTTGAAATGTTTTCTGTCTGCCCTGAATTCCTATGATTAGACTAGAACAATCAGAGGGGCTGGTAGGGCAGAGGGCTGTGAACAAAGTCCTCATGTCTCCACCCACTAGAAAACCACAGACTTCTCAGGGCTTACTCCCAAAAACGTCCACTTCCTCAGTCTCACCACCCCACTCACACGCCCACTTGACCTGCGTGTGCAGAAAGAGGGCAGGAAGTAGAGATGAAAGAGGAAATTACATCCCTCACAGTTGCGTCGAGGGACTTGGATGTCGTTGCCTGGTTTAGGATGGTGGAATTCTGCACCAGCCCCTCTGCCCCTTTTCAGCAACAGAACTGCCACCATTTCTTCAACGAGCAATTAGATTTCATTAACATTTCACCCCACAATTGAGCTGTAACCAGTAGGGTGCTGGTAAATACTTAAAAACTGGCTCCATAAATAATGTTTGTTTATTCCCACGGTGTAAATACTCCCACTACAGCCAATTTCAGGCTACCAATGTGATATCACTGAATGCACAGGTGGGAAATGATCGGTGCAACAGGATCTCATGAGCTGGTTTGAGCAGGCGCCCTTCTATCACTAAGTCTAATACTTTCATTATAGTTTATTATTATTTGGGTACGTCCTCTACAATTGGCTGATATTTTATAGCCAGCCCCTGTTTCTTCATTTTAAAATACTTATTATTTAATTTTGACTGTGTCAGGTCCTAGTTGGAGCATGTGGGAGTTTTGGTGCATCACCCAGGATTTTCTGTTGCTGGCACACGGACTCCCCCTTAGTTGTGGCACACAGGCTGAGCTGCTCCACAGCACATGGGTCTTCAGTTCCCCAGCCAGGAATCAAACTGGTATTCCCTGCATTGCAAGGCAGATTCTTAACCACTGAACTACCAGAGAAGGCCTTCATTTTTAAACGTGGGAAAATAAGACCTTCTCCAGACTATTGTGAGAATCCAAATGACAGGCACATGAGGTTTTCAATTTACGTCAGTTCTGCTCCCCTTATCTCCTTTCCTTCCCACATTGCACTTTCATTCCTCTCCCTCATTGTGAAGACACATTCCCACCAGGGATCTAAGTCCAAGGAAGGGCCAGCTGGAGCCCAGGAGATAGAGGAGGTCTCCACCTGATGGCCAGCTGGGATTCCAAGAGGATATTTCCTCCTAGAAAGGTGCTAGCGGACTGTACACAAAATTGAGGTCTATGCCATGAGTGGACCTCCCTGTGAAAGGTTCTGTTTGTATTTGGCATTCTCCCTAGTGGTGCCCTTGGGGATCCTTGTAGAAATAAACAATAGGTCCTACTTGGTGCAAACTCCAGGAGATTGTGAAGGACCAGGAAGCCTGATGTGCTGCAATCCATGGACACGACTTAGCAACTGAACAACAACGACCTACGTGGTGACAGGTCCTACACAACAGTGAGTTTCACATGGTGGCGGATGCTACAATAGCACTGGTACCATACTGTACCATAGATATGACACGGGTTAAGCAGGTGATTGTGGGGTTGCTCCATTTCCTATGGAAGGCATTTCTCTGGGAAAGTGCATTACTAGCTCCAAACTTACATAACCTATATTGAATTCAACCCATTACTATTTGGGGGTATAAATATATAGACACCATGCTAACAAATAGATATTACAGGAGGTTTAAAAAATCTTCCTCCTCTAATTATGAAGTTACACCTCCTTCTCTTTAGAGTCAAATTTCTAGAAAGAGCAGGATTACCTTCCTCTTGCTCAGTGGCCACATGGTCAGGTTTCTCTTCATCCAATCTCCTGACACAGCTCTGGGAGAAATCACCCAAGGCTTCTGAAGTGGTTTTGAAAATATATCCACAAATTCTTGGGTACTTCTCCCCTAAAGAGATGGAATGTGATTCCCGTCCCCTTGAGAGTGGACTGTGCATAGAGACTTGCTTCAAGTGAACAGAAAATGGCACAGATGGTGGGTTATTACTTCTAAGATTAGGCTATAAAAAGACTACAGTTCTGTCTTGGATCACTTTCATGGAGAAAGCTACAGATACACCTTGGAGATACTACGGGTTTTGTTTCAGAACACCACAATAAAACAAATGCTGAATAAAGCAAGTCATATGAATTTTTTGCTTGTCCAGTGCATATAAAAGTTATGTTTATATTATACTGTAGTCTATTAAGTATGAAATAGCATGAAGTCTTTAAAAAGTACTTACCTTACTTTAAAAATACTTTATTCCTAAAAACTGCTAACCATCTTCTAAGCCTTCACTGAGTCACAGTCTTTTTGCTGGTGGAGTGTCTTGCCTTGACGCTGATGGCTGCTGACCGATCAGAGTGGCGGGCGATAAAGGCTGAGGTGGCTGTGGCAATTTCTTAAAATAAGACAATAATGAATTTCGCCTCATTATTGGACTCTTCCTTTCATGAACGATTTCTCTGTAGCATGCAATGCTGTTTTGTGACATTTTGCACACAGTAGAATTTCTTTCAGAATTGGAATCATTCCATTCAAACCCTGCCACAGTTTTGTAAACTAAGTTTATGTGATATTCTAAACCCTTTGTCATTTCGGCAATCTTCACAGTGTCTTCGTTAGGAATAGATTCCATTTAAAGGAACCACTTTGTTCTTGTGCGGGAAGCAACTTTTCATCTGTGAAAGTTTTATCCTGAGGTCACAGAAATTCAATGACATCTTCAGGCTCCACTTCTAATTCTAGTTCTCTTGCTATTGCAGTTATTTCCTCCACTGAAGTCTTGAAGTCCTCAAAGTCATCCATGAAGGTTGGAATCAACCTCTTCCAAACTCCAGTGAATGTTAACATTTTAACCTCTCCCCATGAATCATGAATGTTCTTGATGGCATCTAGAATAGTGAGTCCTTTCCAGAAGTCTTTCAATTTACTTTGCCCAGATTGATCAGCAGAATCATCATCGATGGCAACTACAGACTTATGAAATGTATTTCTTAAATCATAAGATTTGAAAATCAAAATTACTTCTTGATCCCTAGGCCGAAAAGCAGATGTTGTGTTAGCAGGCATGAAAACAACATTCATCTCATTGTACAGTACATTTCCATCAGAGTTCTTGTGTGACCAGGTGTATTGTCAATGAGCAGTAATATTTTTCAAGGAATCTTTTCTTCTGAGAAGCAAGTCTCAACAATGGCTTAAAATATTCACCCATGTTGTAAACAAATGTGCTGTTCATCTAGGCTTTGTTGTTCCATTTATAGAGCACAGGCAGAGTAGATTTAGCATAATTCTTAAGGACTGTAGAATTTTTGGAATAATAAATGAGCATTACCTTCAACTTAAAGTCACTAGCTACATTAGCCCTTAATAAGAGAGTCAGACTGCCCTTGGAATCTTTCAAACCAGGCATTGACTTCTCCTCTCTAGCTATCAAAGTCCTATAAGTCTGTTTTGTCGACATTGAAAATCTAGTGTTTAGTATAACCACTTTTATTAATTATCTTAACTAGATCTTCCGGACAACTTGCTGCAGCTTCTACATCGGCACTTGCTGCTTCACCTTGCACTTCTATGTCATGGAGATGGCTTCTTTCCTTAAAACTCATGAACCAACGTCTGCTAGCTTCAACCTTTTCTTCTGCAGATTCCTCACTTCTTCCAGTCTTCATAGAATTGGACAGAATTAGGACCGAACTTTGGATAAGGCTTTGGTTTAAGGGAATATTGTGGCTGGTTTGATCTTCTATTCAGAACTGTAAAACTTTCTTTTTATCAGCAATACGGTTGTTTGCTTTCTTTATCATTTATGTGTTCAGTGAAATAGCACTTTTAATTTCCTCCAAGAACTTTTTCTTTGCATTCACAACTTAGCTAACAGGTTGGTTTGGGGCCAAAGTCCTATCTCAGCTTTAGACATGCCTTCCTCACTAAGCTTAATCATTTCTAGTGCTTGGTTTAAGGTGAGAGACATGTGACTCTTACTTGAACACCTTAGAGGTCATTGTAGCCTAATTTCAATTTTTGTTGCATCTCAGGGAATAGGGAGGCCCCAGAAGAGGGAGAGAGATGGGGGGATGGTCAGCAGGTGGACAGTCAGAACGCACACATGTATCGATGAAGCTTGCTGTCTTACATGGGCACAGCTTGTGGCCCTTCAAAATAATTACAATAGTAACAACAAAGGTCACTGATCACAGGTCACCATAACAAATATAATAATGCTGGAAAAGTTTGCAATATTACAAGAATTACCAAAATGTGACACACAGACACAAAGTGAGCACATGCTTTGGGAAGGTGGTGTTGACAGACTTGCTTGAAGCAGGTGCCACAAACCTTCAGCTTGTAAAAAACACAGTAACTGCAAAGCCTAATAAAGCAAAGTACAATAAAATAAGGTGTGCCTCTATGTCAAGAGCCGTCCCTTAGAGAGGCCCACAGGGGAGAACCTGAAGCCTCCAGCCAAGAGCCATGTGAATGACCGTCTTGGAAGTCGATCCTGAGCCCCAGTCAGCCCTTCCGAGGCTGGAACCCTGAATGACAACTCGACCACCAACCCATGAGAGACCGTGAGCCAGAACCACCCAGCTAAGCCACTTCTAGATCCGTGACCCTCAGAAAGTATGTAACATATTAAATGCTTGCTGTTTTAAGTTGCCAAATTTGGGAGTGATTCATTATACAGTAATGAGAACTCAGTAGTGATATGTAGTAAGTAAGTACATCTACCTAAGATACTCAGTCACGGATAACTAAGCTTTCTAGGTCACAAATCTCATGACTGTATTTTTACCCTTTACTTGACTCAAGTTCTATATACGTGATACTTCTTGTTCTTTTTCACATTCCCTTCTAGAATCATGAAGCACTCTGCTCTCATCTTCTGTATAGTCCCACTTCATGAATCAACATTTCTCTGCCCATCCCTTCCCTTGGGTCCCCAGAATTCTATCTTTACCTTATTCTCTTATTACTTTACACACACTGCCCTATCCACTCTCATGATTTTTATTAACACTTGTATTCTTTTGAAGGCAGCTGACAATTCAAACTCCCAGAAGCTGATGAAGAATATATTGCCTTATATAATAACTGGGTGAAGGGTTGGGGAGCAGGGCTGGAGCTTACAGAATTCCTACAAGATCTGCCAAAATATGCCCCAGGGACTAGAACCCAGGACTCAATACTTCCAGGACATTTCATCTCTCATTACTTCTTATCTCTGCCTGATCTGGTTTCTCTCTGAATGTTTGCCACATTCTTTCCCTGCTCCAGACAGACTCTCTCTATAAACTGGAAAAGACAGCACCATATCTGTACATCCCACCACATGGAGTGGTGGAGAAATAGTTCTGCACAATATTTTTATTCAGAAATAGTTCTGAAGGGATGACATCAGACAGGAATGTCCTATGTCCACCACACTGGGGAATGGATGGATGACTCCATCACCGGCCTAGTACTGCTTTCTAAACTCCAGAGCTATGCATCCGGTGGTTCCCGGCCATCTCCAGGTGGAAGGACGTTGGGGACTATGTTTGCTTGCGAGGGCTGCCTCAACAAGGTACCAAAACTGGTTGGCTTAGAACAGTGAAATTTATTGTCTCACAGAGAAGTCAGAAGTCCCAAATCAAGCGGTTGACAAGGCCCTACTCTCCCTCTGAAGGGCTGGGGGATGATCTGTCCCGGGCCTCTCTTCCAGCGTCTCGGCGTATGGATGTGCCACTCCAGTCTCTGCCTTTATCTTAGCGTGGTGTCCGCCTTGTGCGCTTGTCCGTCTCCTGTGTGTCATGTCTGTGTCCACATTCCTGCCTCTTATAAGGGCACAGTCATCCTGGATTAGGACCCACCCTCATGACTTCATCTTAACTTGATTACACGGCAAAGATCTCATTTCCAAAGCAGGCCACATGCTGCTGGACTCGGGGCAGGACTTCAGCATGCGAGCTTCAGCGGGACACCACTGAACCCAACAGGCACAGGAGAACTCCCATAGAGAATGCACTGTCTTTGCTTGTTCTTCTCCCCTTCCTGTTCTCTAAATTGATTCCTTTCACCATATACACTGGCCTGGTTAGAGGTAGTATTACATGTCCTGCCATCCAAACCAAAAAAACCTGGGTGTCATTATTTCTTCTATACTTAATCTTCATTAAGTCCTGCCAGGGCTACACCTTAAATGACTCTTAAATAGGTCCCTCCCTCTCCAATCCCACGGTGACACTGCTTTAGCTCAGGTTCTTAATACTTCCTGCCTGGATGTTACCAAAAAAAAAAAAAAAACAAAACCTGCATGGTCTCTTTACCTCCATTTTGGGCTCATTGTTCTGCCCACTCCACTCCCTCCCCTACCACCAATACACCCAATACCAAGAAGCCTGTGTGATCTGTCAAAATAGGAAAAGTTCTTTCTTTCTTTTTTAGCTACTTTAGAACTTTTCCAGTAAGTCCCAATAAATAAAGGCCAAGCACAAAGCTATTAGTAAAGCAACCCCCCACCCTACCCTGGCCTTGATACTGTGATCCTTCACGGACTCACCTCTGGCCATGCTTCTCTCTAATCTTCTCCCAGACTGAAATGGCAGCAGTTCCCCTAAGATCAGGTCTCTGTTCCTCCCCACCGTTTCCCTGTCAAAAGCCTCCCCATTCCTTAAGGATTAGCTCAAGAACTTTCTCTGGGAAACCTTCTGTCTTAGTCTGTTTAGGCTGCTATAACAAGAAAGCCATCCACCGGCTGGTTTAAACAACAAATGTTTATTTCTCACATTTCTAGAGACTGGGATGTACAAGACCAAGGAGCCAGCAGATCGTGGTATGGTAAGAGTCCACCTCCTGGCTTGTAGCAGTATGGACGGAAAATAAAAAATGGAGCCAGTATTGCCAAAAGAGCTCCCTGAATGGAGCTAGAAAGCCACTGAGGAAATGTGACTTATGCACGTCTCAGCCTGATTTTGGATGGGTTCTGACCTTTTGACACTTACTATCCTAACAAAGGTATCCAGCACAGCTAACAGAAACTCAAGACACTTATCTGACTCTTACCCTAAAACAACTTGTCACACTCATCCCTGAAAGACAAACATTTCCTTTCTTGCATCAGAGCGCAACTTCACGGCTTTTGCCTTGATAAGCCCCTAGCTCTTTCTCTTCCCCAGAACACTCTTTCACTTTTACCCAAATCTGTGTCTCCTGAATGGCAATGCTTTTTTTTTATAAGAAGATCTTTTTAATTTTTTAATTTATTTATTTTACTTTTGGCTGCACTTCATTGGGTCTTCATCACTTCATTCATTTGGGGCTTTATTGCTTTGGCCGGGGCTTTCTCTAGGTGTGGTAAGCAGAGGCTACTTTCTGGTGTGCATGGGTCTCTCATCACAGTGGCCCCTCTTGTCACAGAGCACAGGCTCCAGGCACGGGGCTTCGGCAGCGCAGCATATGAACTCATGCGTTGTGGCGCTCAGGCTTAGTTGTTCTGCAGCAAGCAGAATCTTCTCAAACCAGGGATCGAACCTGTGTCTCCAGCATTGGTAGGTGGATTCTTATCCACTGCATCACCAGGGGTCTCTG
Organism: Muntiacus reevesi; assembly: GCF_963930625.1. Classification (NCBI taxonomy): domain Eukaryota; kingdom Metazoa; phylum Chordata; class Mammalia; order Artiodactyla; family Cervidae; genus Muntiacus; species Muntiacus reevesi. Next base: position 40,721,962 of record NC_089267.1, on the reverse strand, counting down.
AATTGCAATTCTTAAGGCCTCAAATTTTAGGACACTGATCTAGCGTCTGACAATTGCTGGTTGTTGTGGGAAAACTCCCCCTTCCTCACTTGAATTGGAGTCAGAATCCTTTTAGGCATTGATCCCTATGGGCAGCAGAGGGTGAGGTGCTAGATGCTGGTCAAGTTCTCTCTGGTACCAGAGGGTGGGTGGACCCACCGGCAGAGGCCCTGTCACAGGCAGCTGGCTAGCAATGATGACTCAGGCAATGATGACTCAGGTGATGATGCTGGGCTCCTGGACCAGTGTTCCACCCGAGGCCCTTTGCTAAGTCCTTTCACCCAACTCTTTCTGGCAGGAGGCCTCCTCCCTTCATGGGCAACTACAAAACAAACCAGCTAAGTGCCAGTCATAGAAGAGCTGGAATATTCAGTTCCTACCATGAGACAATGGCCTCTCCTTAGAGCATAAGCTAGGAAGGACAGGGACTGCATCTGCAGCTTTGTAGACCCAGCGCAGAGCACAGGTATACATCGGGGGTGATAATACCAGCAACTGCCATTTATGAGCACCATCCAGGTGCAGGACACTGCTAGAAGCTTAATGTGTGCTCAATCTTTTAATCTTCACAACAGTTAATGAGGTTAGGGCTATTATTTTCTCCATGGCACAGATGAGCATAACAACGCTCAGAGAGGTCAAGGTATTAACCCAAGGTTGGACACCTAGTAAGAGGCAGAGTAGGGATTTCAGTCTTGGCTGTCTGGCTCCAGAGCCCCCAGTCTTAGCTTTTATACTCTATGGCTGATCAAGTAATAAGGATTAATTTTAATAAATATAATAAAATGAACATGTCAATATTCCATTTTATTAAAGTATACACAAAGTCACTTTTAGGGCCCCAGGAAGGTCATCTCAAGGCTGTAGTTTTCCATCCTCTAAAGCAGCTGAAACATGAAACCGCTGTCTGGGTTTCATTGACTATGCTAAAGGCTTTGACTGTGTGGTTCACAACAAACTGTGGAAAATTCTTCAAGAGATGGGAATACCAGACCACCTTACCTGCCTCCTAAGAAATCTGTATGCAGGCCATGAAACAACAGTTAGAACCAGACATGGAACAATGGATTGACTCAAAATTGGGAAAAGAGTACATCAAGGCTGTATACTGTCACCTTGTTTATTTAACTTTTATGCAGAGTACATTATGTGAAATGCTGGGCTGGATGAAGTACAAGCTGGAATCAAGATTGCAGGGAGAAATATCAATAACCTCAGATATGACACCACCTTTATGGTAGAAAGTGAAGAGAAACTAAAGAACCTCTTGATAAAAGTGAAAGAGGAGAGTAAAAAAGCTGGCTTAATACTCAACATTCAAAAAACTAAGATCATGGCATCCAGTGCCATCACTTCATGGAAAACAGATGGGGAAACAATGGAAACAGTGGGGCTCCAAAATCACTGCAGATGGTGACTGCAGCCATGAAATTAAAAGACGCTTGCTTCTTGGAAGAAAAGCTACAACCAACCTAGACAGCACTGTAGAAAGCAGAGACATTACTTTGCTAACAAAGGTCTGTATAATCAAACTATGGTTTTTCCAGTAGCCATGTATGAATGTGAGAATTGGACTATAAAGAAACCTGAGCACCAAAGAACTGATGCTTTTGAATTGTGGTGTTGGAGAAGATTCTTGAGAGTCCCTTGGACTGCAAGGAGATCAAACCAGTCAATCCTAAAAGAAATCAACCCTGAATATTCATTGGAAGGACTGATGATGAAGTTGAAGCTCCAATACTATAGCCACCTGATGCAAAGAACTGACTCACTGGAAAAGACCCTGATGCTGGGAAAGATTGAAGGCAGAAGGAGAAGGGGTCAACAGAGGATGAGATGGTTGGATGGCATCACCGACTCGATGGACATGAGTTTGAGCAAGTTCCAGGAGTTGGTGATGGACAGGGAAGACTGGCGTCCATGGGGTCACAAAGAATCGGACATGACTGAGCAACTGAACTGAACTGAACAACTGGGGCTGCTTCCCAGGAAGTTCTTGTGATAAAGAACCCATCCGCTAATGCAGGAGACACGGGTTCAATCCCTGGGTCAGGAAGATCCCCTGGAGGAGGAAACGGCAACCCACTCCAATATTCTTGCTAGAAAATCCCGTGGACAGAGGAACTTGGTGGGCTACAGTTCATGGGGTTGCAAAAGAGTTGGACACAATTTAGTGACTAAACAACAACAACAGAACAGAACAACCATTGATGAAAAAGACTGGAACTGACCAGAAAAGATTTTCTACAACTAAAGATATAAAGAAGGAACCATCTTCTTTCAGGTGAGTAGGAGTTGCAATACGGTTATGATGCATGTCCCAAGGGTAGGTGACCCACAAAAGAGAAGATAATTATTGGATTTGTTTCTTTGCCCCGAAGTTTGTTCACTGAATACGTTGTTTGATAAAATTCTTGGTAAAAATGAAAAAAGTGTGTCTTTTATTTTTACTTAAAACCAGAGGAACATTTTGGCCAACCCAATACCATTGTAGAGATTCTACCAAAGGGAGTGAAGGATCCAAGACCCACATCCGGCTCCTCAGCTCAAGGGTCCTGCACAAGGAAGACAAGCACCCATTCGTATGGCTTTGAAGGCCAGCGAGGGTTTCACTTTCAGGAGACCCAGAGGGCTATGGGAAAGACAGACTCTGCTCTTAACGGGCTCACACAAAATCTCACACTCTCTGGGACCCAGGGCAGAGGCTATACTTTGAAAGGAGCCTGGGTCAGATCCTACAGAGTCTCCCAGGGGACGGAAGCAGCTAGAATGCACCCTGGAGACATAGACACTGGTAGAAGCCCTTTTGGGGAACTCATTCTACCATGTGGACTATGGTTGCTAGCAAGAGCCATCTTGGAATTCTCCTTTTAGTTTTTTAGCACCAGGACCCAGCCCCACCCCAACCACCAGCCCCGACTGATGAGCACCAGTACTGGGACAGCTCAGGCTGAGCAACTAAGAGCAAGAACACAACCTCACCCACCAGCAGACGAAGCTGCCGTAAGACCCTCTGAGCCCATGGCCAGCCCTGACCACCAGAGGTCCCAAACCAGCCCCTTATACCAGTGTGCAAGCACGAGGTCCAGGAACCCCAGGCCCCTGCAGTCAGAGATTCTGGGACCCAGCGCCACCCACCAGGGGACAGACACCTGACCCAGAATCCCTGACCCACCCACCAGCAAACCTGCTCTAGCAGCAAGACAGCCTCCCCCGGCAGCTGGTATAGACACCCCCTGGCAGGATAACTGCAGCCCACCTGCCTTCAGGCCAGCACCAGCCCTGGACTGGCTGGGCCCTGGCACCAGCCACCAGCAGGCCAACGCAGCTTCAGGATACCCTGGACTGCACAGCCAGCTCTGTTAGGAAAAGGTCCCACCCAACAGCAATCCAATACCAGCTCTGGGACCCCTGGGCCCTGCAGCCAGATCCCAGGACCCAGATCTGTCCACCAGTGGGACAACACAAACCCAGGACCTAGCTTCACTGATCAGTGGCTGGGGTCCACTCCCAGGTCTGCTGGACCCCAACTCCACCCACAAATGAGCCAACATGAGCCCTGCCCCCTCCCAAGGTTCTATAGCCTGCTGCCTTGTAACCCAGCCCTGCCAACCAGCAGCCTCTGCATGAGACAGGGCCTGGTACCAACTGGACCAGGGAGCAGCCAAGCCAACCGGATCACCCACAGTCAGCCTGCCACAACAGAAGGACCCACACCAGTCACATAGGGAGCACCCCTATAGCTTTGGTGACGAGAAGGGGTCATAGGATACAAATTATCACATATAAAATAAGTAAGCTACAATCATACATCGGATAACACAGGGAATGTAGCCATTATTTTATAATATAGATAAGTGATGTATAACCTTTAAATGTCGGGAATCACCATGTTATACACTCCCCTGGAGAAAGGATAGGCTACCCACTCCTGTATTCATGGGCTTCCCTGGTGGCTCAGACGGTAAAGAACCTGCCTGCAATGCAGGAGACCTGGGTTCGATCCATGGGTTGGGAAGATCCCCTGGAGGAGGGCATGGCAACCCACTTCAGTATTCTTGCCTGGAGAATCCCCATGGACAGAGGAGCCTGGTGGGCTACAGTCCATGGGGTCGCAGAGAGTCAGACATGACCAAGCAATTAAGTACAGCACAGCATGCTGCACACTTGAAATTTATGTAATATTGTAAATCAACTGTATCTCAATAAAAAAGAGGGAGAGAGAGAAATAAGTTGCACTGAAATAAATTAATCAATATAGAAACCCTCAGTGTTTCTTACCTATAAACCCCAAACCAAAAGCTATGAGAGCAAAGACTCCAATGCACCACGGTATATTCATGATGGAGTAATTCCTCACATGGGTCACTGTTAGGGGTTGAAGTGTTTCTCCCCCCAAAAAAGATATGCTAAACTCCTAACCCCCAGCACTTCAGAATGGGACCTAATTAGGAAACAGGGTCTTTACAGATGAAGTTAATATGAGATTATTAGGGTGAGATATTAGGGCAATATGACCAAGCCCCTTATATAAAGGGGAAATTTGTACACAGATAGAAACACAGGGAGAATGCCAAATGAGGATAATGGCAGAGATTGGGGGACCCGTCCAAAAGCCAAGGAACTCTGCAGATGGCCCCCAAACCCCGCCAATGGCAGGCTAGAGTGCTGGGACAGGTTCTCCCTCCCAGCCCTCGGAAGGCTCCAGCCCTGCTGACACCTTCATCTCAGACTCCCAGGCTCCAGCTGCGAGATGACATTTTTCTGTTGGTTAAGCCCCTACACGCCCTCAAGTTGGTGGTGGTTCCTTGTTACTGCAGCCTAGCAAGCTCACACAGCCAGTTTTGTAGATGCCCCTGGGTGTTTGGGACTTGAATCGACACTCATCGTACACTATTCACCTGGGATTCTCCAGGGAGGTGAGCACAGAAATGAATAGCAAGGGATACATAGCGTAAGTCCCAGTGGGCAGAAGAGGGCACAGCGTGATCTCGGGATTGAACTGCCATCTTGAAAGATGGATGACATTAGGGCTAGCACAGAGGAGAGGATTTTAGGTGGAGGACCCAGCGTGAGAAACGGGTTGGAGGGCAAGTGTTCATGGGTGTTGGGAGAATGATAAGTAGACAGTATGACTTAAGAGAAGGGGGATGGTGGAGAAGAATTCATAAGACAATGACATGTAAAAATGAAAGTCTTAAAATATCATATAATTCCACATGTCAGAGATTAACAGAGAGTGCATATAAACACTTATTCAGTAAACACATGCTCTTGAATGTTTATTGTGTTTGCAATACTATGCCAAATGTGGGCATAATTCATGAAACCTCAAGACAAACTAAATGCTGAGACTTCAGCCAGCCTTCATCTTTCATGACAGCAACAGTCAAATTGACTTTCCAATTTATAGCCTGTTGAGTGACTTCTTTAAATAGTCCTAGTGCTAAACTCCTTTGAAGACACTGATTATGGAAACAAGATTTTTATTAATGGATCCCAGAAATGTGTGTAAAAAAAGTCCTCTAGTTTTATAAGCATGCAGGTACTAACAGACAGAATTACCATGTCTAATGCTATGAGTTAGAAGATTTTAAGAGGAAATACATCTTTTCACTAAAGCCTTCCTGAAGCCCTCCTTCTGGTAAAAATAATCAGGAATGAAACTTAGGCATCAAAAAAGATATTTTAAAAAGTTAATGGGTTTCAATACTCAAGTTGGAGGTTTATTAAATTTCTTAAGTATGCTTTAATCTTTCTATAATCACCATCTGTTTTGTTCAGTTCTTATGACTGCCTACTCAGGGACACTGCTAATTCAAGTCATATTTATTTTAGCTTTAGTCAATATTTGACCTTTTTAGTAAATGTTATACTGTTGATATTATACTGCTTAAACATTTATTAAGAAGTGAAAGTTGAGTCTTTACCTCATTTAGTATTTATCTTTGAACAGGCCAGGTACAGCACCGATAATCATAGAATTCAGAACTTATTTTATTCAGCTTGAACAAAAGTCATTCTGTGTGCTTGGAAGTGTGTACAACCAAAGCAGTTCAACAAAGAGAAATAAACCTGTACAAGAACCTGCAAGCCCATTTATTAGTGATTCCACTAACTCCAGCCCTTTTTGGAAAAAACTACTTGATCTTAAAATTGCTAATTAATGTTTAATTAATATTGAAGCAAATGCTGAGTATGTCAGTACACTCACAGCAATTCTGTACCTTGAACAGTCCCTCGTATTCTACATTTCTTTCTTTATCAGGTAAAATTCTGAAAATACAGTGCTCTTCCTCTCCGAGCCAGAGTGCGTCAGCCTCAGCGTGGCCAAGGCAGACTTGCAGAAGGTGAGACTGGAGAAGGGAGACTCACTTCTCTGACACCAGTAAGTGCTTTGAATCTCACCAAGAAAAAGAGGAAGGCCATCATCTAGTGAATAGCCTGTGGATTTTGAACACAAGCGCATTCATCTTCCAAATGTTTATGGAGCATCTCCTGTGTGCTGTTATGTACCAGGTACTATGCCAGGGGCTGAGGCTGTGATGTCGAAGCAAACAGACCACGTTCCTGCTGCCTTGAGGAGAGACAGAAAATAGGAAAATAAATAAGAAAAAATTCAGATGTTGATTGTTTCCGGACATTTTTAATAGGATAATTTGGTAGATGATTGACTGGAGCCTCCTTTGGGCTGAGCATCAAAGAAGACCCCTCTGAGGTGATGACAGCTAAGTCTGAAAGAAGAGAAGGATCCAGTCATAGGAAGAGCAGGGAGAAGAGCACGCCTGGGAGAGGACAGTTATGCAAAGGCCCTGAGGCAGGAAGGAGTCTGTCAGCATCTAGGAATAGAAAGTCACATTTCCCCCCTAAATGTTCACAATGATCGTGTATCATTTTATAAAAATGAAAAATACTATCCTGGAGAAAGTTCATACCCTTCAGCATTTGTGGGCGTCAATCTTAGTGAAATTTTGAATGAAGAAAAAACTTCTAGGCACACTGATATTCATAGTAGCATCATTAGTACTAGAAAAAAAAATAGAAAAAACCTAAATGCCCAGGTCTAGCTCTGTGTTTACATAAATTGCAGCATATTCACTTGCTGGGGATTATATAAAATTTTGAGATAAAACTGAATGAAAACAAGCAGAATATAAAATGGATGCTCTCAGCTATACAGAACTTTAAAAGGGGGAAAAGGGAAATATAAAATGTTTCAAAATTGTGTTTGGGAATTATTACTTAGAATTCTATTAGAATTATTGTTAGAACTGTTTTTCTTTCTATTCTCCAAATGTCTTTAATAAACAGGAATTACTCTTATGATTTAAAAGAAACCTTCAAATAATATAGTCCTTTTTCTCCTTGCTGCTTTGGCTGCTGCAAAATGTTTTTACCTTCTCATCCTCCACCTGAGCTTTTACTCAAGAGTGTAAACATGCATGGATTCTTCTCTCACTGCAGTAGACATTTCTGTGGATACAAATATGTATGAATGACTATGTAGACACCAATGAGCCACATACTATGTAAATTGGTAGCTTTGACAACTGTCTTATACCATCAGCTCAGAGTTGGCACTAAACAGTTAGCACCTGGGTAATACATGAAAAAAAAAAAGGCAGTGGTGGAAGGGGAGGGGAGAAAAGGTTTTGATATCCTGGTGGAAGTGGACCTGCCCTTCACGGAGGGGCACCAAAGATGGGGAAGCTAAGAGTTAGTCATGAAGCCCTAGGGGAGAATGGCTGTGGGTCTGAAAGCAGAATCGTAAGAAAACTAGGGTTTGGGTTGTGTCATTGATCTGATTCCCTGGCAAATAGATAGAGATTTGCAGGCGGGTAATTTGTTGGTGTTATGGGTTGAATTGTGGCCCTTCCCCACAAAGAAGTTGAAGTCCTAATCCCCACACCTGCATATATGACCTCATTTGGAAATAGTCTTTGCAGACATAATTAGTTAAGGTGAGATCATATTGAATTAGGATGGGCCCTTAACTCAGTACGACTGGTGTTCTTATAAGAAGAAGAAAAGTTGGACACAGACAGCAGGAGACCATCATGATGTGATGGAGGCAGACATTGGAATGATGCATCTACAAGGAACACCAAGGAATGCCAGCATCACAAGAGGCTAAGAACAGACAAGATTCTCCCCTAAAGCCTTCAGGATGGAGCGTGGCTCTGCTGACAACTTGATTTCAGATGTCTAACCTCCAGAACTGTAAGAGAACACATTTCTGCTGTTTAAAGCTGGCTAGTTTGTGATATTTTTTATGGCACAGCAGCCTTAGGAAGCAGATACAGTTGGGAAGACAGAGAGAGGGAGGCAGGACTAGGCAGTGGGAGACTTGAACTGTGATGTGGCTGTCAAAGTGGCCTCAGCCCCCGGGAAGCTTCGGAGTTGGAAAGACCCTACAGAAACGTCTCAGATGGAGGCAGAGGGCCTTTGTGCCTCCAGCGTCCATTTGTCATTGGATTGACCCAGAAAGGGGTGAAACCTCGGATCAGGCAATTTCCTTCCACTGGGGGTAACATCCTAGGGAGGGACTTGGCTGTGAGCCATCAGCTTCTACTTCCAGCAGCTGGGGCTTTGGGGCAGTGAGAGCCTCTGTGCTGAAGGGAGAGCTGGGAAGGAGACCACAGCACCCCTTACCTGTGGCTGTGTTGTCTGAGCTTGGGAAATCTGGGGGTCCAGAGATAAAGGCCTATTTCTCTAGGGACCAACTGATTCTGGAGAGAGAACTTCGAAGGTGGGGGAGAAGCAGAGTGAACAGAGAAGATGGGCAGGGCTCTGAGAGCTTGAAGAGACATGAGATCTTTGCTGTAACCCCACAACTCAATGTCAGACTCTACCCAAAAGCGAAGGGAAGAGCAGCCTCCCTGTATGGTGACCCTCTACCCAGAGGATGTATTAATAGAAGTCATTTCTTACTGTCAGCTGAGATCAGGCTTCCTGTGACTCAGTTTTTCCCCCTTGCCAGACCAAGCCTTTTTCACTGTCACCTACTTGTTCCCAGCAGACAGAAGATATGTTGAGCTTAATTTTTTTGTAGTTTTCTGTACAGCTCTTTCCAATGACACACATTCTCTCCCATCCCCTTTCCCAGATGCTGCTGAGGTTCACTGCTTGGGAACACCAGGGAGTGTGTCTCCCTTCCACCATCTGGCAGCTTTTCAAATATCAGAAGACAGTTATTGTGTCCTCCCTAAATCTTTTCTCCAGGCCAAGTGTCCCCAGGACTGGATAAACTTTAGTTTCCTATCCAGCTATACAATTCTTTACACTGGGCTATCCCTCGATCTTCTTTATATGCTCTTATTTCAAACATTCACTCAATCATCATGTATTTATTTAGCATCAATTTGAGGACAGGAGCTTCACTAGGTTCTGAGGATTCAACAAGAAAAAAGGAAACTTCCTGCTTTATACTCTAAAGCAGAAAAGACAGGGGAAAACCAACCACAGTTGAGTGCAGAGGTGAAGAGCTCAGGACATGTAGAGATGTACTGCCTAGATTCAAATGGCATCTTCTTCACTCGCTAGCCCTGTGTCTTTGGATTACTTAATCTCCTGACCCTAGTTCATTCATTCATAAAAGGGATAGATACAATGCCTGCCTCATAGCATTGTCATGAGAGATTAAGTGGACTCAGACACGTGACACTCTTAAAACAATGTCAGCCACATTGTAAGAGCTTAGTGCACAGTGTAAGAGCTTAGTGTAAGACCCATGGTTATTGCCATGACTGCTACTAAATCAAAGATTCTATGGGAAAGAGAGGCATCAAGGATGATGTTCAAGGTTCTGCCTGTTCCACTGACGGAGGGTAGAATGTTTACTGAGACAGGAGGAAGGGCAGACCTGGGATAAGGTGTTGCACTTAGTTTTGCTCATCTTAGGTTTGAGGGAATGACGGGACATTCAAAAATGTTGTCAGACGACAACGGATGTACATTTCTGCAGCTCAATTCACAGGCACAGCTTGGAAACTTTCATAACCTCTCAGTATCCTAACACCCTCTTCTGAATTCTCTCCGTGTTCTCAGCCTCCAGAAACAAGGTTTTCAGAGCGGGATGCGGTCCTTCAGATACGATCAGAGCAGCCGGGGGCCCTTATGGGTCTAGGCACGAAGGGCAGGTCTCACGTGTGGTCAGAGACAGCAAGCCCCTCCCTTGGCCAGTGCTGCGCTGGGCGCTAGGCACACGAGGATCGTAACTCACACTTCTGCTCCCAGAGAGCTGGCTGCAGCAAATCGGTCATTCCTGAGGTGGGTACAGAGCTCTGTCCTTAAATGTCCTTTGTTTTCTTTAAGATCTCGATTTAGTTTCCATTAGGGGCCCCCATCCTACTGGGTGGCAGAAACTCGATTTCAGTCAGTTTGGGTTTCCTCTGCCCCATCCCTGAGGCTGTCTGTCTAGGCTTCAGGGAGTCTCCAGGGGCACCCAGAAGGAGGTCTTGGAACCTGACCATCATGTCTGCATTCCTCCACCGAGATGGCTGTTATCCTCTCCTGCTTCTAGGTTAAGGGTCCACAGGGCACCTGCTGAGCCGTCCTTCTGGCCCTCTCCTCCCACTGGGCTCCTAAGGCCTAGGGCTCAATCTCTCTCTCCTTCTCCTTCCCTACCTCCTTTTCTCCATCCTTCACTCCCACCCCCCACCCCTTCTCCACACCTCTCTGAGACGGTCATGGGGAAAGGCTGGGAGGTCAGTCAAGACACTGTTTAGCTAACACACCACAAAGCCATTCCCATCACAGGTCCTCCTAGGAAGCCTGAGCCCCAGGGAGGCACAGGGTGCAGAGGGGTCGTTTATCAGAGACCCACACTGTCTATCCACTCACCGATTCCTCTCTAAAACAGCTCCTCCAAACAAAATACTATAATATAAAGACATTCTCACCATTTACAAATATTATCATACCTTCCAGTCCACCCCACCTCTGCCCCTTGAAGCCAGGCGGATCCACCACCCACAAGGCTAGACTCTATAATCTGTTGATTCTCATGGTTTTAACCTGATGTCCTCTCCCCATAGCCAGACTCCTGGCTCCATCATTTTTCTTCCATTCTAATTAGAACTTTAGTCAACCTCACTGTGGCTCAGTCAAATCCCCACCTCCAGTACCTCCTGGTGTTTGAGGCAGGAGAGTGAGGTGATCAAAACCAGAGGCAGGCAGGCAGGTCAGAGAATGTTGGCTGTAACTGTAATCTAGGCAAGATGTGATGAAGGCCTAAACTTAGGCAGGGCCAGTGGTATTCAATCCCCTTCCCTTGAGGGATGCCAAGGACATTCCAAGCACCTGGCTAGAAGGTGT